>NC_136798.1:45156115-45176115 GCF_951216825.1 Electrona antarctica | reverse complement strand
GTCTTTTTTTTAACAATAGAAACGCTGGCACCTGGTCTGCGTTTCTAGTGTAATGTACTGGCATTGATTGTGTAACACATTTTGTGCCCAAAACGTCTGTGGACGTCCTGGGTATTACCGCACGTGCATAGCCCAAGACGTCTGTGGACGTCTTCCAAAAAAATAAATATATATATATATTTTATTATTATTATTTTATTTATTTTTTTTATTAAAAAAAATCAGAAAAATCAAAACACTTTTTAACACGTGGTGCCAAAGTTTGTGTTTTCGCCATTGAGAATGCATTTGGCGTTTAAATTAAATAACTCAGAAACTATAAAACATTTCAAAGTAAAAAGTTCCAGCATGTGTCTCCACAGTCAGCTGAATTATAAAAAATGTGAATGGATTTTCTAGGTGAAAGTGATTTTGGGCAGTATTGCATGGGCTCTCTTAAGTTTCCCACACCTGCCCTAGGGTGCCACCACGTCGCGCCACCCGCTCTGAGATAACCCCCCCCCCTGAAACTCCCAGAAGAACTCACTCACCCGGTTATAGTAGGGGTGCTGTGGCCCCGCCAGGCCGCTGTAGTAGCTGCTGTGGGTCTGCGGGGGCCCCCCCCCGGGGCCATTGAAGGGGCCCCCCGTGAAGGAGGCGGAGGGCGACAGGGCAGACACCTGGCTGTACACCGAGGTGGGCCGCAGCTGCTGGGCGGCGGGCCCGTCCTGCAGCGCGGGGGGGTAGGAGGTCATCTGCTCCCGGGCCGCGCGCACGTCTGAGAGGAGGAGGATAGAAGACATCACATAAGAAACCACTTGTCGTCTATACAATATTTACAATTTAGCAGACGCTCTTAATCCAGAGTGATTTAAATTAAGCAATAACAAAAAGCATGGGAATACATCACATAAAAAGTAGTTATCATGAAACATGCGTAAGCTAAGAGCGTAACAGTGGAGTATCTATATCATGAAACGATATATGTAAACTATACATATACTATATTATATATTATACATGTGTACTATAACATACACATAAAATACAATTCTAGTGCTGTCTACGTAACATGCTATAAGTCTGTTTAAAATGCTATGTAACTCTACATAAAGTGCTATCTAAGGGGCTAGGGCAAGTGCTACGGGCCATGGTGGAGTCTGAAAAGGTGGGTCTATGTCGCGGGGTTGAAAACAGTGGGTTTTATTGTGGCTTTCGCCTTTATTAGTGTGGTTGCCTATGGGCAACCATACTATTGTTCCCCTTACCTTTTATTTATTGTGGGCTCGCAACAGCGAGCACACACTAGTTATTGCCAGTTTATATTTATTCTTGCTTTATTCCAATTTCCGCCACTTTTTTCGAATTCCTACTACTTTCACACACTTTATGCTAGAAATTTAGTTAAAACTTCAAACTGTTCAGCTCTTTGCAGTTATGTGTGCTTGCATTTAGATTTTTACAATTGTTTATACTTTTTTAACCTTTTAACTTTTTAACTTTTTTTTACATTCTTTATAATGAGAGTTGATGGGAGAAACGTCCCATTTTTCACAGTTGACTTTTTTGTGCTCTTATTACTCTGTCATACTTTCACTTTGAAACTCCATTCAAACTTTAAAATGTTCATCAATCTTTGAATTTTCATTGGTGAATTTTTTTTTTTGAAAAAGTTTATACTTTTTAAAATATTTAACTTTATTTATAAAATGTTTCTCTCATAGACAATGTATGGGATTTAATCTCTAAATCAACCTCACTTTTGCAGCCTCATTACTCTGGCATACTTTGTCGTAGAAACGTGATTTAAACTTTAGCTAGCTCACACGACTGTGGAGTTTTTTGTGGTTCAAACCGTATTCGAATATGTTACACGGTTTTTCCGAAATCGCAGTTCAATCGCAGGCCGTTTCGCGTAATCAGTGTCCCCTTAGAGTGTGGGGCCTCCTTGAGTAGAGTGTGGAAACTGAAATTCTTTCCTTGGAAATTTACCAAACAAATTGTCGTCCTGGCCAAAATATTCACTTTACACGGATGTTCTTTGGTCATTTTGTAGCCACACATGTCCTCTTTCACACAATGTAACCACCAAAGCACAGATACATACAGAATGTGAACTACGGCCTTTTAAGTGACACAAATACAGTCAAGCTGCCCATTGACCTCCATTGTATAATTCTTACGAGGAAAGTATCGTGAAGACAATTCTTAACTCGCTCTTATAACCACATTTTCGATCGTACCAACACCACCATCGCACATGTTGTACCTCAATGGCTCAGGCCACTCAAAGTGAAAAAAATATTTGCATTCGACTTTTACTTTTTGCGATAGAGCAATTTGTTCGGGCATAGGTTTTTCCAAATTCAGGCCCATTGAAATCTCCCAGTCATAGTGAAGCACTGTTTTACTCTCCCACAGCTGAGACATATAAGGGCTTAATTACAGGGCTGACATTAGAGTTACAAGATCTCAATGAGTTGCTCTGTGAAACCTTGTGAGCTTGTAGGTCTGCTATTTGTGCAGTCACAGACACACGCATGCATACGCACGCACGCACGCACGCACGCACGCACGCAGCTTGTAGGTCTGCTATTTGTGCAATTAGGCTCTACACACAGAGTCACAGACACACGCATGCATTCACACGCACGCACGTGTACGCGCACGCACACGCACGCACACGCACGTCCACGCACACGCACACACACACACACACACACACAAAAACCCTGTCTTTTGCTTGCAGGAGCACCCTGTACTTAATTAATTGCTTAAGCCCCGCCCCTCTGTACTCCTATTGGCTGGCCTTTACACAGCTATAACTCTTGTTTGCAGCATGATACAGTCCTGAAAATGTGTTTATGGACTTACACCACCAATAGGAACACTCTAATATAAACTTAAAAAATATATTTTTTTAAACTTTTTTTTAAAAACTTTTTTTTTAAAAACTTTTTTTTTTTAAACTTTTTTTTTTTTAAACTTTTTTTAAAAACTAAAAAAAAACCTTAAAAATAAAAAACTTAAAAAAGAAAACTTAAAAATGAAAAACTTAAAAAAAACTTAAAAGAAAAAAAAAACTTTTCAAAAAGAACTTAAAAAAAACATTTAAAGAATTTAAAAAAAACTTATACTTAAAAAAACTTAAAAAAATTAACTTAAAAAATAAACTTAAAAAGAAAACTTAAAAAAAAACTTTTTTTTTTTTTTTAAAACACAAACATTAAAGAAAAACCTTAGACCATTGTCAATAATCATTGTGTTTATGCTTTTAAAGATAGGCCTATATGCTATTTGACCCTTTTTTTACATGTAAACGTATGCTATTTAATACAATTTCTGCTCATTAATGCTTTCATATCCATTGATGTTGTATTTTTTTCTTTTTACCTTTTCTTAATTAATCAATAATACATTGTAAAGCATTATTCATACATTACAAATCATTAGTAGACACAGTTATGACTTTACTTACTTTATTCTGCCACTTTTTGGGCATCATACTACTTCCACATACTTTATTCTAGAAATGTAGTTCAAACTTCAACATGTTCCGCTTTATGCAGTTATTTATGCTTATATTATTATTTTTTTTACAATTGTTTATACTTTTTAACTTTTTGTACTTTTTTCCAGTGTTCAGACTTGGTGGGTGGTCCCACAGACACAGCTATAACTTTATACATTGCGTTTTTAGCGAGCCCACGCAGTTTCTACAGGAACTGCTTTCTAGTTTCTTTGTTTTCTTTCTGTATAAACTTTATTTTGATGTGCTACTCCTCCCACAGTTTTTGCCGCACACACTTGAGCCATATGTCAAAATGACCGGCTTCATCGGGAATAGTGTGCTATCTCCTTGCTAAGACATCCGTTGTATAGTTTAATTGATATTAATTAATTAGTGGATTAAATTTCCCCATTCACTTGAATGGGAAAATGAAAAAACTCACATTCAAGTATTTTTTCCTCTGAGACCGTTGTGGCTACAGTTACAACACTTGGGGGGAAGGTTCATAATAATTACTAAAATTAATAACCTTATAAGTATATTGATCGGCCTCATGGTGGCGCTATAACAGCCCATTTCATGTTTTGGCGTATAACTCTTGAACCGTAGGTCGTAAAATCAAAATTATTTTTTCCTGGATTCCTTGGGTCATGACTCATCTCCCCATATAGGCCACGCCCATTTGCGTCTAGATAGATTTTCCCCCATTTTGAATTTTGTTCAAAACACACTTTTGTATCCTCCACCTACAGATTTTGTCCAAATCTCACAAAAATCGGTACACATGATCTCCGGGCCTATCCGATTAAAACAGCACAGTCAGAATTTTGATCTTCTGTATCGTTCGTCCGTAATCGTCTTCCGAAGTTAGTGGGAGGGGCCTATTTCACAAAAAATGCCACAATTCACGCACGGAATGTCCGATCCATCCCAAATCCGAATCACATGTCGAGGGTGGCTTAATCAACGCAGAGCCAAAAGCAATTCCATTTTCATCCATAGGGGGCGCTACAATTGCAAAAACAATTACCTGTTTATTGCAAAAACATGATTTTGGGGGGAAATCCCCTCCGAATGACTTACGCATGATCACAAGGGTGACTTCACATTGTAATTGGCTGGCAAAATTACTGGGAGGGGCCTATATCAGCCAGTGAGGCAACCACACTTTGCAATTTCCCAGTTTTCTAGTTTTAATTATTTCTTTGAAGAGGGACAGAGACAGTAGGCTGACAGGAAATGGGGAGAGGGATGGGGGTGGGGGGGGGGGGGGGTGACATGCAGTAAAGGCAGTCAGGATCGGGAGTCGAACCCGCGGCACACTGCCAGACTGGCTTACCAGCCAAGGCCACATTTTAGTCACCTGGAATGTTTTTAGTGTTAGTCTATAGTTTTAGTCGACTAAATGTCATGCGATTTTAGTCGACTAAATCTGCGGTTGATTTAGTCGACTAAAATGTATTTTGGCGGGCCTTGATGCCGTCGCAATGACTGTTTTTACACTTGCTGAAAATAGCTGATCTACAAGCTCACAACGCGTTTTTTGGTTAAAAGAAATAGTAGTAGTAGTAATATAGTAGTAGTAGTAGTAGTAGTAGTAGTAGTAGTAGTAGTAGTATTGCATTGTATCACAGCCTTCCAATCAGCCTTGTCAATTATTCGGCCTCATCCTGTACGTAGTTGGTAGCAGCTAATAATCACTGTCATGTCACGTTGACCTGTGTTGTTTGTTTGTAATTGTTCCCACTTGCCTTCACTGCACTAGCAGTAGGGATGGAGCTCGTTAAGGTTTTATTGATAACGATCACCTCATCGAAGGTTTTTGGGCTTCCTCCTCACGGAGGATGCAGGCAGGGGCGCTAACCCATACTGCTCCCGGGGTGCCGTCTACATTCCGGCTGTCACCCGTCTCTCATTTTTCAAAAATAGCAGACCTACAAGTTCGTAGCGTGGCACTCGGTGCCGCGCTATGAGCTTGTAGATCTGCTATTTTTCAATAGCTATAAAAGTATAACATAATTCTTTAAAACAGCAAAAGGGGTTCCCGCCCAGAATGGGTTAAGGCCGCCCCTGCCCGGACCCCACTGGGTTACTTTTAACGTATATACCTGCGATGATCTCCCGTAGCTTGGGGTCCAGGTTGACGGTGCAGGGCAGGAAGGTCTTGATGTCGCGCGCCGCCAGGATGGGCGTGCGCGACGAGAGGAACACCTCGAAGCTCCGCACGTCCCCGTCGATCTCCAGCAGAGGCTCCACGTCCTTGGTGGTCGGGATGTTCTTGGAGATCCTGCAGTAACACACACAACGGAGGAAAAACACAACGACGCTGGACATGAATTCATCTCACAATTAACCCATTTTGGGGCGGGAACCCCTTTTGGTGTTTTAAACATTATGTTATAATTTAGCTATTGAAAAATAGCAGATCTACAAGCTTGTAGGTCTGCTATTTTAAAAAAATCGGGAAAATGTAGTGCAAATCTTTGAATATATATTTTTTAAGAGCGAAATTTTTTAACTCAAATCTTTGCTTCTGGGGGAGGTCCCTGGAACAACATATTTTCAGATGGGGGGCGGAGTCCAATTACATATATTTTTTGGGGTCCTTGACATGAAATATTGAGAACCACTGATATAGAAACATGAGGTTTTTCAGAAAAAAATACATTTTAAAAAGGCATTTTTTAAATTTCGATGTCAGGCCTAAATGGGTTAACTAGGGATGCACCGAAAGGGACATTTTTGGCCAAAATCGAATACCTAATAATATAGGAAACAGTTGGCCGAAAACCGAATAGCCGAATATTATTAATATTATATATAATTATTATTATTTTTTACAGTTTTTGTAGGCCTACCGTTGCTGTCATGGCCGTATCTTGCAGCTACCTGCAAAAGACATGATTATGGTAAACTCAACTTAAATAATCATCACTATGTGCTTGTAGCCGCATTTTGATCACGTCATCACAACTAAACATTAGGTTACGTATAGGCAGTGTTGGGCGCGTTACTTTAAAAAAGTAATTAGTTATAGTTACTAGTTACTTCTCCAAAAAAGTAACTGAGTTAGTAACTGAATTACTCTATTGTAAAAGTAACTAGTTACTAGGAAAAGTAACTATTTGCGTAAAAAAGTTGTAATATGTCAAAGAATTTGGATTGTTTTTGGGAGCAGGTTTCACAAGCCAGGTGCATAGAGTAGAACAGCATAGACAGGTAGGCCTACTTACAACTTACACATAACTAGAAAAAGTGCCCTTCTGGGCACAGGTCTCCACCAGGAGGATAGGACTGTGTGAGATGTTTGGCAAAATGTTTAGGAGTAATATAAACATGTTTGCCTTTGATGGCAATTGGATGACTTGAGGCATTTTGTTCCAAAAATGTGTTTTGCAAAAATCAACCTGTTGGTGGCGCTATAACAGGCCAATGTGAAAAGGGTGGGATATATTCCTCAGCCTAGTAAGAAAATGTGTGAAAGATTTCACGTAAATTGCATGCTGCGTTCATGATTTGAGGCTTTTGTTCAAAACGGGGCAATCTTGCAAACTGTGAAAGCCAATTATAGCCAATTAGGATGGAATATGAAATATCGGACAGATCCGACTTGAGCACATGACCATAGAGATACTGTGTAACGATTTGTGAGATTTTTGGACAGAATCTGGAGGAGTAATATCAAAACATTTGTTTTACAAAAGTCGGCCTCCTGGTGGCGCTATAAAAGGCAGATGCGGAAAATGCAGGCGAAAGGTTTGTGCTTGGCCTCTAGGGAGTGTGCATGCAACGTTTCACGCAGATCGGTGCAGTTTTAGGTAAACAATGTGAAAAGCTGCCTCATGGTGGCGCTATAACAGGCCGTTCTGGAAAATGCAGGGCAGAGGTTAATCGTTGGCATCCAGGGAGTGTGTGTGCAAAGTTTGGCATCGACCGGGTTAACGGTGCCGGAGATTAGCTGGTAACGGACGGACGGAAGGACACACGGACACACACACACACGGACGGAGTGCAAAACATACTCTCTCCCCATGCCTTCGGCCTGGTGGAGACAATAACCTTTGCCATTTGAGGGAGAAATAAACTTCAACTTCAATATATGTATTGCAAGTCCAGTTTTTAAGTCTCAATATGTTGAAATAAAAGTAAGTAACCTATTTTCCATTCAGTGACAGTTGTGCTAGTCAAAATGCTTCCTTAATTTGGTTTAAAACTTTACAGAGCAACATGTTCACATACATTTGTCAACTATAAAGAAAAACACTGGACTACACTACAGTGCTTTTAGTGTAAATTAAAGAAAAACTGTCTTAGTTTCAACTTCAGACAAGACAACTGGTATTCAGGGCCGCATTTAGGGTGCGAATGGTGCCGCCACACAGGGCCTCGCGCTAGGCAGCGTTTTTTGTTTTTTTTGGAAGAAAAAAAAGAAACTTTCCATTTCAGAGTCGGAGCTAAAATAGGCAGGGGCGGTTATTAGCGCTACGCACGACGGCTAGAGGCCCCGAGAGTTCTCTCTGAAAACATGTTGTTCCGTCGAAGTTGATAAGCTACGGTCGGTTTGGGGCCGGGCAGCCCCCGAGGGGAGCCTCCGACGGCCACGCGTCGCCTCCTCCTCCAAACCAGCGTCACTTCATCCTCCCGTTAAGCGACGCCCGACCGTCCCGTCGTGGGGCCCCCTGTTCCCCCATCTGCCGCGCAGAATTAGAGCAGATCTACAAGCTCACAATGCGTCGCAGCGCGACGCGTTGTGAGTTTGTAGATCGGCCGCACCACCGCGCAACGCAGTCGAATTATACACACGATGGAACGAAACAAAAACAAACTCTGCATCTGCCGTGCACGATTGCGCTGCAGAATTCGAGCAGATCTGCAAGCTCACAATGCGTCGCAGCGCGACGCGTTGTGAGTTTGTAGATCGGCCGCACCACCGCGCAACGCAGTCGATACACACAATGGAACGGAACCAAACAAAAACAAACTGAACACATGTAGGCTAGTTTCGTGCAGCTCCGCTCACAAACAAAACGACTAGTCACTCGAGTGAAGTGAAAAGGTAGGCTATGTCATGTGACTGTCATATAGGACTGTGTGTGGACAGAAAAAAGGTTTTATTTCAAATAATTAGTCACGCATGGACCGACGACCGCTCTCTTTTTTTCTAACCGTGTCATGTTTGCAGCAAGAGGAGCAGCAGCCCCAGCCTGTAGTAGCGCACACACACACACACACACACACACACACTGTCAGCCAGCCCGTGGTAACAGAAAGACGCTTGACATAGTAACGGAGCACATTTCATTGTCAGTAACGGTAACTGCGTTGTAACGATGGAAATTGTAATTAATTAGATTACCCGTTACTGAAAAAAATAACGACGTTAGGTAACGCCGTTTGTTTAAACGCCGTTATGCCCAACACTGCGTATAGGTAATCCTGTGTTTTGACTATTCTGTGATATTTTTTTCTGCCAATTCGGGCCGAAACCGAATAGCCGAAAATGCATTTTTAGCCATTTTCGGCCGAATATTTTCTGCGGACGAATTTCCGGTGCATCACTACAATTAATCCCTTTTATGACCTCAATTACCATCCACACAACCTGAACTTTGAACATTCAGTGGGTTTTCCTGTGGTCTGGGGGTTTTCTCTGTGTGTTCTGAAGCCTTTTGAGCTACAATGAAATCAGGCAAACAGGCCTCAACGGTGACATCTGCTGGCAAATTGTTATGTCATTATATGGGATTTGTGGACTCACAGGGAAATCAGAGCACTTGTTTGAGCCAGAAAACGCCAGACCACAGAAAATCTACTGAATGTTAAGTCTTTTTGGGTGCAAAAAAAAGAGAGAGAAAAATTACAAAAACGTTTATTTTATGTCACGATCCCTTTAAGGCCTTTTCAGATGCAGAGTCTGAAATAAGTGTCAGAGTTGAAATCAAGATGTAAATATGAAATAAATGCTTAAACATGTAGCTAGGTGTAATCCACAGAAGTGAACCTTTCAAGTCTGTTTTCTCAACTCGCTCTATAAGCCATATCTCCAAAACTGGTGGGTCAAACTGAACAACCAATATGTCAATTTGAAGCTACAATTCCCTGCTTTCATATGACGAAAATAAATAAAAAATCCAATGGCAGTCGTTAGTCAAATTTGGTCACATATGTAGACGAGCAAATTAGCTAACCAATCACAGGCAACAGGCATTCTGATTGGCCAGTATGAGATGATACATGATGATGTACGATGATAAGAGCGCCCCTCACTTCACACAGGTGTGATTCAAATGAAGTTAATAGCACAGGCAGACTGTTCACATACTAGAACATGTCTGAAATGAGTTGAAATCGACATGTAAATATGAAATAAATGCTTAAACATGTAGCGATATGTGTAATGTTAGAGACCTCAGAAGTGAACCTATCAAGCCTGTTTTCTCAACTCGCGTTTTCTGCAAGACATGACTCTATAAGCCATTTCTCCAAAACTGGTGGGTCAAACTGAACAACCAATATGTCAATTTGAAGCTATGATTCCCTGCTTTCATATGACAAATGCAATAACTTAAGCTGCGTTCAGACTTGGATGGTTGGAGCGGCGCGATTACATACAAAGTCAATGCAAAGACGATTGTTGCGCAAGCGCGACCTGGCGCAACACAAATGGGACGAACCAAGCCGAATATACATATTCAAGTCGATATGACCTCAGTCTAGCCTTTACATGGAGTTCCACATGCGGTGACGTCACTGTGACAGTGTTCTAAACGGGTCTACTTCTAGAGAAAGCAAAACTAAAGAGCACAATAAGTCTTCCAACAGTTAGCTGAGCTTGGATCCACCGAGTGCTGACTTTTAACTAAAATGGCCGCCCAGGTCTCCTTTTCAGAGGAGCACTTCTCTTGTGCCGTGTGCCGCGACATATTTAAAGACCCTGTGCTGCTGACGTGCAGCCACAGCTTCTGCAAAGCCTGCCTGCGGGAATGGTGGACGCACAAGAGGACAAACGAATGTCCGCTTTGCAAGAAAATCAACAAGAGGAAGTATCCGCCCTGCAACCGGGTTCTGAAGAACCTGTGCGAGACCTTCGCGCAGGAGAAACGTCGCAAGACGGATCCCGAGGAGGGAGCCGAGGAATTGTTGGAGCTCTTGCGGAAGAAACTGAAGGTTTTCACTAAAGTCAAAACAAACTGCGAGCAAACGGCGGAACACGTCAAGGTCCAGGTCCAGAACACGGAGAGGAAGATCAAGGAACAGTTTGAGAAGCTTCATCGGTTTCTGCGAGAGGACGAGGAGGCCAGGATCGCCGCGCTGAGGGAGGAACAGAAGCTGAAGAGCCAGACGATGAAGGACAAGATCGAGGTTCTGAACGGAGACATATCGACTCTTTCGCACAAAATCAGAGGCATAGAGGAGGAGCTGAGAGCCGAACACACGTCAGCGTCATTCCTGCAGCGCTGCAAGGACACGGTGGAAACAGTCCAGCTCACCCTGCAGGACCCACAGCCGGTCTCGGAGGCCATGATAGACGACGTCAAACACCTGGGCAACCTGGCCTTCAGAGTCTGGGACAAGATGAAAGACGTCGTCGTCTCCTACACCCCCGTCATCCTGGACCCCAACACGGCGCACCCGGGACTCGTCCTCTCCGACGACCTGACCAGCGTGAGACGCGGAGAGAGGAGACAGCAGCTTCCCGATAACCCGGAGCGGTTCGAGTACCTGTACGTCCTGGGCTCCGAGGGCTTCGGCCCGGGGTCTCCTCGCCACAGCTGGGACGTGGAGGTCGGAGACAACGCGGACTGGGGCGTGGGCGTGCTGGCCGAGTCGTTCCGGCGGAAGGGGAAAAAATGCGGTGGCAAGGTCTGGAGCGTGAACCTGTACGGCGGCAAATACACGGCGTACACGCCGGGCTCGTTCACCGACCTGTCGGTGAGGCGGAAGCCCCGGAGGATCCGGGTGACGCTGGACTGGAGCGGAGGGAGGCTGTCCTTCTCCGACCCGGACGCCGACGCGCACATACACACCTTCGCGGCCGCGTTCACCGAGAGGGTCTTTCCCAACGTGTACAACGGCGACGCCACTCTCCCCCTGAAGGTGGCGCCGAGGAGGATCATCAGCGTGACGACGAGAGAGGATGAGAACGACGACCGCCGCGACAGCCACGAAGAGGACGACGGCGATGATGATGAGGAAGAAGACGATTCTGATGATGATTATGATTATGTTGATGATGAAGATTATGATTATTATGTTGATGATGATGATGATGATGATGATGATGATGATGATGATGATGACGATGATGATGATGATGATGGTGATTAACTCACCCTGTTGCCACTGACGCCTAAGGACGCCTTTTTTAATTTTTGAGTGGTGTAAACCACTCCTACAACTGGCTTTTTTGTGCAGAAAAAATGAGCATGGTTGCTATGTTCACCCTGTTGTAATGACGTAATGAAATCACACCCGGGTGAACAGGGTGAACATAGCAACCATGCTCATTTTTTCTGCACAAACAAAGCCAGGTAATGAAATCACACCCGGGTGTGATTTAATTACGTCAGACATGATTTCATTACGTCAGACAGACCTTACACCACTCAGTTCACACGGTTGTGATTTTTATTAATTAATCGAGTTGCTCAGCTGTGTCCAGATTCCCTACATAACAAACACTCCGGTTTTCATTTCCGGAAAAAAAAGAAAAAAAAACGGAAGTGAAAAATCAGCTGGCTTATGCTTGCTACGGGACAGAGCATCTTAGAACGTAAAATATGGTTTGCTGTCTGATGTATCTAAACGATAGTATTCAAAAGTATGTTTTGGGTGTATTATAAAATGACAATCCATGTTAAATATAGTGGATTTTACTTCCTGACTCGGCGGTGTCCGGCCAAAATGAGTTCTTGCATTACTGGCAAAAAGCTCTGCTCAAAGCAACCACTAGATGGCAGTCAATGAGTTAAGTTGTTGATGACGATAGAGGAGATGATGACAGTGATGATGATGATGACTTCTTCTTCTCACTTCTTTTTGAAGGGCGCTATAGCCCCTCCCCAACCCCTGGCTCTCGGAGGTCAAGTTATAATATGGCCGCCAAGTCTATGGATATTTTAATGTATGTTTAGAGCACGCTTCGACCCGGTAACGTCTGTTTAGGCATCGTGTCTATTCTTGTCCAACACAAACACTAAATTCCCATTACGTTGTGATGCCGTACGACGGTAAGAGCGCCCCTCACTTCACACGGGTGTGATTTATTTATTTTTGGTTCTCAGACTCCAATGTTTCGTATGGTATCGTTACGTCATGTTGTAGTCATTGTTTTGTAGTCTCATATAGCCTGTGATGAGAATAGAATTTCCCTGTGGGATAACAAAGGTACAGAGACGCTAAATAGTCTCTGGAAACACACTCACATTTACATTTATTTTGTATTTTAGAAGTCCGCAAAACTACGCCGCTTCAAGGCTTCTTTTATTGTGAAGGTATTATTCTTCCGGTTTGAGGGAAAGGAAGTTCTGGTTTGCGGGTTCCGGCCTGATGACTAAGGCCCCTTTTCCACTAGCAAGGTGGAACCAGAACCTTGAACCTATATTTTTTGTTCTGGGTTTGTTTCCACAGCGCGGTACGGCACGGTTTCAGACGGGGTCCTCAGAACCTTTTTTCGGGCCCTGCTTTTAAGACCATCCTTTCTCTAGAAAACGCTAATGTTCCATTCGGGATCACCGGACAATCAGAAAAGACGTCCGTTCTGTCAAAACAATGGAGAGGCTCTGTAGATTTAAACTCATGAGCCTTTTTCAGTCCGCCTGTATACAAGTGAACTGCAGTGCGCATGCGCGAAACTGGTCTAGGATCGCTGAAGAAGGAAAGGCCAAGCAAAAAAAAAAAAAACACCACAAAACAAAAATACAATAATCAATAATAAAGCTTATATGACGGAGAGTTCCGTCGGAAGCAGTTGACAGTTGGATTTTATATGATGGACTATTCCGTCACAAGTAGACAATGTGTTAACGTATGCAGCATCCGACCCAGGACTTAACCAATTTAGACCTGATGCCGATTCTACAATTCTAAATCCTGACAGTTTTCAGAAAAACCCGTCTCAAACATTTTCATGTCAAGGACCCCCAAAAATATATGAAATTGTCCGCCGACCCCCATCTGAAAATATGTTGTTCCAGGGACCCCCCACCAGAAGCAAAGATTTTAGTTGAAAGTGTTCGCTCTGAAAGCATATAGTCAAAGATTTGTGCCACATCCGTGCGTGTGTGTGCGTGCGTGCGTGCGTGCAGGTTTGCGTTGTCCTCCATGGATATTGAACAGAGGGATTATGACTCCAGAACAGCTCTTCATGTAGCAGCAGCAGAATGTTTATTATTATTATTAGTAGTAGTAGTAGTAGTAGTAGTAGTAGTAGTAGTAGTAGTAGTAGTAGTAGTATTATCAGTAGTATTATCAGTAGTAGTAGTAGTAGTATTAGTAGTAGTAGTAGTAGTAGTAGTAGCAGTAGTAGCAGTAGTATTAGTAGTAGTATTAGTATAATTATTAGTATTATTATTGTAATTATAAAATAAATAATATTATATATGTATTATTATATATGGAGGAAGAAAAAGAGTAGTGCAGTATTTATTAAAATGTCGTTTCTATGTGGACACGCCCACCAGTTCAAAAATAGCAGAGCTACAAGCTCATAGCGCGGCACTTGGTGCCGCGCTATGAGTTTGTAGATCTGCTATTTTTCATCAGCTAAAGTATAACATAATGCTTAAAACACCAAAAGGGGTTCCCATCCAGAAAGATTAATTGAAAACATCCGTCCTTGTCTCTCTCTCTCGCTCTGGTGACTGATATTGTCCTTCTACTGGGCGAGAAGACTTTTAGTCGACGTTTAGTCGACAAAAACTAAAACATTTCAGATGTCAAAGTTTGTTGTCAAAATCAACACTGCTCTGCATATCTTGACGAATATGGACTTCCGATTCCTGGAAACAAGTTGCACGCAGCAAAACTACTCACATATAGTAAAGTATCAATATTGCAATCAAAGCAAAACTACAAAAGTAACTGTCGACTGTGAGAGGTCCATGCTTCAATGTTTATGTCTGCAGTCTGTTGCTTGGAGCATGGATTTACGGGCAAAGTAGCCTGGCCCAGCCAGCGTGCTTTCTGTTCTAGAGGGGCGGGTATAGCCTGGCCCAGGCAGCGTGCTTTCTGGTCTAGAGGGGCGGGTAGCCTGGCCCAACCAGTGTGCTTTCTGGTCTAGAGGGGCGGGTAGCCTGGCCCAGCCAGCGTGCTTTCTGGTCTAGAGGGGCGGGTAGCCTGGCCCAGTCAGCATGCTTTCTGGTCTAGAGGTGCGGGTAGCCTGCCCTGGCCAGCGTGCTTTCTGGTCTAGAGGGGCGGGTGGAAGCCTGGCCCAGCCAGCGTGCTTTCTGGTCTAGTGGGGCTTGGAGCGCTAAGGAATATTGGTTGACCGATCAGAGGCCAGTCCCTGGTAGAAAACAGCAGAGAAAACTGACGTCACTATATTGAGAGCGACGCCTCCTCTGCACTTCACTCCCACTCCTAGAGCAGCGCTAGTGCGCTGACGTCACCATGACGGCCACTCAGAGACAGTTTATTTGCAGATAAACGGAAACGGAAAGGGAGAACGCAAACCATTTTTTTCCGCAGCTACAGAAGGCCATATCGAGCTAGATCTTTCCTTACTCCGTGTCGGCTGAGTGTGGGAATTTAACAAGAACCAGGATTACTCAAAAAAAAAAGAGAAATAACACGATTGGAGTTGCCGCGGTGCGCGTTTTTAGCTCCCCCCCCCCCCCCTCAGAAATGGAGTCGTCTCTGTCAGAAAGTTTCTCGGGGGATTTCTCCTGCGCCGTGTGCCGCGACGTCTTCAAACACCCTGTCCTGCTGCTGTGCAGCCACAGCTTCTGCAAGGCCTGCCTGCACGAGTGGTGGACGCACAAGGACATGAGGGAGTGTCCGGTCTGCAAGAACATATCGTCCATGGACGACCCGCCCTGCAACCTGGCCCTGAAGAACCTGTGCGAGACCTTCGTCCAGGAGAAACGTCGGAAGATGGACCCCAGGGAGGCGGCCGAGGAATCGCTCGAGCTCCTGCAGGAGAAGCTGAAGGTCTTCGCCAAGGCGAAGGCGAACTGCGACCAGACGGCGGAACACATCAAGGTCCAGGCCCAGAACACGGAGAGGAAGATCAGGGAACGGTTCGAGGAGCTTCATCGGTTCCTACGGGAGGAGGAGGAGGCCAGGGTCGCCGTGCTGAGGGAGGAGGAGTCCAAGAAGAGCCGGACGATGGCGGAGAAGATCGAGGGCCTGAGCCGGGAGATGTCGACCCTCTCGGGCACCATCGGGGCCATCGAGGAGGAGCTGAGGGCCGGGCGCGGCGTCACGCTGCAGAGCCACAGGGCTGCCGTGGAGCGCGTCCAGTTCTCGCTGCGCGACCCGCAGCCCGTCGTGGGGGCGCTGATCGACGAGGCCCGGCACCTGGGAAACCTGGCCCACCGCGTCTGGGACAAGATGAGGGAGGAGGCGGTCTCCTACACGCCCGTGGTGCTGGACCCCAACACGGCGCACGCGCGGCTCGTGCTCTCCGACGACCTGACGGCCGTGCGGCGGGGCGCCGTGGACCAGCGGCTCCCCGACAACCCCGAGCGCTTCGACCTCTACTGCCGCGTGCTCGCCCAGTCGGGCCTGGGCTCGTCGTCGGGCGGGCCGCACAGCTGGGACGTGGAGGTCGGCGACAACAGCCACTGGACGGTGGGCGTGCTCGCCGACTCTGCGCAGCGCAAGGGCAAGCGCGTGGCCCAGTGCTGGAAGGTGAGTCTCTACGACGGAAAGTACGCGGCGCACGCCAAGCCCGCGGGCTCCGTCGCCGCCATCCAGGTGAAGGCGAAGCCCCGGAGGGTGCGCGTGCAGCTGGACTGGAGCCGCGGCAGGCTGACCTTCTGGGACCCGGACGCTGGCGCGCTCCTGCACGCCTTCCAGCACACATTCACCGATGCGCTCTTCCCGTACGTGCACAACGGCGATGATGCGCTCCCGCTGAAGCTGCTGCCGCGGAGGATGAGCGTGGTCAGGGAGGAGGACGACCACGCCGCCAGGGGAGGGGCTTCTTGTTCTTCTTCTTCTTCCGCGAGTAGGCACGGGTCGTCGTCGTCGGGCCGACCGCAGTCCCTTCAGGCTTCCCGGCCGTTCAGGCCTTGAGGTGTTACTCCCACGGCATGGTGTGTCCGTCGCTGTGTGTCCGTACGCCCGGGGGATGTGTCCGTACGCCGGTGTGTCCGTACGCCCGGGGGTGTGTGTCCGTACGCCCGGGGGTGTGTCCGTACGCCGGGGGTGTGTGTCCGTACGCCGGGGGTGTGTGTCCGAACACCGGGGGATGTCCGTGGCAAAGACTTTGCCTCGTCCGTGGCAAAGTTTAGGTTTTGATCATATTACCCAATTAGTGAATGTCAAGTCACCAGGTTGTCCTCAGACTATGAGGTTAAATTTGCAAGCTGGAATGTATAGTTGCTCTGGCCTCTGTCCTACTGCCACCTACTCTCCATTTATTGTATTACACAGTGGGTGAAAAAACACACCCCTTAAGACTAAACCCCACCCATCAGAGGTGTGGCTTCCAGAGGTACCTTTCGCCTGAAAGGTTTTGAAAGATACCTTTCAAAACCTGAGAGGAAGAGACGTACAGAACCCGACTGTATACTTGTAGGTCACTGGTTTACTATGACACTATGTATGGCACATTAGGTATAGTCCCCACAGGAATCCGCCGAGAACAGTCCTTGATTCCGCGGCTTAGTTAATATTCCGCGGAGATGAATTAATTTAACCTAAAATGAGCAGTTATCAAGCAAATGTTTTATTTTGTTTTAATAATCAAGTAAGATATTTTATTAAATAGATAATTAATTGTAATTATGGATGGGTCATAATAATCAAATATTCTAATAATAGTTTTTGGGGATTATATTATTATTATTATTATTATTCATGTTTTAATTATTTGTTTTGTTTGCAAAGGTTATTGTCATTCAAACCCTGCCCACAGTAACTACAGTTTAGACTACCTAGAGGATACCTAATGTGGGTGTAATATTTATTATTTTCTGTTTTAGCATTGTCATTGTCAGGACACAGATTCAGTTTCAGTAGGAACCATTTACACAGATTCAGTTTCAAGTCGGACCAGATATTAGGAGGGACCTTATGTGCCACACTAACTATAGTCCCCCAGCCCTGTGAAGAAAGTGTCCTCACTCCTCAGACATAGTAGGCCTACCTATTAATTGCTACCTAGCCTACTGGTACCTACTGGTAGTAATAAGTAACTTTGTCATGTGTTTCGGACGCTCCGCGACGCACCCCGGTTTTTCCTCCCGGAAATTTCCCCATTGAAAATTCCCAGGAGGAAAAACAGGGTCAACAATTCCACAGACGTTCTAGTATTCCGCGGATGGTCGAGAAATCCGCGGAAAATTCTGCGATCGCAGAATCGCGGATTCCTGTGGGGACTAATTAGGAGTACATTGAAACAGTGGATCTCAGCATATGAATAACATGGACAAAACATGATGGGACAAAGCATTTTTGTCCACCACAAGCCAGCATGGATGCTGAATCCACGGCATGTGAGTATATATAATCTGCAGATACTGCGTGTGCATTGAAGCTGTCAATACCCTAAACTGGCCAAAAAGCTCGAACCAGCTCAGTGGCCTTGTGGTTAGTTAGACTAACAGGGGTGCCCACCTTTTGGTGGGCTTGAGAACTACTTTTAAAAATGACCGACTCAACAAGATCTACCCACCATTGCTGAAAATAGTTTAAATGTGTACCTGAGGGTGCTTTAGAATAGCGGGCGCTGGCATTACATATAAGACAGTGGCCGCCCCCTCATTGTGGAACTCACTCCCAGCCCACATCAGAGCTGCCCCCACCATGTTCAAAAGCACACTCAAAACCCACCTTTTCAGACTGGCTTTCCCTACTTACCCCCCCCCCCCCCACACACACACACACACACACACACACACACTCACACACTTTTCTTGTTTGTCCTTTTTTGTTTTTGTTTTTCTAGTTTTTGAGTGGTGCAAACCACTCCAACAACCAGCTTTGTCTGTATGTGTCTGTGTATGTGTGTACCTGTACGTGAGCATGGTTGCTATGGTTAGTGTGTGACGTAGTGTACAGTTGCACCACTCAGTTCACATGGGTGTGATTTTTAACCTTTTAACTAGTTCTCTAATAAAATTGTTTTTACTTCTGTTCTGTAAAGCGACTTTGGGTACCTTGAAAAGCGCTATATAAATCGTATATATTATTATTATTATTATTGTTTTAAGACAAATGCACTTGGAATGGGGTGCAACCACTCCAAGGAACAGCAATGTTCCTATGTCCGTTTAGAGTACCAGTAGGGGCAAAAGTGGCGCTGTTGTGCCAGAAACAGAGAGAGAGAGAGAGAGTGTTGCACTGTTGCCTGCTAATGAGAGAGAGAGAGAGAGAGAGAGGGGAGCACCACTCAGTTCACACAGGTGTGATTTTTTGTATTTAATTTAATAATGCTACCGATGTTTGTGCACATGCAGCAACACTCTTGGGCCCCGTTTTGATGTCAATCAATCAAGTGGCAGATGCCAAAAAATTTTTTTTTAGATATTTAATTGAAATATTCTTTAGGGGCATGTCATGTGATCTACTGGTAGATCGTGATCTACCTTTTGGGCACCCCTGAGTTAGAGTGTCCGCCCTGAAAGTCGGAGGTCGGGTTTGATCGGTCATACAAAAGACTGTAAAAATGGGACCCAATGCCTCCCTGCTTGGCACTCAGCATCAATGGGTTGGATTGGGGGGGTCGAATCGACTAATGACCCCTCACTTCACACGGGTGCGATTTCCTTTTCTTTGCATGAATCAGTGCTATTGAACACCCTTTGTGTACCCTCAGTATTGAACCAAACCTCCTAAGTCCATTGGAGCCTCGAACTGTCTGCTAAAGCAGCTAACTCCACCAGCTCTCATCCTACTATAGATGTGCCACGTCTCTGCGTACGTGCGTGTGTGTGCGTGCGTACGTGTGCGTACGGTTGTAATGCAAGTAACTCGAGAACCGTTTGACCCACCGACTTCACATTCGACACACACGTTCCACACCCCCACAGGGAGTGCAGTGCCAGGTATCGAGTCGGTCGGACCCACGGTTCTCCAGAACCACCACAAAAGGCTCTGGTCAGGCTCTGCCAGTGGGCCTAATGAGGCCAACTCCTTTCACCTGGGCCAGGCTCTGCCAGTGGGCCTAATGAGGCCAACTCCTTTCACCTGTGCAATTTCCAGCCTCTGCCTCAGCCAACTGAGGCTCAACCAATCAGGCTCTGCCAGTGGGCCGAATTGAGTGCCAAGTACACTTTTCAGTTTGCAGGCTTCACACACAGGCACATACACAGATCTCCATGTGGGACACCGGCTGACAGTT
>NC_136798.1:45098615-45151115 GCF_951216825.1 Electrona antarctica | reverse complement strand
GATTCAGGGTACATGTATGTTGTTGGGACAGGATTATAGGCTGATTCAGGGTACATGTATGTTGGGACAGGATTATAGACTGATTCAGGGTACATGTATGTTGGGACAGGATTGTAGGCTGATTCAGGGTACATGTATGTTGTTGGGACAGGATTATAGGGTGATTCAGGGTACATGTATGTTGGGACAGGATTATAGGCTGATTCAGGGTACATGTATGTTGTTGGGACAGGATTATAGACTGATTCAGGGTACATGTATGTTGGGACAGGATTATAGGCTGATTCAGGGTACATTTATGTTGAGACAGGATTATAGACTGATTCAGGGTACATGTATGTTGTTGGGACAGGATTATAGGCTGATTCAGGGTACATGTATGTTGGGACAGGATTATAGGCTGATTCAGGGTACATGTATGTTGGGACAGGATTATAGACTGATTCAGGGTACATGTATGTTGGGACAGGATTATAGGCTGATTCAGGGTACATTTATGTTGGGACAGGATTATAGACTGATTCAGGGTACATGTATGTTGTTGGGACAGGATTATAGGCTGATTCAGGGTACATGTATGTTGGGACAGGATTATAGACTGATTCAGGGTACATGTATGTTGTTGGGACAGGATTATAGGCTGATTCAGGGTACATGTATGTTGGGACAGGATTATAGACTGATTCAGGGTACATGTATGTTGTTGGGACAGGATTATAGGCTGATTCAGGGTACATGTATGTTGTTGGGACAGGATTATAGACTGATTCAGGGTACATGTATGTTATTGGGACAGGATTATAGACTGATTCAGGGTACATGTATGTTGTTCTGTATGTGCTGTATACACAATACAGTGCAATGCAGCGTAGAGCTACAGTTGGCACAGGCAAGCAAAAACCTCCCTCGGTTCGGCGCTGTGCCTCCCCTCAGCCGTGCACAATTCAAGGTCGCTGGATGGGGGGGGTGCCTATCTCGCATTCAGGTCAAGTCAAGTGAATTGTATTTATATTTATATAGCATATTTAACCCATTTTGACCCGAGATCAGATTCTAAAAATGTCTTCTACATCCTGACAGTTTTCTGAAAAAGCTATGTTTCTATGTCAGTCGTTCTTCGATTTTTCAAAAATAGCAGACCTACAAGCTGGTAACGCGCCACTCGGTTGCGTGCTACGAGCTTGTAGATCTGCTATTTTTCAATAGCTAAAGCATAACATAATGCTAACACCAAAAGGGGTTCCCGCCCAAAATGGGTTAAACACACACACACACACACACACACACACACACACACACACACACACACACACACACACACACACACACACACACACACACACACACACACACACGCTACCAACGGTAGCTCTACGCTGCATTGAACTGTATTGTGTATACATAGATATATACACACACACACACACACACACACACACACACACACACATTTCTTTATACCTGTGTTATTAAGGCTAATGCTAATGTAAGATGCTAACAGCCTATGTTACCTGCCCTGCCATCTTAGTTTAGCTTAGCTTAGCTTAGTTTAGCCTGCCCTGCCAGCTTAGTTTAGCTTAGCTTAGCTTGGTCTATTTTAGTGTAGCTTTGCCTAGCAGCTTAGCTAAACTATGGAAAACAAGCAGTTACGGTGTCAAGGATTTCTCCTTTAACATTGTGGACAATTGATCAGTTCTCTGTCAACATTGATTATAGGCTGATTCAGGGTACATGTATGTTGGGAAAGGATTACAGGCTGATTCAGGGTACATGTATGTTGGGACAGGATTATAGGCTGATTCAGGGTACATGTATGTTGGGAAAGGATTACAGGCTGATTCAGGGTACATGTATGTTGGGACAGGATTATAGGCTGATTCAGGGTACATGTATGTTGGGACAGGATTATAGGCTGATTCAGGGTACATGTATGTTGGGACAGGATTATAGACTGATTCAGGGTACATGTATGTTGGGACAGGATTATAGGCTGATTCAGGGTACATGTATGTTGTTGGGACAGGATTACAGGCTGATTCAGGGTACATGTATGTTGGGACAGGATTATAAGCTGATTCAGGGTACATGTATGTTGGGACAGGATTATAGGCTGATTCAGGGTACATGTATGTTGGGACAGGATTATAGGCTGATTCAGGGTACATGTATGTTGGGACAGGATTATAGGCTGATTCAGGGTACATTTATGTTGGGACAGGATTATAGACTGATTCAGGGTACATGTATGTTGTTGGGACAGGATTATAGGCTGATTCAGGGTACATGTATGTTGGGACAGGATTATAGACTGATTCAGGGTACATGTATGTTGGGACAGGATTGTAGGCTGATTCAGGGTACATGTATGTTGTTGGGACAGGATTATAGGGTGATTCAGGGTACATGTATGTTGGGACAGGATTATAGGCTGATTCAGGGTACATGTATGTTGTTGGGACAGGATTATAGACTGATTCAGGGTACATGTATGTTGGGACAGGATTATAGGCTGATGCAGGGTACATTTATGTTGAGACAGGATTATAGACTGATTCAGGGTACATGTATGTTGTTGGGACAGGATTATAGGCTGATTCAGGGTACATGTATGTTGGGACAGGATTATAGGCTGATTCAGGGTACATGTATGTTGGGACAGGATTATAGACTGATTCAGGGTACATGTATGTTGGGACAGGATTATAGGCTGATTCAGGGTACATTTATGTTGGGACAGGATTATAGACTGATTCAGGGTACATGTATGTTGTTGGGACAGGATTATAGGATGATTCAGGGTACATGTATGTTGGGACAGGATTATAGACTGATTCAGGGTACATGTATGTTGTTGGGACAGGATTATAGGCTGATTCAGGGTACATGTATGTTGGGACAGGATTATAGACTGATTCAGGGTACATGTATGTTGTTGGGACAGGATTATAGGCTGATTCAGGGTACATGTATGTTGTTGGGACAGGATTATAGACTGATTCAGGGTACATGTATGTTGTTGGGACAGGATTATAGACTGATTCAGGGTACATGTATGTTGTTCTGTATGTGCTGTATACACAATACAGTGCAATGCAGCGTAGAGCTACAGTTGGCACAGGCAAGCAAAAACCTCCCTCGGTTCGGCGCTGTGCCTCCCCTCAGCCGTGCACAATTCAAGGTCGCTGGATGGGGGGGGTGCCTATCTCGCATTCAGGTCAAGTCAAGTGAATTGTATTTATATTTATATAGCATATTTAACCCATTTTGACCCGAGATCAGATTCTAAAAATGTCTTCTACATCCTGACAGTTTTCTGAAAAAGCTATGTTTCTATGTCAGTCGTTCTTCGATTTTTCAAAAATAGCAGACCTACAAGCTGGTAACGCGCCACTCGGTTGCGTGCTACGAGCTTGTAGATCTGCTATTTTTCAATAGCTAAAGCATAACATAATGCTAACACCAAAAGGGGTTCCCGCCCAAAATGGGTTAAACACACACACACACACACACACACACACACACACACACACACACACACACACACACACACACACACACACACACACACACACACACACACACACACGCTACCAACGGTAGCTCTACGCTGCATTGAACTGTATTGTGTATACATAGATATATACACACACACACACACACACACACACACACACACACACATTTCTTTATACCTGTGTTATTAAGGCTAATGCTAATGTAAGATGCTAACAGCCTATGTTACCTGCCCTGCCATCTTAGTTTAGCTTAGCTTAGCTTAGTTTAGCCTGCCCTGCCAGCTTAGTTTAGCTTAGCTTAGCTTGGTCTATTTTAGTGTAGCTTTGCCTAGCAGCTTAGCTAAACTATGGAAAACAAGCAGTTACGGTGTCAAGGATTTCTCCTTTAACATTGTGGACAATTGATCAGTTCTCTGTCAACATTGATTATAGGCTGATTCAGGGTACATGTATGTTGGGAAAGGATTACAGGCTGATTCAGGGTACATGTATGTTGGGACAGGATTATAGGCTGATTCAGGGTACATGTATGTTGGGAAAGGATTACAGGCTGATTCAGGGTACATGTATGTTGGGACAGGATTATAGGCTGATTCAGGGTACATGTATGTTGGGACAGGATTATAGGCTGATTCAGGGTACATGTATGTTGGGACAGGATTATAGACTGATTCAGGGTACATGTATGTTGGGACAGGATTATAGGCTGATTCAGGGTACATGTATGTTGTTGGGACAGGATTACAGGCTGATTCAGGGTACATGTATGTTGGGACAGGATTATAAGCTGATTCAGGGTACATGTATGTTGGGACAGGATTATAGGCTGATTCAGGGTACATGTATGTTGGGACAGGATTATAGGCTGATTCAGGGTACATGTATGTTGGGACAGGATTATAGGCTGATTCAGGGTACATTTATGTTGGGACAGGATTATAGACTGATTCAGGGTACATGTATGTTGTTGGGACAGGATTATAGGCTGATTCAGGGTACATGTATGTTGGGACAGGATTATAGACTGATTCAGGGTACATGTATGTTGGGACAGGATTGTAGGCTGATTCAGGGTACATGTATGTTGTTGGGACAGGATTATAGGGTGATTCAGGGTACATGTATGTTGGGACAGGATTATAGGCTGATTCAGGGTACATGTATGTTGTTGGGACAGGATTATAGACTGATTCAGGGTACATGTATGTTGGGACAGGATTATAGGCTGATGCAGGGTACATTTATGTTGAGACAGGATTATAGACTGATTCAGGGTACATGTATGTTGTTGGGACAGGATTATAGGCTGATTCAGGGTACATGTATGTTGGGACAGGATTATAGGCTGATTCAGGGTACATGTATGTTGGGACAGGATTATAGACTGATTCAGGGTACATGTATGTTGGGACAGGATTATAGGCTGATTCAGGGTACATTTATGTTGGGACAGGATTATAGACTGATTCAGGGTACATGTATGTTGTTGGGACAGGATTATAGGATGATTCAGGGTACATGTATGTTGGGACAGGATTATAGACTGATTCAGGGTACATGTATGTTGTTGGGACAGGATTATAGGCTGATTCAGGGTACATGTATGTTGGGACAGGATTATAGACTGATTCAGGGTACATGTATGTTGTTGGGACAGGATTATAGGCTGATTCAGGGTACATGTATGTTGTTGGGACAGGATTATAGACTGATTCAGGGTACATGTATGTTGTTGGGACAGGATTATAGACTGATTCAGGGTACATGTATGTTGTTCTGTATGTGCTGTATACACAATACAGTGCAATGCAGCGTAGAGCTACAGTTGGCACAGGCAAGCAAAAACCTCCCTCGGTTCGGCGCTGTGCCTCCCCTCAGCCGTGCACAATTCAAGGTCGCTGGATGGGGGGGGTGCCTATCTCGCATTCAGGTCAAGTCAAGTGAATTGTATTTATATTTATATAGCATATTTAACCCATTTTGACCCGAGATCAGATTCTAAAAATGTCTTCTACATCCTGACAGTTTTCTGAAAAAGCTATGTTTCTATGTCAGTCGTTCTTCGATTTTTCAAAAATAGCAGACCTACAAGCTGGTAACGCGCCACTCGGTTGCGTGCTACGAGCTTGTAGATCTGCTATTTTTCAATAGCTAAAGCATAACATAATGCTAACACCAAAAGGGGTTCCCGCCCAAAATGGGTTAAAGACAACAGCTGTTGTGCTTTCCATGACAAATAGACCGTAGTCTGTCCCGCAGCTAGCGCAATGATAAGAGCATAAAACAAGCCAAGCAAAACAAAATAACAGCAACAATAAAAACAGCAAAAACAACAACATACGATAACCATCAAACTGTGTTAAAAGCCAGACTAAAACGTTTTCAAGTTGGATTTAACAATCTCCAGGGTGGAATGGAAGATCATTCCATGGTGTAGGCCAGGGGTTCTCAACGTTTTTGGCCGGGGACCCCCGGAAATGCTTTGGCAATGTCTCGGGACCCCCGCCCCGCCCCCTCCCGACCCCCAATATAAATTGACTGCTACAATAACCTTAAACCATTTTGGGCGGGAACCCCTTTTGGTGTTTTAAGCATTGTTATAATTTAGCTATTGAAAAATAGCAGATCTACAAGCTCATAGCGCGCCACCGAGTGGCGCGCTACGAGCTTGTAGGTCTGCTATTTTTAAAAAATCGTGATTTTTTTTTTTTTTTTTTTTAATAATTTGGGGACCCCCTAAAATAATTTGGTGACCCCCCGAGGGGTCGCGACCCACAGGTTGAGAACCCCTGGTGTAGGCCAGGGTGCAGCTACAGAGAAGGCCCCATCACCTTTGTTTTTAAGGGGTCAGAAAACAGCGCACGAGTGCTGTTCATGCAGCCCCCGAAGAATCAAAGAATGAAGTGAGGGGCGCTCTTATCATCGTACATCATCATGCATCATCTCATACTGGCCAATCAGAATGCCTGTTGCCTGTGATTGGTTAGCTGATTTGTGCATTTACATATGACGTACATTTTCCCTTCAATGTCAATGGCAAATCTTGAGACTTGTGGGGACAAAAGCTGTTTATAGAAGGGTTAGCACCCCTTAGAAACAACTACAACTAAATAATCGGCTAAATTGTTATTTTAAACATCGGTATCGGTATCGGGGAAGAATTTCCATATTGGCGCATCCCTAATGATGACATATTATGATAAGAGTGCCCCTCACTTCACACAGGTGTGATTTTTATATACTGTATAGCACAATGTTAGTCTACAGATGTGCCATTTGAGAACTGCACGCGTCACACCATCGGCAAGACAGCGGATGGTCAGCAAATTGACAGAACGTTGTCGAAAAGACAAAGATGTGTCGAAAAGTGACACTTGTGTTCAGTAACAAAACAGAAGAAAGTTTATTTGGGCTTGTTTCTAAAGTGTAGTTGTTTATTTGGGCTTGTTTCTAAAGTGTAGTTGTTTATTTGGTCTCGTTTCTAAAGTGTAGTTGTTTATTTGGTCTCGCTTCTAAAGTGTAGTTGTTTATTTGGGCTTGTTTCTAAAGTGTAGTTGTTTATTTGGGCTTGTTTCCAAAGTGTAGTTTTTTATTTGGGCTTGTTTCTAAAGTGTAGTTGTTTATTTGTGTGCTACCCACATTACTAGGTGTTGTACCAGGGTCCCCTATGCAACATTTGTCTCGTTAAAATGTTTCAAAAATAACAATTACTTATTTTTTTAAAACCTTTTTAGTAGCGGATGTAAAGGCTAACAATGTGTGTGTTGGTAAGGGTAGGCAAAATAAGCTAATTAGCTTCAGCCTACACCATTTTTGGTCATAGCAATGTATCCTTATTTATATACCGTTTCATTCTGTACATGAACTGAAGACCAAAATAAAACATTGAAAGTGAAAGTGTGAGCTGTGTGTGAGTTTGTAGATCTGCTATTGTCAAATAGTCAATCAATTTAAAAAGAAATCGTTTTTTCGAGCCGAACAAATAATTAGAAAGAAGAAGAAAACGGCAGGTTACAACACTTTTTTTCTTGTTTTTCTTCTTTGAAGAAAAGAAGAATTTTCACAAACCAGCAATTTTCATTGGCTCATAAAAACTTCATATACTTATATTATATAGCTGCAAGATAAACACTTTCTTAACACAATCAGGATTTCTTTCAAAATAGCAGCTCGGGGGGGGGGGGGGGTGCAGATAGGGCAGCTTTTACTCTGATAGCCCCCCCCCCCCCCCCCCCCCCAGCCCCCCCTTCCGCTCCGTACAAAAACCGTGAGGAATAATGTTGCTTGCTTACCTCGCTATGATTACGATAAAGTCGCTGAATAATCCCTCATGTTCATATTTGAAACGAGAGCCATGTTGCAGTCAGAAATGAAGAGCTTAGTATAATTATCCATCTGGTCAAAACCACAGCGTATATTTATCAATGAAAATGATCCATCGGTTGGATTAGCAATGATGTCTCCACACGTCCTACGGTCTAAATGGGTTAAAATGTGAATCCAAATTAAATCCAGAAATTGGATCTTATGATCAAAATAAGAACCTTGAAAAGGTGTGTGAAAAGGAAAATCATGTGGCCAAGTCTTTGCCACAGACCATGAAGTGTTGTTTTTGGCAGCAAATTTTGATTTTAGTTTTAGTCATAGGGCAGTATTATGCGTGTCTTAAGTACCAGGTCTTATGACTTAACTTAAGACCTGGAGGCGTGGTCAATGCTGTTTGGCCACTCAGAATAGCCAAATGGCATTGATCACGCCTCCAGGTCTTAAGTTAAGTAATAAGACCTGGTACTTAAGACACGCATAATACTGCCCTATATAGTCTCTTGAATAGTTTTCATTTAGTTTCAGTCACATTTTAGTCACCTGGAATGCTTTAGTGTTAGTCTAGTTTTAAATGTACAGTTGATTTAGTCGACTAAAATGTACTTTGGCGGGCCTTGATGACGTTGCAGCGCGACACGTTGTGAGCTTGTAGATCGGCTATTTTCAGCATGCAACCAAGTGTAAAATTACTGGATCTCTTGTCCATTAGTCCCCTCCTAACATTATAGTTTGTATTTGTTGACACAACTGTCAGTATATTTAGTCTCAGTTTTAGTCGTCGTAGCTTAGTTTTCATTTAGTTTTCTGCGTGTAAAATGACTTGTGTCTTTTACTTACACTGGATCTCTTGTCCACTATACCTTCCTAACATTTTAGTCTAGTTTTAGTTTGTTGACAAAATTGTATAGATATTTAGTCGTACTTTAAGTCAAAAAGAAAAAAGGGCAGTCGACGAACAATTTTTGTCACGGTATATTAGTCGACAAAATCAAACACAGATGAAGAAATAACAGAACGAAGAAAGGGAGTTTGCATGTTCTCCCCGTGTCCCCTAGGGTTGGTACTCTTACAAAAAAACATGCAGTAATCCTGGTCTCTAAACTACCTCCCCCTGGCCAGCCGGGGCGCCTGATGTAGGGGAAAGGAACTGGTCGGAATAACGTGTTCCTTCCACGCGCTACGTCCGGCTGGGGAAACTCCCCCCTGTCAGGTGAAAAGAAGCAGCTTGGACTCCTCATGCATAGAAGGGAGCTTGAGGTCAGTCCGCTGCCCACCCCCAGGTTGGCAGAGGAAGTTTACAGCACCCAGGATTGCATTAGATAATTGACACTGGGTGAAAAAAATGGGTTTCAAAATGTGGGATAAGAAGGAGGCGCGTCAACTGACCCGTGACGGAGACGATGTTGAGCAGCCTCCGCATGGTCTGAGGGCTGATGTCGCTGAACCAGTCCTCCGTCACCAGCAGCTTGGTCAGGTCGAAGCTCATCTGCCTGGTCACCGTGCGCTGCATCTGCCGACGCCGGTACGTGTCCTGTATGGGTCAGACGGACGGGTAGGCAGGCAGGCAGGCAGACAGACAGACAGACAGACAGACAGACAGACAGACAGACAGACAGACAGACAGACAGACAACTTTATTAACACATTTAATACGGCCCAGCCCCTCTACGCGAGATTGTGGTGCTATTGCCAGATAAATCCGCGAAATAAGTAGAGAAGAAGCCGGAAGTGATGTAGTCCGGATCTGTAGTGTGCGTAGGCCTACAGATCTGTAGTGTGCGTAGGACTACAGATCTGTAGTGTGCGTAGGACTACAGATCTGTAGTGTGCGTAGGACTACAGATCTGTAGTGTGCGTAGGCCTACAGATCTGTAGTCTGCGTAGGCCTACAGATCTGTAGTGTGCGTAGGCCTACAGATCTGTAGTCTGCGTAGGCCTACAGATATGTAGTCTGCGTAGGCCTACAGATCTGTAGTGTGCGTAGGCCTACAGATATGTAGTCTGCGTAGGCCTACAGATCTGTAGTGTGCGTAGGCCTACAGATATGTAGTCTGCGTAGGCCTACAGATCTGTAGTGTGCGTAGGCCTACACACTACAGATCCGGACTACATGCCAAATATATATTGAATTACAGCGATCTTGTTTGATATCATTAAAAAGGACCTGAAGACGTGTATAAACAGGTCCAACGCCCCCCCCACGGTTTGATTAGAAAATACGTGTATACACGTCGGTAGCATAATCAGTGTTAAAGTTTTAAAATGTCTAAAAATCTTTTGAAAATAGCAGATGCGACACATTCTGAGCTTGTAGATCGGCTAGTTTCAAATGGCCTGAAATGTATATAGGGCTTAAGTGGTTAATGTATGTTTTGTAATAACGCACGCCATGCCACGCATGCACGCACGCACACTTACCCTGCGGTTCAGTGTGGTCTTGCTGCCAAACTTGGTGAGCTCTCCAAGGCTGTGCTGGGACAGTTTCCTGTCTAACTCCTCGTGCCAGCCTGCAGACAGACAGACGTTAACATTAAATAACATTTAATTAGAGTGTGTGTGTGCGTGTGTGCGTGTGGCGCCTTTATCCAAGGCGCTTTACGTAGTGCATTTCATTCACCCATTCACACACCGATTGCGGCGGAAACCATGCAAGGCACCAACCAGCACATCGGAAAAAATGTGGGGTTCAGTGTCTTGCCCAAGGACACTTATGGCAGCGGTGGGCGAACGGTTTGCGGAGCGGTCTTGATACCGGAAGGTCGCCAGTTCGTATCCCCGGACCGGCACGTTAAAATTACCACCGCTGAAGTGCCCTTGAGCAAGGCATTGAACCACTACCATGAAATGTTCTATGAGCAGGTCCTGGCTGTAAACAAGTATCTGATGCTTAGTCCAGTTACCCTGGGTAAATATAGTAACTTTGCTTTGCTTTGCTTACTTCGACATGTGGACAGGAGTAGCCGGGATTCAAACTGCCGACCCACGGATAATTGGACGACCTGCTCTACCTCCTGAGCCACAGTCGCACAGTCAGAGGCCCCTTTTCCACCGGTTGGTTCCCAATGGGAACCGGTTCAGTTCTTTTTGGTTCTTAGTCCATGAGCCAGAGCTCCAAAATTGGAATGTTAATTATGAATTGAGTGTGCAAAACCATACCTATATTAGATTGTTATGACCATGAGGACTTCCCCAATTGATTAGTTACACGAAGACAACGATTTATTGTATTACAAATTTTACATTTATGTAGGAAAATATGCAAAATAATAGAAAATATGAAAAGGCTACTACTCTGGAGGGTTATCATGTATTAATTTACTTGTATTGATCCTGTAAACAATTTAATATAGGTCTAGTTTTTTCCACCAATGTTGGAGCTCTGGCTCATGGACTAATAACCAAAAAGAACTGAACCGGCTCCCATTGGGAACCAACCGGTGGAAAGGGGGTCACAGTGTGTGCAAGCGTACATGTGTGTGTGTATGCGGCAGTGGTGGAAAGTAACTAAGTACTTTTACTTAAGTACTGTACTTGAGTATTTCCAATTTCCTGTACTTTTACTTCTACTCCACTACATCTCAGAGCCAAAATTTGTACTACTCCACTACAATCATTTGAATACTTTAGTTACTAGTTACTTTGGAGATTTTAATTTTGATTAGAAAACATACATTTACCACTTCAACCCTATACATTTCGGCCATTTGAAAATAGCAGATCTACCAGCTCACAATGCGTCACAACGCGACACATTGTGAGCTTGTAGATCTGCCATTTTCAATAGATTTTGTACACATTTTGAACTTGTGAAATGGGACATTCTGCAATTTGAGTACTTTTACTTTTAGTACTTTAAGTAAATTTCGATGCCGATACTTTTGTACTTTTACTCAAGTACCTTTTCAATTCCGTACTTGTACTTGTACCTCTAAATTGAGGTATTGGTATACTTTTACTTAGGTAAAACAATTGAGTACTTTTTCCACCACTGGTATGCGGTAGGGCATTAAGCAACTAGACTAGTTTACTAGTCGACTAGTAAATCCACTAGTCGACCTTGTTGGTACTAGTTGACTAGTGATTTTGTAGGCCTCAAGATCAGTTAGATTATAGTTATAGTCACCAATGTACACAGTTTTTAAATGTACATATATTTATTTCCAAAAAATATATATATATATTTTACATAATAGGTAGTTAAACTAGTCGACTAGTCGACTAGTAAACTAGTCAACTAGTAAAAATGACTAGAAGTGAATGCCCTAGTATGCGTCAGGCTATATATAGCGTATACCGTCGGGGTTGCCGGCGTCTCCGTTCTGCGGCGTGGCGACGCACATCTTCTTGGCGCTGCTCAGGCCGCGGCTGTTGAGGAAGACGGGCAGGTGGACGATGTTCCGCATGTAGTCGTGGCCGTTGATGTTGGAGTCCCGGAGCACGCTGTTCAGGTTCTGGTTGATGGCCTTGATGATGATGTGCGGGTCCGAGGCGAAGATGGAGATGAACGGGCCCTTGGAGAACAGCACGCGCACCTTGGAGAGGGGGAAAGGAGAACTGTTTGATTAGAGGTTTTCTCAAGACGGGTCGTCCTTTATCCTTTAGAGCAGGGGGTTCTCAACGTTTTTTTGGCTGGGGACTCCCGGAAATACTTTGGCAATGTCAATGTCTGCTATTATTTGAAGTATTTCAGAAAACTTAGGTCAGGATTTAGAAGGCGTTTTTAGAATTAGTCCAAAATGGGTTAACCGGAAGTCAGCTTTGATACATTAGTCTACGGACCCCCATTTAATGGCATTTCTATCTCTGGGACTCCAGTTTATATTGTAAAATCAATGTTACCGGTAATTTAACTCAAGCTGGTTCCATTTGTACCCTCTCAGAGTTACAGACCCATAAGGGTCCATTTGGTTCCAAACTATCATTTAGCTGGAGACCCCCTGGAACTCCCTCAAGGACCCCTGGAGGGACCCCATTTTTGGAACCACTGCTGTAGAGGGTGCTCTCTCTCTCTCTCTCTCTGTCTCTCACCGTGTCCAGCATCTGAAGAACCTTGTCCTGTTCACAGGAGTCCAGGCCGTCGATGATGACCGCCAGACGCGTCTGGTTCTGACTGAAGCCATCGATGGTCCTGGCCATCTGCGCCATCAACTCCACCTCGCTCTTCAACACCTGGAGAGGAGAGGAGAGGAGAGGAGAGGAGAGGAGAGGAGAGGAGAGGAGAGGAGAGGAGAGGAGAGGAGAGGAGAGGAGAGGAGGTGTTACAGTGATATTGGTGACACTGCGTGAAAAGAGGAGTTAACGGGTAATTACAGGACCGGCATTTTGCCTGTAAACCTCAAGTTTAGCGGGCATATACATGTAATAATGTAATATACGGTAATATACGGGTGTGATGGTACAATTCGGGAGTTTACGGGAGTTTGTTGGAAAGTTTACCGGGAGTTTCCTGTAATATACACATCCGTATTCCAAGCCTTTTGCACAGTGTGACCTGCTGAAATATGTGACCAATCGTGTACCATCATTTGCCATGCTGGAGTGACCGAGAGCGAGTGAGTGAGTGAGGCGAGTGGCCGAGATTTTGGGGTATTGGAATTTGGCTCCAGTTGTTTACATTCACCGACGCAGCAATGCGCTCCATTTGTACAGTGGTGGGAAAAGTACTCAATTGTTTTACTTAAAGGGATAGTTCAGATTTTTTGAACTTAAGTTGTATGAAATACTTGCCATTAATATAGTGGTTGCAACTGTATTAATTGATTGCCCGAGTCCCGTGGTGGGAGTTCTGTTCTGGTTTTGGTCAATATTAAGTAGTTCCGGTCATTTTGTGGGGGGCACTGGGGCCACGCAGTAAAAGTAAATGAATCCACAAAACTAACGTCATTTGTATTGTTGACCTATTTCTAAAATATTTGCCCGACTTTCGTTCAACTTTGACCCCTCTATCACATGGAACTATTTTTTGGGCGTAGTGATATGGACACAAAAAACATAGTTCTGTGTGATAGAGGGGTAAAAAAAGAACGGAAGTTGCACTAATATTTTAGAAATAGGTCAACAATACAAATTATGTTAGTTTTGTGGATTCATTTACTTTTACTGCGTGGCCCCCAGTGCCCCCTACAAAATGACCGGAACTACTTGATATTTCACCAAAACTAGAGCAGAACTCCCACCACGGGACTCGGGCAATCAATTAATACAGTTGCAACCACTATATTAATGGCAAGTATTTCATACAACTTAAGTTCAAAAAATCTGAACTATCCCTTTAAGTAAAAGTACCAATACTGCAATTTAGAAGTACTTTGTTACGAGTAAAAGTACGGAATTGAAAATGTACTTGGCGGGGCCTTGATGCCGTCGTAATGACTGTTTATACACTTGCTGAAAATAGCCGATCTACAAGCTCACAACGCGTCGCAGGCTCGCAGCGCATTTCCGTCTACTTTTTATTTGTTGACGAAATCGTCAGTACATTTACTCTTAGTTTGAGTCACCGTAGCTTAATTTTCATTTAGTTTTCCATTTAGTTTTCGTCAGTGGAAAAAGGTGGGGTGCATACTTAGTTTAGACTAGTCATTGGTTAGACATGGGTTAAGGTTAGGTTTAGGTGTGCTGCCCCATGGGAGGTTAGGTTTAGGGTGAGGGTTTGAGATAGGTTGTAGTTGTAGGACTAATGGTCTAACCAATGACTAGTCTAAACCAAAAACTGTCTAAAAAAAGGTTAGTCGACGAGCAAGTTTTCGTCTCGGTTTCAGTCGACGAAATCAACACTGCGTCGTTCGTATGTACCTTCATGAAGCCCTCGCTCTTCAGCTTGCTCATCTTGTTGGCGGCTCCGTGCAGCCTCTTCCTCTGGGAGTTGAGCACAGAGTCGCTGACCCTCCACCATGTCCGCACGTTCAGCAGCACCGCCAGGCCAACCACGCTGGCCATGGACACCAGCACCGCGTTCACCTCCTTGTTGTCCCCGTCCACCTGCCAAGGGGTCATAGGTCATATAGGGTCATAGGGTTATAAGGTCAGCAGCAGCACCAGCACCACCGCGTTCACCTCCTGGTTGTCCCCCTTCCACCTGCAGGTGCAGGGAGTTAGGGATTGATTGGTCTCGCGTTGACTTTGAAGACAGTCACCAGACACTGTCCTTAAACACGGTCACCAGACACTGACCTTAAACACGGCCAGCAGGGACATGCCGGTCACCAGACACAGCAGGACGAACAGGAAGATGACGAAGGACGGAATGCAACACGTCTGCTTCCACTTCTTCTTCCCTGAGGACGACGGAAGCACACGCGGACACATGGAGTCATTATTAACCCATTTAGACCTGACTTTAAAAAATGTCTTCTAAATTCTGACAGTTTTCTGAAATACCTCATGTTTCTGTATCAGTGGTGCTCAATAATTCATGTCAAGGACCCCAAAAATGATAAGTAATTGGGCCACCGACCCCCCATCTGAAAATATGTTATTCCAGGGACCGCCCAGAAGCATAGATTTTAGTTAAAAACGTTTGCTCTGAAAGAATATAAATTCACAGATTTGCACTACATTTCCACGATTTTTCAAAAATAGCAGACCTACAAGTTGTAGAGCTGCTATTTTTCAATAGCTAAAGTATAACATAATGCTTTAAACACCAAAAGGGGTTCCCGCCCAAAATGGGTTAACCCTCTACAAATATTTTCTAATCTAAATCATGACAGTTTTCTGAAAAGAAAACCTATGTTTCTGTCAGTGGTTCTCAAAGTATTTCATGTCAACCCCAAAAGATTATACGGGTAAATTGGCCGCCGACCCCCCCCATCTGAAAATATGTTGTTCCAGAGACCCCCCCAAGAAGTTAAAAACGTTCGCTCTGAAAGAATATATATATTCAAATATCTGCTTTGAGCGCGGCACTCGGTGCCGCACTATGAGCTTGTAGATCTGCTATTTTTCAATATCTAAAGTATAACATAATGCTTTAAAACACCAAACACCAAAATGGGTTCCCGTCCAGAATGGGATATAATGGTGGTGCAATTGGTTATTTGTGTGCTAATTCTAGGAATCACTGTTATTGAGTTGCTAACCAAATGGACCCTTCTCTTGAGAGTGTACAATGAAACCAAATGGACACTTACGGGTCCACTTGGTTTCACTACAAAATACGCTCTCAAGAGTTCAATTATTATTAAACATTTGTATTACTATATTTACAAGAAGTCCACACCATTAGAGAATGTAGAAGAATTGTTCTTTTGATCAACGTTTGCCTGTTATCTCTCCTATGTTATCACATCGATAAAGCATGGAATTGTGGACAAAATATTATCCTTTATTTATTTTTTTGCAACCCATTTTTTCACCCAGTGTCAATTATCTACATATATGTAATCCTGGGCGCTACATTTCCTCTGCCAACCTGGGGGGGGGGGGGGAGGGGATTGACCTCATGCTTCCTTATATGCATGAGGAGTCCAAGCTGCTTCTTTTCACCTGACAGGGAGAGAGTTTCCCCGGCCGGACGTATAGCGCATGGAAGGAACACGTTATTCCGACCAGTTCCTATCCCCTCCATCAGGCGCCCCGGCTGGCCAGGGGGAGGTAGTTTAGAGACCAGGATTACTGTATGTTTTTTGTGAGGGTACCTACCCTAGGGGACACGGGGAGAACATGTGAGGGTACCTACCCTAGGGGACACGTGGAGAACATGTGAGGGAACCTACCCTAGGGGACACGGGGAGAACATGTGAGGGTACGTACCCTAGGGGACACGGGGAGAACATGTGAGGGTACCTACCCTAGGGGACACGGGGAGAACATGTGAGGGTACCTACCCTAGGGGACACGGGGAGAACATGTGAGGGTACCTACCCTAGGGGACACGGGGAGAACATGTGAGGGTACCTACCCTAGGGGACACGGGGAGAACATGTGAGGGTACGTACCCTAGGGGACACGGGGATAACATGCAAACTCCACACAGTGCCCATACCCCGACCTCGGTATATGGGCACTGATGACGCGGAGGAGAGAACGCGCCAAATCAAGTTTGTGCGAGTGCATTCTGAATACAACAAACCTTGCGTCTCTTCGGTCTTGAACACCCTGAAGAGCCTGGTCGCCAGGAAGCCAAACTCTCTCTCGCAGGCGTCCGACAGGGTGGCGATCATCTCCGCCATGGACGTCTCTCCTCCCACGCTGGACAGGCGGTTATAGTCTGTGAACAGGAACCTGCCAGGGAGGGACACACAGCAGGTTATAGTCTGTGGACAGGAGGGACACACAGCAGGTTATAGTCTGTGGACAGGAGGGACACACAGCAGGTTATAGTCTGTGGACAGGAGGGACACACAGCAGGTTATAGTCTGTGGACAGGAGGGACACACAGCAGGTTATAGTCTGTGGACAGGAGGGACACACAGCAGGTTATAGTCTGTGGACAGGAGGGACACACAGCAGGTTATAGTCTGTGGACAGGAACCTGCCAGGGAGGGACACACAGCAGGTTATAGTCTGTGGACAGGAACCTTCCAGGGAGGGACACACAGCAGGTTATAGTCTGTGGACAGGAACCTTCCAGGGAGGGACACACAGCAGGTTATAGTCTGTGAACAGGAACCTGCCAGGGAGGGACACACAGCAGGTTATAGTCTGTGGACAGGAACCTTCCAGGGAGGGACACACAGCAGGTTATAGTCTGTGAACAGGAACCTTCCAGGGAGGGACACACAGCAGGTTATAGTCTGTGAACAGGAACCTGCCAGGGAGGGACACACAGCAGGTTATAGTCTGTGAACAGGGACCTGCCAGGGAGGGACACACAGCAGGTTATAGTCTGTGGACAGGAACCTGCCAGGGAGGGACACACAGCAGGTTATAGTCTGTGGACAGGAACCTTCCAGGGAGGGACACACAGCAGGTTATAGTCTGAACAGGAACCTGCCAGGGAGGGACACACAGCAGGTTATAGTCTGTGAACAGGAACCTTCCAGGGAGGGACACACAGCAGGTTATAGTCTGTGAACAGGAACCTTCCAGGGAGGGACACACAGCAGGTTATAGTCTGTGAACAGGAACCTTCCAGGGAGGGACACACAGCAGGTTATAGTCTGTGAACAGGAACCTGCCAGGGAGGGACACACAGCAGGTTATAGTCTGTGAACAGGAACCTTCCAGGGAGGGACACACAGCAGGTTATAGTCTGTGAACAGGAACCTTCCAGGGAGGGACAAACAGCAGGTTATAGTCTGTGAACAGGAACCTTCCAGGGAGGGACACACAGCAGGTTATAGTCTGTGAACAGGAACCTTCCAGGGAGGGACACACAGCAGGTTATAGTCTGTGAACAGGAACCTGCCAGGGAGGGACACACAGCAGGTTATAGTCTGTGGACAGGAACCTGCCAGGGAGGGACACACAGCAGGTTATAGTCTGTGGACAGGAACCTGCCAGGGAGGGACACACAGCAGGTTATAGTCTGTGGACAGGAACCTTCCAGGGAGGGACACACAGCAGGTTATAGTCTGTGGACAGGAACCTTCCAGGGAGGGACACACAGCAGGTTATAGTCTGTGAACAGGAACCTGCCAGGGAGGGACACACAGCAGGTTATAGTCTGTGGACAGGAACCTGCCAGGGAGGGACACACAGCAGGTTATAGTCTGTGGACAGGAACCTGCCAGGGAGGGACACACAGCAGGTTATAGTCTGTGAACAGGAACCTTCACACAGCAGGTTATAGTCTGAACAGGAACCTTCCAGGGAGGGACACACAGCAGGTTATAGTCTGTGGACAGGAACCTGCCAGGGAGGGACACACAGCAGGTTATAGTCTGAACAGGAACCTTCCAGGGAGGGACACACAGCAGGTTATAGTCTGTGAACAGGAACCTTCCAGGGACGGACACACAGCAGGTTATAGTCTGTGAACAGGAACCTGCCAGGGAGGGACACACAGCAGGTTATAGTCTGAACAGGAACCTTCCAGGGAGGGACACACAGCAGGTTATAGTCTGTGGACAGGAACCTTCCAGGGAGGGACACACAGCAGGTTATAGTCTGTGGACAGGAACCTGCCAGGGAGGGACACACAGCAGGTTATAGTCTGTGGACAGGAACCTTCCAGGGAGGGACACACAGCAGGTTATAGTCTGTGGACAGGAACCTGCCAGGGAGGGACACACAGCAGGTTATAGTCTGAACAGGAACCTGCCAGGGAGGGACACACAGCAGGTTATAGTCTGAACAGGAACCTGCCAGGGAGGGACACACAGCAGGTTATAGTCTGAACATGAACCTGCCAGGGAGGGACACACAGCAGGTTATAGTCTGAACAGGAACCTGCCAGGGAGGGACACACAGCAGGTTATAGTCTGAACAGGAACCTGCCAGGGAGGGACACACAGCAGGTTATAGTCTGTGAACAGGAACCTTCCAGGGAGGGACACACAGCAGGTTATAGTCTGTGGACAGGAACCTTCCAGGGAGGGACACACAGCAGGTTATAGTCTGTGGACAGGAACCTTCCAGGGAGGGACACACAGCACGGTCAAATATATCATTCACTACCTCAGTGGTTTTAAAAATGTTTCATACCAAGCAGTGGTGGAAAAAGTACTCAATTGTTTTACTTAGGTAAAAGTACCAATACCGCAATTTAGAACTACTTCGTTACAAGTAAAAGTACGGAATTGAAAATGCACTTGAGTAAAAGTACAAAAGCATCGGCATCAAAATGTACTTAAAGTACTAAAAGTAAAAGTACTCATATTGCAGAATGTCCCACTTTACAAGTTCAAAATGTGTACAAAGTCTATTGAAAATAGAAGATCTACAAGCTCACAATGCGTCATGTTGCGACGCATTGTGAGCTTGTAGATCGGCTATTTTCAAATGGCCAAAATGTATAGGGCTGAAGTGGTTAATGTATGTTTTCTAATCAATCAATAGCAGATCTATCACAAGCTCACAACGCGTCGCACTGCGACGCATTGTGAGCTTGTAGATCGGCTATTTTCAGCAAGTGTAAAATCAGCCATTACGACGGCATCAAGGCCCGCCGAAATACATTTGAGTCGACTAAATCGACAGTAGATTTAGTCGACTAAAATCTCATGACATTTAGTCGACTAAAATCTCATGACATTTAGTCGACCAAAACTAGACTAACACTAAGACATTCCGGGTGACTAAAATGTGACTAAAACTAAATTAAAACTATTCAAGAGACTGTGACTAAAACTAAAATAGAAATTTGCTGCCAAAAACAACACTGAGTGGTACTGTGTATTGGAAAACTTGACCGAACACGACTCGCTCACTGTTTAACAAAATGTCAAAGTCAAAACTTCTATAGACTGAGACTTGTAGGGAAACATTTGTTCCTTTTATTTTATCATGCTCATGAAGTGCTCTGTGCTCAAAGTGCAATTAACCGCCTGCCCGCCACAAACGAGGAACCCGATGGTGTAAATTAGTACCCTAGCCCAGGGGTTCTCAACCTTTTTGGCCGGGGACCCCCGGAAATGCTTTGGCAATGTCTCGGGACCCCCGCCCCGCCCCCTCCCGACCCCCAATATAAATTGACTGCTACAATAACCTTAAACCATTTTGGGCGGGAACGCCTTTTGGTGTTTTAAGCATTGTTATAATTTAGCTATTGAAAAATAGCAGATCTACAAGTTCATAGCGCGCCACCGAGTGGCGCGCTACGAGCTTGTAGGTCTGCTATTTTTGAAAAAAAAGTGAAAATAAAATTTAAAAATCAATCTTTTTTTTTTTTTTTTTTTTTTTTAATAATTTGGGGACCCCCTAAAATAATTTGGCGACCCTCCGAGGGGTCGCGACCCACGGGTTGAGAACCCCTGCCCTAGCCCGCCAAACACGAGACTCTCGTGAACCAGGGTTTACATTCTTTAATCCAAGTTTTAATTCGGATCGTATCGTAGCTAATGAAGCTATATCGCGTAAACATTGAGTGAGCCACTGGCCGCGGCCATTTTGAAGATGCGCGCGCATCCACTTGCATTGTAAGCCCCGTCTTCAAAGCCCTGTATCTCAGAAAGGACATTGAGGGGGGCAGTTTCTGGCCCAGACAAGCGTTTTCAACGGCCTGTAGCAGGCGCTGTAGTGCAATTAAAAAGCAAACGTTTCGGTTCTTCGTCAGTGCCATATAGCACTGACTAAGTTTTTACTTAATTTTGTTATACAGTGTTCGGTCAAGTTTTTGAGACCACCGCTCCTGTAGTTAAGTTTGAAAAAAAGGACGAAGAAAGGCGCAAACAGTTTCCTCAGTGCTTTTGGCACTGTGTTTTTACCTGACCGGCAGGGCTCTGGTGCTCTGCTCGGGCAGTTCTGGCGGGTTGACGAACATCAGCCGCAGCAGCAGCTCCAGGTAGCCGATGTGACGCGCCAGGCGCGTGCTGATGATCCACGCCCAGCCCCAGCCCTCACCCTCGCGGCGCCCGCCAAAGTACACCACCACTGTTGGGACACGCACGCACGCACGCACGCACGCACACACGCACACGCACACGCACACGCACACACGCACACACACACACACAGTACATTTAGTACACAACCACGTACTGTTTAAAAACTAATTTAGACCCGAGGACGATTCGACAAATGTTTTCTTTCGAAATCATGCCGGTTTTCTCAAAAACCCATGTTTCTATGTCAACCATTTTCATGTCAAGGACCCCCAGAATTATCTGTATTCGCCCAATTCGAAGTGCAATTGTGTGCTATACCCGAATTAACGGGTAGTATATATATATGCAGTGGCGTGCACAGACATTTAGAGGGGCTCAAGTGAAAAAAGGGCACCTTGTGCAGCACGTGGAACTGGTCGGTTGCCTTAATAGTGTGAGATTTATAGATTTTGGGGCATAAATAATATATTAGAAGTCTTTTTTTTTTATCAAGAATTGATCAATGTCACCATGATCCACATACTGTACACTGTACAAAAGGGCACATTGCTGTCCAGAGGGCAAGGGCAGGTGGTGCTCTAGCACCCCCTAGTGTCTATCTGTGCACGCCACTGTGTATACATATATATATATATACACCTGTATATAGGGCATTCACTTCTAGTCATTTTTACTAGTTGACTAGTTGCGTAGTTTACTAGTCGACCAGTTGTTTAACTATTACTATTATTTATTTATTTTGGAAATAAATATTTGTACATTTAAAAACTGTGTACATTGGTGACTATAACTATAATCTACCTGATCTTGAGGCCTACAAAATCGGGGAAAAAAACAAACAAGTCAACTTGTCAACTAGTACCAACAAGGCAGACTAGTGGATTTACTAGGTTCGACTAGTTGAATAGTCGAATAGTTGCTTAATGCCCTAATACAAACTGTGGTGCGTGCACCCCTTGTGGTGCACGAACGCACTCTAGGGGGTGCGTGACATGAAAAGGGTTAATGGCGGTTTTATGGTGATATTTAAAACAAACAAAAAAATCCTGTAAATCACTGTTGTAAGGAGATGTATTAAGCAGCTGTGGGAGTATACAGCAGCTGCATGTGATTATGGTGATTATTTGCCATAATCATATACAAATATGTATCATTTCTGGGGGTGCATCAGCTAGGTCAGGAGGTAACAGGGGGTGCACGGCCAAAAAAGTTTGGGGACCGCTGTCCTAATATATATATATATATATACATTATGTTTATGAGGTATAATTATAATCCTACCAAAGAAGAGGTAGAGCAGAGCCAGCAGGCTGAGGGAGATGGCCATGGCCAGTCGGGGGTCCACGGTGAAGCCCAGCACCAGAGCCACAGCGCCACACAGCAGCACCGACAGGAACACCACCAGCCAGCTGAACTGGAACAATGGCTCCACCTGCTGGCCGGCGAACGTCTTCATCTCATCTGGGACATGACAGGAGAGTTATTAGTAAGCTGTAGCTGATAAAAAACAACTCTGTCGGTCATACGTTACAATACACAGTATGTTCATGGTGGGACGTAAACACATTTTGGACGGGAACACCTTTTTGGTGTTTTAAGCATTATGTTATACTTTAGCTATTGAAAAATAGCAGACCGGTCTGCTATTTTTGAAAAATCCTGAAAATGTGGCACAAATTTGGAATATATATTTTTTCAGAACAAACGTTTTTAACTCAAATCTTTGCTTCTGGGGTGGGGTCCCTGGAACAACATATTTTCAGATGGGGGGGTCGGCGGCCAATTCCATATAATCTTGGGGGTCCTTGACATGAAAATGTTTGAGAACGACTGACATAGAAACATGATGTCATGATTTACAAGGTAATAAGATAATAAGATTTTTTTTTTGATTTTGTAGGATCTGATTTCAGGTCTAAAATGGGTTCATATTTTAGGTCTCTCACCCTCCAGCTTCTTCAGCAGGAAGGACTTCCCGCTGCCCCACTGTGCGTACAGGCCCACGCAGATGGGCGGCTGCATGGTGGGCTCGCTCAAGATGTCCGCCAGGGCGCTGCTGTACAGGTCGTAGCCCAGCATGTCCCCGTCCGTCTCCGTGGGGGACAGGTGTCCTGCATGTGGAGAGGACACAGCACTATGGTTAAAAACATTTGTCTCCGTGGGGGACAGGTGTCCTGTGGAGAGGACACAACACTGGTTTTAATATGTCTGTCTCCGTGGGGGACAGGTGTCCTGCATGTGGAGAGGACACAGCACTGGTTAAAAACGTCTGTCTCCGTGGGGGACAGGTGTCCTGTGGAGAGGACACAACACTGGATTTAATATGTTTGTCTCTGTGGGGGACAGGTGTCCTGCATGTGGAGAGGACACAGCACTGGTTAAAAGCGTCTGTCTCTGTGGGGGACAGGTGTCCTGCATGTGGAGAGGACACAACACTGGTTAAAACCTGTTTCTGCCTTGTTTATATTGAATTGACTAAAACATATTTTTGGTAAAAAACTAAAAGCAAACATGATATGCCCTGCAGACAGTCACCATGCTGCACCTGTGATGTTCCTTTTTACCGACACCAAGTTTAAAATAAGAATTGAACGCACAGAATATCGATACGAAGCAACTGAAAAACAATGTTATTTCAATGCTAGTGGATGGAGAGAAAGGATTTTTGTCCAACCACGAAAAGGCAACCAATGGGTGCGAAGAGGGGCACAACCACGGACGGGACTTGACAAAGGGGTGAATTGTGCTTACGCGCTCCGAAGATCTGCGTGAGGATGCTCTTCTGGTGGCTGCAGTCGATGTTGTAGGGCGTCTCGCCGGCCTTGTTGGGACGGTACAGCAGGCGGCCATCTTTGGGGTTACGGAGGAGGAGCTCCGCCAGGCGTCGACTCCGCCCCCGGATGGCGATGTGGAGGGGCGTGTCTCCTCTCTGGACACACAAACCCATAACCCATTAAGACCTGGAACGAATCTGTGTCACCGTAAATTTTAACCTTTTTTAACCATTATTTTAAACTTATCTATTTTTTGGAAAATGTGTGCAAAATCTTTGAATGTATATTCTTCCAAGCAAACATTTTTTTTCTCAAATATTTGCTTGGGGGGGGGGGTCCCTGGAACATCAATTAAAACAATGATTTTAAGTCCCCGGTCATAATTATTTTAGCTTAAAGGTTAAGGATGATTATTTATTTTTTTATTTCAAGGCGAACATTGGTTCAGAACAGTGCTTCCTAAATAAATAATCACAGCTTTAAATAACAAAATATAAGTAGCTACTGTTGTAAAATATTGTAAACATGTCATGTTGTAAAATATTGTAAACATGGGGTCCCAGTCCAGAGATGAAAATCATAATGAAATGTCACACTATAGGCTAATTCATATAAATTGAATTTGGGGGTCCTTGAAATTAAAATGGCTGAGGATCACTGGGTTAAACTGTGAGTTAATTCACAGAAAATACAATGACAGACAGCCTACATTCATTTTTATAGCCCTATGTTTCTGTTCTGCCTTGTTTGTTTTTGTTCTGCTCACTGCACTGCTGTATTATATTGTCACAATAGTGTGATATGTTCCTTGTTTTTAATTTGCTTCAATTGTTTATACTGTGTAAATTGTTCAGCAACTTGTAACTTTGTTTCAAAAGGTGCTTTATAAATACAATTTACTTACTTACTTACATAACTTTTGAATGAGGGCTTGGTTTAGACAAGCCTATATTCTGTGCTAAAGTAATTGAATAACATATAAATGTAGATTTTAAGGCTAGACTGGCATATGGCATTGTAGAGAGGTTAGTGACAGATGAGATCTCTCCATTGTGGGGCTGCAGGACTGAGGACTCTGGAGATAAGCCAACACAAAGTGTAAAAAGCATTTGTACAATTGTGTGCTTATGAACATTTACTACCTTATGTCCGCATTGATACAGAAATGAATGATTATTAAGCGAGTGACGCGTGGTGTACAGTGAGAGCGCTCTGGTGCTTGGCTAGCGTTTGGCTGGCGATATTAGCCGTGGCCAGTGTTGGCTGCTTAAACAATTTACTCTGTCAACTAACGTCGCAGACGATAGCAGTATATGCTGTTGCGTGGAGTTGTTTTGTGAGTTTATATGTCCATGAAGACGAGTCACGTTGGTCTTAACACACAGGCTCTGTTTATAACCACTTGGCAAATGGCAACACAACTACAATACAGACAATACAAGTCTGCGCGAGACGTTTGGGGAAGGTTACCGTAATGACTGGAAAATTGCGCAGAGGAAAAACGGTAAAAGGAACTGCTGTGGGCGCCGGTCGGGGCACATGGGCACCGTGGCCACTGTGGCCGTCTGGGCATATCATTTTTCGAGGGGCACACGGCCAAAGAGAGGGGCAATGACCTCTGTGGCCGCCGTGAAATTCCTGCCCTGATTGTGTCGCCATAATGAACCAATATCGTCCATGTATCGTACCGTCAACCACGCATCGTGATACGCCTCGTTATCGCTGTTAAAATGTATCGCTACACCCCTACGGCCATTCCAATATGGCCGACCACCTTTTGTCTGGCCTGTAATGTTTTGAACCAGATGAGCCACAAATGCAAACGTCGCGTCCACCCGCCGGTGACTCACCTTGTCCACGGCGGACACCTTGGCTCCTTTGTCCAGCAGCAGCTCCACGATGTCGATGTTCCTCATTTTAGTGGCTTTGATCAGAGGAGTCTCTCCATCCTACAGGACGGACAGACAGACAGACAGGCAGGCAGGCAGACAGGCAGGCAGGCAGACAGGCAGGCAGACAGACAGACAGACAGACAGACAGACAGACAGACAGACAGACAGACAGACAGACAGACAGACAGACAGACAGACAGACAGACCAAAAGGTTTTTTTTTCCAGAGAAGTACTGAGAAATCCAAGGCACGATAAAAAAAATAGATCTGTGATTTATTTTTTGTATTAACAAATTAATTTAGCTTTATTCCAATGGTGAGAAACCCAATTAATACTATATGAAAAGGGTTGAAAACCACCCATGTGTTCTATTCCGCCGTGTAGGTTGGGCTGCGAGGCTGACCTTGGTACAGTTCTCCGTGTCGGGGTTGCACTGCAGGATGTCTCGCACCATGGTGGCGTTCCCCTTCTCCACCGCCCAGTACAGAGCTGTCTTACTCTCCTGTGTGGGACACACGCACGCGCACACACACGCACGCACACACGCACGCACACACAGTCTTGTTACTGTCAGTATTATTAGGGGTCAAGCACAAAGGGCGTAGAGTAGACCCCTTTTGTTTCCGTGAAGATTCCTCCATTTTAGCAGATTTTGGCAGTTCTATATCGTTCTTCACGAAATTGGGCAATGTGGTGTAGAGGGTCATGAGAATCCCTCAGGAACCGAAGCTCATACAAATTCGTCAAAAGGCCTCTGACGTATGCTGTATAGATCTCCCGAGGAGTAAATTCTTATGATTCCGGCCTTTTTTTTCTTCCGGCCACGTCAAAGAATTCCGTGGCCTTGCCATTAAACCACTCCCCTTGAAATGAGACTCATTTATAGTAGGATTATTATTAACCCATTTTGGGGCGGGAACCCCTTCTGGTGTTTTAAGCATTATGTTATGCTTTAGCTGTTGAAAAATAGCAGATCTACAAATACATATAATTCTGGGGGTCCTTGACATGAAAAAGGTTGAGTACCACTGACATAGAAACATGGGTTTTTCAGAAAACTTTTAGGATTTAGAAGACATTTTTTTAAGAATCGTCCTCAGGTCAAAATGGGTTAAGAGCAGGAGACAGCTCCCTCTGGTGGCCCGTTCGTTCTCTCACCTGTCCTCGGATGTCGATGTCGGCGTACTTATGAAGCAGAGCTCTGACGATCTCCACGTGGCCTCCTCTCACCGCTCCTATCAGCACCGTGTCCCCGCTCTGGCACACGCACGCACGCACACGCACACACACACACACACACACACACACACACACAGTCATTATGCAGCAGGGTCGTGTGATGTAGTGCTTTTGTGTTTTGTCATGGCATTGTTGTGAAGTTGATGAAAGTATAAGTGAATAAAGTCATTGACCTTCAAAACGTATAGGCAGACAGCGTATGCGATGCGAAAACGCGTTGCATCGCAACAACGCGCTGCGATGCAACGCGTTGTGAGCTATGTGCCGTGTTCAAAATGTTTCTATCACTATAGGTGGAAAATATGGCTTATGTGTATAATCAGCCTAATCAACTTGATTAAACATAATTGCAGCCTTAGTTAGTGTCAGGTATGTGTCGGGTATGAATTCTGTTACCCTTTCAGGTATATTGATGTATGTGTTACACAGAATTCTGTTACCCATTCAGGTATATTGATGTATGTGTTACACAGAATTCTGTTACCCGGTCAGGTATGTAGACATTAATGTAGTATACCACTGGTTTTTGTTTCCTAGATTCAATGTTTTGTTATTTCAATAATTTCATGAAGAAATAAACGAAAAATCTAAGAAATTCCATAAATTAGAAAACAAATGTTTAAGAAGTAGTGAACATAGCCGATCTACACCAGTCTGGGTGTGTCTGACCACAAGGTGGTCTCAATAGCCTTGACATTTCTGCTGGAAAAACATTGATCCAGCCACCATGACCATGGATCTTCAGAACATCTCCCTCCCAGTCTCTGCATCAATTGATGAAATAGTAGAGCAGGGGTTCTCAACGTTTTTGGCCGGGGACCCCCGAAAATGCTTTGGCAACGTCTCGGGACCCCCGCCCCGCCCCCTCCCGACCCCCAATATAAATTGACTGCTACAATAACCTTAAACCATTTTGGGCGGGAACCCCTTTTGGTGTTTTAAGCATTGTTATAATTTAGCTATTTAAAAATAGCAGATCTACAAGCTCATAGCGCGCCACCGAGTGGCGCGCTACGAGCTTGTAGGTCTAGGACGCTTCAAGCACTCTGGGCTCACTGTGCATAAGCAGATTTTCCGTGAGCATCAAAAGGCATATTCTAAATCCCTTAAAGATGCTCAGTCTCAGTTCTACTCCGACCTAATCAATAAAAACCCTGGCAACTCTAAACAGTTTTTCTCCACTATAGACAATCTTCCTCAACTGAGGCAACTGAGGAGCAATGAAATCATTTTATTGACTTTTTTAGATCCAAGGTCAACAACATTCGCTCTCTGATGCCCACCCCCTCCCTTCTCCTGGCACCAACCCCCTGCTGGGGATTGTGCCGCCCCTCCCATATTTCACTGAGGTTCAGCAGAGCCACATGGAGAAAATCCTCAGCAAGATGAAATCCTGCACATGTGCCCTGGACCCCATTCCCACTGCTCTGCTTAAACCACACATTCCCACCCTCAGTCCTCTCATTACACATACTGTCAACATCTCCCTTCAAACTGGTCATGTCCCATCTGCTCTTAAGGTTGCTGTCATCTGTCCCCTTCTAAAGAAGCCCACCCTGGACCCGGAGGTTCTGGCCAATTACAGGCCTATTTCCAACCTCGCCTTCCTGTCCAAGGTGTTAGAGAAGGTGGTTGCCTCTCAGCTCCAGGACCATCTCAATCACAACGAGCTTTTTGAGACATTTCAGTCTGGGTTTCGTACAGCCCACAGTACTGAAACGGCCCTGCTGAGGGTGACAAATGACCTGTTGATGGCAGCTGATGAAGGATCACCATCTCTCCTCATCCTCCTTGACCTAACCGCTGCATTTGATACGGTTGATCATGCTATCCTCCTGGAGCGTCTACACACTGCCACTGGACTGTCAGGCACTGCACTTAAGTGGTTTCAGTCCTACCTGTCTGATAGGACTGAATATGTTTCACTGGGAAGGTGCAAGTCCAAGCTGCTCCCTGTCACGTGTGGTGTTCCGCAGGGTTCGGTTCTTGGCCCGCTCCTATTTATTATTTACATGCTGCCCCTTGGTCGTGTCATCAGCGGACGTGGACTTTCCTTCCATTGTTATGCTGATGACACCCAGCTGTACATAAAGACTGCCCCCAACCCCTCTGCAGCCATATCATGTCTCACCACCTGTCTTGAGGAGATAAAGGCATGGATGAGCAACAACTTCCTTCAGTTAAAAAGTAGCAAAACTGAAGCCCTTCTTGTTGGCACACCACACCAGATTCATTCATGCCCCATGTCCCATCTCACCTTCGACGGCCAGATTATCCCCTTCTCCTCCTCAGTCACAAACTTGGGTGTCAAGTTTGATCCTCACCTGACATTCAATGACCACATAAAACATCTGTGCAGAACCGCATTCTACCATCTCAAAAACATCTCCAAACTCCGCCCCCTTCTAACCCAGTCAGATGCAGAGAAGCTCATCCATGCCTTTATCTCCTCTAGACTGGACTACTGCAACGCCCTCTTCATTGGGATTCCTGGCAAAAATGTACAGAAGCTGCTGTACATTCAGAACAGCGCTGCCAGGGTCCTAATGAGAGTCCGCAAACATGACCATATAACACCCAACCTCTTCACACTGCACTGGCTCCCCATTACAGCCAGGATCGACTACAAGGTCCTGCTGATCACTTACAACTGCATAAACGGACACGCCCCTCCCTACCTACAGTCACTAATCAACCCTCCAAAAACAACCTCCACCCGCACCCTCAGATCTGCAAACAAACTCCTACTCCACGTTCCTGACACCAAAGTGCGCACCATGGGGGACCGGGCCTTTTGCTCGGCAGCACCACGCCTATGGAACAGCCTCCCCATGGACCTGAGAGTGAACAGCCTCCCCATGGACCTGAGAGTGAACAGCCTCCCCATGGACCTGAGAGTGCCGCAGACTGTGGAATCTTTTAAAACAGGCCTGAAAACCTTCCTGTTTCGGAAGGCCTTTTTGTGTTGAACTGTCGCTTTGCACTGTTTTTTTTGTTAACCCTGTTTTTAACCTTCTATGATAGATTATATGTTTTTAACCATGTAGCACTGGGATTCCTTGCGAATGAAAAGTGCAATATAAATAAAATTAATTATTATTTATTATTATTATTACAAGCTCACACACAATGCATCGCAAAGCGACACGTTATGAACTTGTAGATCGGCTATTTTCACTCGTTTGGGTCACATGCTAAAAGGTTTGGGAACCACTGTGTTACACAGAATGCTGTTACCCGGGCAGGTATGTTGACGTATGTGTTACACAGTAATGTGACCCGGTCAGGTATGTTGACATAATGTGTTACACAGTATTCTGTTACTGTTATGAGGCTCAACACATTGTCAGTGATGTTACCCATGTTTTAAATGGAGAGTTTCTACTTCTGCCCTCTGGGAGAAGGTACAAAGAGGAGCAACATCAGGTTTTAAAAAAGATCGTTTGTACCAGCGTCAACTAAGATGTTGAACGTGGCTCTAGTCTGAAACAGCAGTGAATGTGAGAGGTTAGATTATCCACACTATTATGTGCAATTGTGTAATGTTGTGTCTCCCTCTGTTATGTATTTCTGTTTGTCACTGATGTTTTATGTGTGGCTGCAGCTGGGGGTGAAAGCCCCAAGACAAAAAACAACACTGGTCTTGACCTTTGAACCTTGACCCTTCCTTACCCGGTCAGGTATGTTGACGTAAATAGCCGATCTACAAGCTACACAAAAGTACAAAATCAGCCATTAGGGCGGCATCAAGGCCCGCCAAAATACAATTTAGTAGGCTAAATCAACTGTAGATTTAGTCGACTAAAACCTTACCCGGTCAGGTATGTTGACGTATGTGCCGGCGTCCAGCAGGTCCTGGACGATCTCCGTGTGTCCCTCCTTGGCGGCGATCATCAGCGCCGTGTTGCCGTCCTTGTCCGTCATGTTGACGTTGGGCGTCCGCTTCAGCAGCTCCTTCACCACGTCCACGAAGCCCCCGCGCACCGCCACGATCAGCGCCGTCATGGAGTTCTATATGTGACCGAATGCAGTGGTTTGAGACACAAGGGGGCCATGGTCATTTTTCAGTTTTTTACATATTATGAAACTACATAATGTAAGCTTTCATATGATGTATTGTTCATTGAAATTGGGGAAGAAAATTAACAAGATATGACCATTGACCATCTGAATATTGTTGAACCAGAATTTCCCCTTCGAAGATTTTAGCACCTCTTTAGCCCCAGGAATGGGTGTGACAATAGATACTTGCATAATCACTCCCCCACCCACTAACCACTCCCCCCACTAGGTTAGCTGTCAGTGACACAGATTAGTTGAGTGGACACTTATATACGCACACGCCACGCCTCCGTCAGGGCTTTAAGCAACTATAGTCGACTATTCAACTACAGTCGACTTAGTAAATCCACTAGTTGACTTTGTTGGTACTAGTTGACTAGTTGATAAGATTTTCTTTTCTTTTTTTTGTAGACCTCAAGATCAGCTAGATTATCGTTATAGTCACCAATGTACAGTTTTTAAATATACAACTATTATAAATAAATAAATAAATAAACAAATAAATAAAATCTTTTTTTCTTTTCTTTTTTACATAATAGGTAGGCCAAAATCACTAGAAGTGAAAGCCTAGACGCATGTAGTTGCAAGAACGTGCAACCAGGACATATCACAACCGCTGGGACGAACGCTGAAACCGCTGTGTTGCGACTCGACCCATTGGCTGTGGTTTGGGTGCGTGCGTGCGTGTACATACCGCCCCCTCCTGGTCAACGTCGGCACCGTTCTCCAGCAGGTGCATCACGCAGTCATAATGACCCTTCCTGGAGGCCCAGATCAGAGGAGTGGTCCCATACTGAGAGAGAGACATAGAGACACACAGAGAGAGAGAGAGAGAGAGAGAGCGAGAGAGAGAGGGGTCAACATTGCCAACTATAATTATTATTATTTTTGAGGGGCGCCAGCCCCTCCTATACACAGGTTTAATGTTTGTCTTTAGTTCAATGTTTGTTTTGTAGACGCCATTGACAATGAAGGGAACATTTACGTCATAATGTGCCTCATTATGTCATATTGTCTCTTTATTGTTAATGGCGTTTAATGTTTGTGTTGGCACCGTTTGTTTTACATCACCATTACATCACCTAATCAACATGAGTTAGACTGTAATATATTAGCGCCCCTCACTTCACACAGGTGTGATTTCTTTTTTGTGTAGTTGCCCTAGGTGTCACGGTGAGCCAAGGGGGGTAGGACCCAAATGCAGGACAGAGAGGCCGAAGAGTTCAAATGCAAATAGTTTAATAACAGAGACTAGAACTGAACACTTACATGACATTTCAACAAAGATCTCACAAGGAACTGAAAAGACAGGGGAGTATAAATACACACAGGGATAACAGGGCACAGGTGAACATAACTTAAAATCAAGACAGGGATAGGCTAAGAGACTAAACAGAACACAGGTGGAGCAAACTAATAATCACAGGTGGTGCGACAAGGGAGGAAAACAGTAACAAGGCATAGAGGAAACAATACTACAAAATAAAAGCACACAAGAACAGAAAACAATAACCAAAACTAGGAACAAGGACCACGGATTGTGACAGTACCTCCCCTTCACGGGATGGCTCCCAGACATCCCTAAAACATTGTCCAGAACATTGTCGAGAACACTGAGCAGGGTGGGTGGAGGGGGCCTGGAGGAGGGAGACTGTCATTGGACCAAGAAAAAGGGTATGGGAACATGGACCCCATAAGGGCAGGCTGAAGACAGGACAGGGGCAGTGCAGGTGTCTTCAGGTGGGAGGCCTGGGAAGGGACAGAACAGGCCACTTCAGGGGGGGCGGCCTGGACGATGGACCAGGAGTGAGCCGGTCATGTCTGGCGGACGGCCAGGAGGCCGAGATGAGATGGAGGAGAAGGAGCCGTCTGGAGGGCGGCTGGGGGGCAGAGACGAGACGGAGGAGGCGTGGTCTGGGGGACGGCCAGGAGGTCGAGACGAGGCAGCAGCAGTGTCATCAGGGGGACGGCCAGGTGGACACTCAGACCACCCTGGCTGCATAGGAGAGGGGTCTGGAGAATGACCAGACGGAGCCACAACGAAAGCGAGCTGGAGAGACAGGGCCTCAGAGATCAACTGCAGCAGTGAAGCCTCAGGGGGGACCTGCAGCGGCGGAACCGTAGACGTGAGCTGCAGCGGCAAGACCTCAGGCGAGAGCTCCAGTGGAGGAGACGTAGAGGAGAGCTGCCGCGGCGGAGACAAAGAGGAGAGCTGCAGCGTTGAAACCTCAGATGAGAGCTGCAGCGGCAAGGTGTCAGGCGGGACTGCAGGCGGAGGAGCTGGGGCTGCAGGCGGAGGAGCTGGGGCTGCAGGCAGAGGAGCTGGGGCTGCAGACGGGGCTGCAGGCAGAGGAGCTGGGGCTGCAGACGGGACTGCAGGCGGAGGAGCTGGGGCTGCAGACGGGGCTGCAGGCAGAGGAGCTGGGGCTGCAGGCAGAGGAGCTGGGGCTGCAGGCGGAGGAGCTGGGGCTGCAGGCAGAGGAGCTGGGGCTGCAGGCAGAGGAGCTGGGGCTGCAGACGGGGCTGCAGGCAGAGGAGCTGGGGCTGCAGACAGGACTGCAGGCGGAGGAGCTGGGGCTGCAGACGGGGCTGCAGGCAGAGGAGCTGGGGCTGCAGACGGGACTGCAGGCGGAGGAGCTGGGGCTGCAGACGGGGCTGCAGGCAGAGGAGCTGGGGCTGCAGACGGGGCTGCAGGCAGAGGAGCTGGGGCTGCAGACGGGACTGCAGGCGGAGGAGCTGGGGCTGCAGACAGGGCTGCAGGCAGAGGAGCTGGGGCTGCAGACGGGGCTGCAGGCAGAGGAGCTGGGGCTGCAGACGGGACTGCAGGCGGAGGAGCTGGGGCTGCAGACGGGGCTGCAGGCAGAGGAGCTGGGGCGGGTGCTGGACCAACAGGCTGGAGGCCTACATACCCAAGCCTGATTGACTGGTGAGCAGGCTTGCAAGCAGGCTGGTGAGCAGGCTGGAATGATGGCTGGGAGGAGGGTTGAAAAGGAGCCGACTGAGTAGGGCGGCCAACACCATACTCCCACCTGGTCTTTGCCACCAATCTGGCAAAATCAGGGTCTGTCTTCCAATAAATCCCAAGGGAATTGAGAAAAACTGGGTCTTCATAAAAGTCCTCCCTTGTCACTCCAAAATCCTCCCATGAAAAGGGCAGGCAGAACTGGTGATTATCTGCCATGATAGATGGCTTCCTCAGCATTCTCAAAACTGGCAATAAGGTCCAAAAACAAAAAGCAAAAAATCTAAATCAAACCTCTGTCCGCTGGGTCCAGACAGGTGAGATCTTTCTGTCACGGTGAGCCAAGGGGGGTAGGACCCAAATGCAGGACAGAGAGGCCGAAGAGTTCAAATGCAAATAGTTTAATAACAGAGACTAGAACTGAACACTTACATGACATTTCAACAAAGATCTCACAAGGAACTGAAAAGACAGGGGAGTATAAATACACACAGGGATAACAGGGCACAGGTGAACATAACTTAAAATCAAGACAGGGATAGGCTAAGAGACTAAACAGAACACAGGTGGAGCAAACTAATAATCACAGGTGGTGCGACAAGGGAGGAAAACAGTAACAAGGCATAGAGGAAACAATACTACAAAATAAAAGCACACAAGAACAGAAAACAATAACCAAAACTAGGAACAAGGACCACGGATTGTGACACTAGGGCAGTGGTCTCCAAACGTTTTTGGCCCGTGCACCCCCTGTTACCTCCTGACCTATAGCTGACAAACCCCCAACGGTCGGTCTCGTTGTATTTGGTCAAAAATGATACATTTTTTTTTATATGATTTATATGATTTTTTTTATATGATTTTTTATATGATTATGAAGATGAAGTACATTACAGGATGTGTGTCCTGTAATGTACCTTGTGTAATGTATTGTGTATGTCCTGTCTGTATCTTGAACGGTGACATCATGGACGCAAAGCAAATTTCAGTGAAAGCTGACAATAAAGCAAATAATCACAGAATGGCACTGCACTGAGAGACATGCAGCTGCAGTATAGGGTGTACCAAAATCTCCTGGAGGGGGCGTCAACATATGTGTCACGTGGTAGCGGCCGCCATACTTGCTGGCTTGTCTGGTTTGTTTACATTGAGCGACTATCCGTGTGCTTGTATACGTTCTTTTTTTAAACTGACCTCACAATGGTGCAGACTTGCTCAGTAAATAAGTGCCACAGCAGGTCACGTTGAGGAAATGAGCCAGAAAACGGAATTAGATGTTCAGCTTTCCAGCATGGAGACAGCATCAAGGAACCCAGATTGACAAGTTTACAAAAAGACGTAGAATGGCTTGGATCGGCGCACGGGCGCAGAGACATAATGTTCAACAAAGTATCTAAGCACAGCCGTGTTTGTTCACAACATTTTCCTTGTCCTTGTAATGTATTTGGGCCCGACGTTCTTTCTATCCACCCTGGTGTTGGTTCACTATGTTGTCGCCAAGAACGAGCTTAATATTTACAAATACATACCACCGTCACTCTATTCTGAGTGATGTGGGCTAGAATTTAATGCCCACGAGAGGGCCGTCCCAAACTTTTCAGACACCGCCCCCCTCTTGGTGACGTACACGTTCTCACACGCTATAGAGCGTTGCAGTCCCGCCCCCTTTCATGACGACGCTAGAACCAGAAGTGAATTCCTCGTTCATTTTCCTCATAGACTTTTCAAAAAGTATTTATTTAAAGACGATTACGCCGCAGACAAAGGCAACTCGAGTTGTGTGACACATCATGACATAATTTGTAGAAGAAAAAAATAAATAAAAGTGTTCCTGCCATGTTTTTCTTCTTACAAATTATTTGATCGGCTGTTCAGTCATTTGTCGTCTCAACTCCAGTTGGCTTTGTCCGCGGTGTAAACGTCTTTATATAAATGCTTTTTGAAAAGTCTATGAGGAAAATGAACGGGGAATTCTCTCCTGGTCCTCGGGAGGGGGCGGGACTGCGAAGCTCTATAGAGCACCGAAGTCTGACGTCACTTTCAGTAGAGGGCACCAACACACAGGTTCATGTATTTTTTTATTTGCATTGAAATCTCCATAGGGCGATTTTAGGTCGCTTCATATAAGAACTGTGTTTGAAAAATAAACCGACCACCCCGGCCTTTCTGTCAGGGGAGTGGCTGTGCGTCGTTAATGATGTCCATTCATATTTGATACAGCCAGTTTCTGGAGAAAATGGAATTAATGTGGCCGCAAAAGCCTTGAAACTACATATGAAGGCAATGTCGCTGCTAATATACGTCACGCCCAGCTGTCAACACATTGCGTTCCTGAGATTCCTCGTTGACGTAAGCTCAGCTGGTGGTGACTCGACTCGTACTAACCACGAAACATTAAATATCAATAAAATAAAAATAAAAATAAACGTAATTGACATTCAGTTTCTGTTGTGCGACAGGCAGATGCAGCCACCCCCCCCTACCCGGAAATGTAGTCTCTGGGTTGTTTGATTCGTTTCTAACGCTTATTTTGTTACTCTTTGGGTATATTTGTACATTTCCACCTTCAGTCGATGCTTCATATCCATATGAGTGAAAAGGCCGGGGTGATCGGTTTATTTTTCAAATACAGTTCTTATATGAGGCGATCTAAAATCCCCCTATGGAGATTACAATGCAAATAAAAAGTACATGAACCTGTGGACTGACGCCCTCTACTGACAGTGACGTCAGGACTTCGGTGCTCTATACGGCCTGCAGCTGCTCTATACATCTCCTTACAACAGTGGTTTACCGGATTTTGCCGTTTGTGCTGGCGTAAATAACCACCATTATACCCTTTTCATGTCACGCACCCCCTAGAGAGCGTTGGCGCAAGGGGTGCACGCACCACAGTTTGGAAACCCCTGCCATAGGGCATATACATGGGCAACTGGCGGCACATGTCGCGCTGCGACGCGTTGTGAGCTTGTAGATCGGCTATTTTCAGCAAGTGAAAAAAAATAACAGTCATTAGGACGGCATCGAGGCCCCGCCAAAATACATTTTGTTCGACTAAATCAACTGTAGATTTGGTCGACTAAAATCTTATGATATTTAAGTCGACTAAAACTAGACTAAAACAACACTCTCTCTCACCTTGTCTGAACAGTTGACCTTGGCTCCGTTGTCCAGCAGCTCTTTGACGATGTCAGCGTGACCTCTGCCGGCCGCCCAGATGATGGGATACACACTGTACTGCTGCTCACACGCACGCACGCACGCACACACGCGCACGCACACGCACACACACACACACACACACACACACACACACACACACACACACACACACACACACACACACACACAAACGTGAAGGGGTTTTACAGTTAATCAAGCTTACCAATTTAATGAAAAACACAAAAAAAACATATTGATTGACCCTAGAACACTAAACACGGGTGATTTTCACGCGGACGATTATATTTTTTTGAATTTTCATAATGTTGCTACTCTGAGGTGCAATCAGGGTCTTTCAGTAGGCTACCTTCATGATGCTCAGTGACATCATAATGTTTCTGATGTCTGAGGTGGGTGGGGTCTTTCAGTACCTTCATGATGCTCAGTGACATCATAATGTTTCTGATGTCTGAGGTGGGTGGGGTCTTTCAGTACCTTCATGATGCTCAGTGACATCATAATGTTTCTGATGTCTGAGGTGGGTGGGGTCTTTCAGTACCTTCATGATGCTCAGTGACATCATAATGTCGCTGATGTCTGAGGTGGGCGGGTCTTTCAGTACCTTCATGATGCTCAGTGACATCATAATGTTTCTGATGTCTGAGGTGGGTGGGGTCTTTCAGTACCTTCATGATGCTCAGTGACATCATAATGTCGCTGATGTCTGAGGTGGGCGGGTCTTTCAGTACCTTCATGAACCCAGACAAGACTGAGCTTCTGTTCTTCCCAGCTAAGTCCTGCCCTATGCGGGAGCTAACTATCTCCGTAGACAACGCCCTGGTAAAGTCTGTCCCGACAGCCAGGAACCTTGGTGTTGTCCTGGACAGTCAGCTCTCGTTCAAAACACACATCACAGCTGTCACTAGATCCTGTAGGTTTACACTCTACAACATACGACGAATTAGACCGTTCCTCACCCAGGAGTCAGCCCAGCTCCTAATCCAGACAACAGTCTTGTCAAAACTTGATTATTGCAACTCCCTCCTTACTGGCCTACCGGCATGTGCACTTAAGCCCCTCCAACTGATCCAAAATGCCGCAGCACGCTTGGTCTTCAACCAGCCAAAATTCTCACACGTCTCCCCCCTTCTCCGCTCGCTCCATTGGCTCCCGGTCGCTGCCCGCACAGAATACAAAACTCTGATGCTGGCATTCAAAGCAACCAAAGGCATGGCCCCCCCATATCTCACAAGTATGATCGTACCCTACAAACCCTCCCGCTCACTCAGATCAGCCAACGCAGGGAAGCTGGAGGTACCTTCACTAAAAACGCCGGGACAACGCTCCACACGTCCCAAACTCTTCTCCCTTCTGGCTCCAAAACTATGGAATGCACTTCCCATTGCAGTCAGAACTGCAGCCTCACTCCCAATCTTCCGCCGTAGTCTGAAAACCCACCTCTTCAGACTCCACCATGGCCCGTAGCACTTGCCCTAGCCTAGCCCCTTAGATAGCACATTATGTAGACTTAGATAGTATTTTAAACAGACTTATAGCTTGTTATGTAGACAGCTCTAGAATTGCACTTTATGTAGTCATAGCACTTTATAGTACACATGTATAATATATTATATAGTATAGTATGTATAGTTTACATAGATACTCCACTGTTACGTTCTTAGTTTACGCATGATTCATGATAACTACTTTTTATACATGTGATGTATGCCATGCTTTTTGTTATTGCTTAATGTAAGTCGCTCTGGATTAAGAGCGTCTGCTAAATGCCTAAATTGTAAATTGTATGATGCTCAGTGACATCATCATAATGTTGCTGATGTGTGATTTATTTCTTCACAGGACCACATGTCTTAGGAATGGGTGGGCCAAAGGAGAAGTTCCCAACTTCATTTCTCTTTTTGTATGAATATTTTATAACTAATATGCACGTTTTTCACCGATTACCCCCCCCCCCCCATTAAATCTATATATATATATATATATATATATATATATATATATATATATATATATATATGTTGTTGTTTTTTGGTGACAAGTCATGATAAAATATTACAGAAGAGTATAGCTCAAGGGGCCATGTATTGCTGTACTTATATTTATATTATAATATATTTTGATGAGAAATATTTTGTTATGGAATATTTTACATTGGGTAAAATATACCCGTGTTTAGTGGTGGTGTAACAAAACAATATGTTTAGTGTTCTAGGGTCAAGGTGGGTGTACGGGTGGTTTGTGGCTCCGCCCCCTACCTGTCCAGTCGTGTTGGGATTGGCTCCACTCTCCAGCAGCACCCTGGTGACCTCCAGGCGACCTTTGTACGCCGTCCACATCAGAGCTGTCCAACCCCCCTGATATACACGCACGCACGCACACACACACACACACACACACACACACACACACACACACACACACACACACACACACACACACACACACACACACACACACACACACACACACACACACACACACACACACACACACACACACACACACACACACACACACACACGGTTTGTGAGGACGTCAACAACGATTTTATGAATACCATTTTTTATACATTTAGCCCCACGCACTTTAACCATAAACCCCTTTAACTGTATACCGAAAGCCGTAAGATAGCTGATGTACAAGCTCACGCCGCATAGTGGTGCAACGCATTGTGGACTTGTAGATCAGTTTTCCTGTGCACAAAACCAACACACGTGTGTGTGTGTGGCGACTTGGCCTGTTGTATAGTGTCACCATGACGCTGATTTGAAAACTGTCAAGTGGCATTTCTTCCTCAGCCTAGTGGGAATATGCGTGCACAGTTTCACGGCAACCGGACGGAGGAGTTGTGGCGATTTGTACAAAGCGGGCTACTCCTGAAAACTTTAGAAGCCAATCGTAGCCAATCAGGATGGATTATGAGAAATCGAACAAACCCGTCTTGATCACATGACTATGGAGAGCATGTGTACCGATTTGCGTGAAATTTGGATAAAATCTGAAGGAGTAATATTAGAAAATGTGTTTTACATATGTCGACCTCCTGGTGGCGCTATAAAGAGCAGATGTGAAAATTTCCAGGCAAAGGTTTTTCCTTGGCCTCTAGGGAGTGTGCATACAAAGTTTTACACAGATCCGTGCAGTTAGAGGTAAAAACATTAATCGGCCAGTTATAGCGCCACCATGAGGCCGAGTTGAAAATGTTCCAGTGGCATAAGTGGGAATGTGCGTGCCCAATGTGTTCTAAATGTGTTCATGATTTGCGGCATTTTGTTTGAAACTGAGCACTCCTGCGAACTTTGGAAGCCAATATTAACCAATCAGGATGGAGTCTGAAAAATCTGAAAGACCAAATTTCTTTGAATTGGCTCTAGAGAGACTGTGTATACCAATTTGCGTGATGTTTGGACAAAAACTACTGACACAGCAACATAGGTTTTTTTTTTGGAAAACCGTCAGGATTTAGAAGACATTTTGTAGAATCTGGTCTCAGTCCTAAATGGGTTAAACCTATCACCAACCTCACAAGTATAGCAATATGTACGTATAGTATTCACAGCAACAGTGGCGTGCACAGACATTTAGAGGGGCAGGTGCTCAAGTTAAAAAAGGGCACCTTGTGCAGCGCGTGGAACCGGCCGGTTGCCTTAATCCATTTTGGGCGGGAACCCCTTTTGGTGTTAGCATTATGTTATGCTTTAGCTATTGAAAAATAGCAGATCTACAAGCTCATAGCGCGCCACCGAGTGGCGCGCTACGAGCTTGTAGGTCTGCTATTTTTGGAAAAGAAAAGAAAAAAAAAAAAAGAGAAAAAAATGTTTTTTTTTTTAATTTATTTTTTCAAAAGGGCACATTGCCAAAAGGGCAGGGGGTGCTCTAGCACCCCCTAGTGTCTATCTGTGCACGCCACTGCCGCCCGCACGCACGCCCGCACGCACAGGCAGCAGAGCAGACCCGTGATCAGTGCTGCTGATCATGAGGGTTGCGTGACGACCCAGGATCAGATCATATACCAGCGTGACAATGTGGAGAATGCGTGCCAATAATAAGCAGCATCAAGAGTGGAGGAATCTAAACCATTACAGGCAGGCCCGGTTCTTCCTACAGGCCGACGAAGCAACGGCTTCGAGCGCCATGGGGGAGGGGCGCCAAAAAAAAAAAAAAAAAACATTTTTTTTTTAAACATTTTCTTTTTTTTTTTTTACTCTGTCCCAACTCTGTCTGCACCGTGTCCCCCCAGTGCCCCCCCAGTGCCTCCCCAGTGCCCTCCCCAATGGACCCCCAGTGCCTCCACAGTGTCCCCACTGTCCCCCCAGTGCCTCCACAGTGTCTCCTCCATTTTTGGGACAGAGTAAAAAAAAAAAAAACTTTTTTTATTTTTTTATTTTTTGAGGGGGGGGGGGGACCGGCCCTGATTACAGGCACACTGGATTTGAACAGAAATTCTTCTTTAACAGGTTTTTAGTATTTTTATTGATTTATATTTTTTATATATTTGGTCTACGGCCAATAGTTTGCAGCGGGAGCACGCTCCCGGAATGTGCGTGGGAAGGCGCCTCCTGGCGCCTTGCCAATGGTGGAGCACCTGGCTCCACCATTGGCAAGGCGATTGCATATATTTTATATATTTTTGGGGGTCCTTGACATGAAAATGTTTGAGAACCACTGACATAGAAACATGGGTTTTTTTTCAGAAAACTGTCAGGATTTAGAAGACTTTTTTTTCCCGTCAGGACTGAATGCGTTAATGTTCCGTCTTTTGATTAATCTCCGTCCTGGACGCTGAGCGTAACTATTTTGATAGGACGGAGAACTCCGTTTCGGCGGTCTAAACCCGGACCGGATTTACGAACACAGACCAGGCTTTCCTCCGAGGTGGAAGTCTGGTGACGCGAGGTTATAAGGCACCAGTGTGTGTGTGTGTGTGTGTGTGTGTGTGTGTGTGTGTGTGTGTGTGTGTTCACCATGTCTCTGTGCTCTATGTAAGCACTGTTCTCCAGCAGCTCCTTGACCACCTCCACATGACCCTCCTTGGCTGCTGAGATCAAAGCTGACCAACAGTCCTGGAGAGAGAGAGAGAGAGAGAGACACGTAGAGACACACAGAGAGAGAGAGAGAGAGAGAGAGAGAGAGAGAGAGAGAGAGATAGAGAGAGAGAGAGAGAGAGAGAGAGAGAGAGAGAGAGAGAGAGAGACGTAGAGACACAGAGAGAGAGAGAGAGAGAGAGAGAGAGAGAGAGCTTTATTGACATAACAGATGAGAAACGTATATTGCCAAAGCAGTACGCCTGTCGAAGATACAATACACACTAGGCAGTAATATGCAAACGTCAACATCACATAAAATACAATGAGTCATTAAAGGGATAGTTCAGATTTTTTTTAACTTAAGCTGTATGAAATACTTGCCATTAACCCATTTTGGGCGGGAACCCCTTTTGGTGTTAGCATTATGTTATGCTTTAGCTATTGAAAAATAGCAGATCTACAAGCTCATAGCGCGGCACCGAGGGCCACGATATGAACTTGTAGGTCTGCTATTTTTGAAAAATCGAAGAAACATAGCTTTTTCAGAAAACTGTCAGGATTTAGAAGACATTTTTAGAATCTGATCTCAGGTCAAAATGGGTTAATATAGTTCTTGCAATTGTATTAATTGATTGCCCGAGTCCTGTGTTTTAGTGTTCCGGTCATTTTGTGGGGGGCACAGGGGGCCACGCATTAAAATAAAATTAATCCACAAAACGAACGTCATTTGTATTCTTGACCTATTTCTAAAATATTAGTGCAACTTTCGTTCATTGTATCCATATCACTACGCCCAAAAAATAGTTCCGTGTGAAAGTTGCGCTAATATTTTAGAAACGGGTCAACAATACAAATGACGTTAGTGCAGACTTGCTCAGTAAATAAGTGCCACAGCAGGTCACGTCGAGGGAATGAGCCAGAAAACGGAATTAGATTTTCAGCTTTCCAGCGTGGAGACAGCATCAAGGAACCCAGATTGACGAGTTTACAAAAAGACGTAGAATGGCTTGGATCTCGGCTGTACGGCGCACGGGCGCAGAGACATAACGTTCAACAAAGTATCTAAGCACAGCCGTGTTTGTTCACAACATTTTCCTTGTCCTTGTAATGTATTTGGGCCCGACGTTCTTTCTATCCATCCTGGTGTTGGTTCACTATGTTGTCGCCAAGAACGAGCTCAATATTTACAAAAACATACCACCGTCACTCTATTCTGAGTGATGTGGGCTAGAATTTAAAGCCCACGAGAGGGCCGTCCCTAGCTTTTCAGACGCCGCCCCCCTCTTGGTGACGTACACGTTTTCACACGCTATAGAGCATAACCAGGAAAGAATTCCCCATTCATTTTCCCCATAGACGTTAGCAAATGTATTTATTTATAGACATATAAGCCTCGGACAAAGCCAACAGCCGAGTTGACAAATCATGACAATAAACATATTTTTTTGGGCCGAACAAATAATTTGAAAGAAAAACAGGGCATTTTTTTCCTTCTTTCTTATTATTTGTTCGGACCAACATTTTTTTGTTTATTGTCATGATTTGTCAACTCGCACTATGAGCTTGTAGGTCTGCTATTTTTGAAACATCGTGAAAATGCGGCACAGATCTTTGAATCTTTCAGAGTGAACGTTTTTAACTCAAATCTTTGCTTCTGGGGGGAGGTCCCTGGAACTACATATTTTCAGATGGGGGTCGGCAGGCCAATTACATATAATCTTGGGGGTCCTTGACATGAAAATGTTTGAGAACGACTGACTTTTCAGAAAACTGTCAGGATTTAGAAGGCATTTGTAGAGTCGTCCTCAGGTCTATGGGTTGGGTTTCCACTCGGCAGCAACAGTACAGTATTTCTCAGCTCGTATTGAAGGACATTTCTCCCCACATTGATTGATCGATTGATATTTTCTTTATCGCTCACTCAAATAAAAACAACACATATGTACATATGTAACATGCAATAACCCATTTTGGGCGGGAACCCCTTTTGGTGTTTTAAGCATTATGTTATACTTTAGCTATTGAAAAATAGCAGCTCTACAAGCTCATAGCGCGGCACCGAGTGCCGCGCTACGAGCTTGTAGATCTGCTATTTTTGAAAAATCGTGAAAATGTGGCGCAACTGTCGAATATATATTCTTTCAGAGCGAACGTTTTTAACTTAAATCTTTGCTTCTGGTGGGGGGGGGGGGGGGGGGGGGGGAGTCCCTGGAACAACATAACATATTTTGAGATGGGGGTCGGAGGCCATTTTACATATATTTTTTGGGGGTCCTTGACATGAAAATGTTTGAGAACGACTGACACAGAAACATGAGGTTTTTCAGAAAGCTGTCAGGATTTAGAAGACATTTGTAGAATCGTCCTCAGGTCTAAAATGGGATAATCAAAAGGATAACGTCCAATAAGCCTACAGCTTGTTTCCGTCGCGGATCAGTAAATTGATTTATCTCTTCTTTCTTTCCCCCACCGGCCTGAAGCATTTCTGCTTTGTTTCGACAGTGCCAGCGAGAGCCAGACAGACAGACAGACAGACAGGAAAGGGCAGACAATGCAGGAGGAATGGCCAGACGGAAGCCAACCAGCCAACCGTCTGTCTGTCTGTCTGTCTGGCCTGCCGGGAATCGGACATCATCGGAAAAATAAAGGGTTTTATTTATTTATTTGACAAAGAAAACCACCTCTCTCTCTCAAATACGGTTACATTTATTTCAGACAATGCCGTTAGGAGGAGTGAGTCTAAAAGCCCTGTCTGATGGCAGAGAGAGAGAGAGAGAGAGAGAGAGAGAGAGAGAGAGAGAGAGAGAGAGAGAGAGAGAGAGAGAGAGAGAGCTAGAGAGAGAGACCACAATTTGATATTTATCACTTGTCATTGTGGATTGTGGATTGTGGATTTATTGATTGATTGATTGATTGATTGATTGATTGATTCTGATTGATTGCTCATTGTCCATTTAATTTGACAGAGAGATGTAAAGATGATGAGAGGGAGAGTCACCGGTTGCCACGGGAACCAGACAAGTCGCTGGTTCCGTGTATGCATGGGAAAAAGATGATTAATTCCACCCAGTATCCTAGCAACCGTAGCCTAGCAACTGAACCCGGGGAGAGAGAGAGAGAGAGAGAGAGAGTATCTCTCACCACATCATCCAGGTTGACGTCGGCTCCTCTCCTGATCAGCTCCTGAACAATGTCCAGACTGCCCTGCTCCGACGCCAACATCAGCGGAGTCTGTCCGTTCTGCACACACACAAATAAATATACACGTTACAAATAGAGTATCCGTTACGATTCTACAAATGTCTTCTAAATTGTTTTCTGAGTAACCCATGTCAGTCGTATTCTCAAACATTTTCATGTCAAGGACCCCCAAGATTTTATATGTAATTGGGCCACCGACCCCCATCTGAAAATATGTTGTTCCAGGGACACCCCTCCAGAAGCAAAGCTTTGAGTTAAAAACGTTTTCACGATTTTTCAAAAATAGCAGACCCACAAGCTCGTAGCTCTGCTATTTTTCAATAGCTAAAGTATAACATAATGCTTAAAACACCAAAAGGGGTTCCCGCCAAAACTGGGTTAACCCATTAAGTCCCGGGACCTGTGTCACCTTAGCTTTTAACCAGCTGTTGGAACATAGCAGATCTACAAGCTCATAGCGTGACACAGAGCTTCTACGATCTACGAGCTTGTAGATCTGCTTTTTTTTTTAATTCATGAAAACGCGTCCAAATCTTTGAATATATATTATATTCTTTCACAGCAATCATTTTTGAGTTGGTGGTCAGCGGCTAAACACATGTCATTTTGGGAGTCCCTGGTATGAAGAAAATTGAGAACTACGGACAGTCGGACATAGAAACCTGAAAACTGTTAGGATTTAAGAAGACATTTGTAGAATCGACCTCAGCTCTTAATGCGTTAACCATGACCATATCAGATCCAGGTTTCCACAAATACTAAACATTTGTGACCAGATTTGACTGAGAGCCTGCCATCGCACAAATTCCAGCTTTTCACCAGAGGAGAAACTTTTTTTTAAAATGTTATAATGAGTTAATCACACAGGCAGACTCTTCACATACTAGAGCATGTCTGAAATAAATATCAGAGCTGAAATTGACATGTAAATATGAAATAAAGGCTTAAACATGTAGCTAGGAAGTGAACCTTTCAAGCCTGTTTTCTCAACTCGATGTTTTCTGCAAGACATTACTCTATAAGCCATATCTCTAAAACCGGTGGGTCAAACAACCAATATGTCAATTTGAAGCTATGATTCCCTGCTTTCATATGACATGAAAAAAAACAAAAAAATGGCAGTCCCTCAGTCAAATTTGGTCACATTTGTTTTGATGTAGTTCCTGATACAAAAGGTGTGTATGTCAGGTCCGGGGACCGCCCGTGGTCCTTGAAGGGGTTCCAGGCGGTCCCCAGCTAAATGATGGAGAGTTGGTAACCAAATGGACCCTAATAGAGATCTTTAAGGTCTTGAGGGTGTACAATACACTATCAAGAGTTAAATCATTGTTAAACATCTGTATTACTTAAAGGTGATATAGGCAAGTTTTCAGCCAAATTTAAAATATATATAAATGTATTTTGTTGGCCTTTTCCCCCTCTATCTTTCCCTATATTATGATGCTGAGGTGTTCTCCTGCAACAGCACACTCCCCCTTTGTCCCCCTCTGGCTGAATGCACTGTTTATATCCACTACAGTTTACTAGACGGGACATCGGGGGGGATTTAAACTTTTAGCCAATTGCAGCGCGAGGCTGTGACGGTGTGTTCAACCCAGCAGTATTATAATGAAAACGCGATGCGATTTCAATTGCAATGTATAATATTATCCCCATATCTTAATTTCACTAACATTGTTCATGTGAAATAGTATGTTTAGGATTTAATATGTAAGCCTATTGAAATTATGAGAATCGCTATGTGTAGTGCATGGTTGGGTGGTGTGGAACTAGTGAACAACAACAGCAGCAAGCACCCCTCAGAACTCGGAGGATCCTTAGTCACAGAACGACTCGGACCCCAATAAAATCTCCTGTTTAAGCCTACATCAATATCGTTCATGTGGAGTGGGTTGTATGTGCTTATTTGTTGAAATGGTGGAAGTGAGTAATAGTATCATTTCACCAGCCACGACCACCGCGGCGACTGCCTGCCGGCCGGTCCGGCTTGAAGCGTGCATTCAACCCGTGTTCGCCAGCGGTGACAGGCTAGCCGTCGCGGATCATCATAGCGATTTTTCTTCATTGCAATGAATAACCGTGGACAGAGTAGTTCACATGAACGATGCTGTAGTGGCTGGGGCATTTGAGGGGGCAATATGTTTTATATGCACGATTACAAATACAAGAGAATTGAATTGAGAGCCAGTGAGTCTCCTCCTCCGCTACTTCCTCATTTGAGGGACTCGTCGTGTCAGTCGTGTGATATTGCGATTATGCTACAGTTACCCTTAAAAAAACATGTCAACTCAATGTCATTGTTGTAACTAAGATATCGATAGAAATTCATAATTTTTTAATGTCATATTTAGCCATACGAGCGCAATATCCATAGCGTCCCTCCCAGCAGCAACAACAATCCCATAGCCTGAAGTGACCTGGCTCAGCCAATAGAATGAGGGGGGGAGGGTGGTGGAGCATTTGTTTGGAAACACTCACGCACTTTGTGTACAAACACTGGAAACTTGTCTATACCACCTTTAATTTACACTAGAAAATGTAGAAGAATTGTTGAAAAAAGTGAGTGTGGAAATATAGTGGGCCTCTGGAGTGAGTGTGGAAATATAGTAAATGGTAAATGGTGCATTTATATAGCGCCTTTATCCAAGGCGCTTTACATAGATTGTGCATTACATTCACCCATTCACACACACATTCATACACCGATTGCGGCAGAAGCCATGCAAGGCCAACCAGCACATCGGGAGCAATTTGGGGTTCAGTGTCTTGCCCAAGGACACTTCGACATGTAGCCAGGAGGAGCCGGGATTCGAACCGCCGACCTATGGATCATTGGACGACCTGCTCTACCTCCTGAGCCACAGTCGCCCTAGTAGGTGTGGGAATATAGTGGCCCTCTGGAGTGAGTGTGGAACTATAGTGGCCCTCTGGAGTGAGTGTGGAACTATAGCGGCCCTCTGGAGTGAGTGTGGAACTATAGTGGCCCTCTGGAGTGAGTGTGGAACTATAGTGGCCCTCTGGAGTGAGTGTGGAAATACAGTGGCCCTCTGGAGTGAGTGTGGAAATATAGTGGCCCTCTGGAGTGAGTGTGGAACTATAGTGGCCCTCTGGAGTGAGGGTGGAACTATAGTGGCCCTCTGGAGTGAGTGTGGAACTATAGCGGCCCTCTGGAGTGAGTGTGGAACTATAGCGGCCCTCTGGAGTGAGTGTGGAACTATAGTGGCCCTCTGGAGTGAGTGTGGAACTATAGTGGCCCTCTGGAGTGAGTGTGGAACTATAGTGGCCCTCTGGAGTGAGTGTGGAAATATAGTGGGCCTCTGGAGTGAGTGTGGAACTATAGTGGCCCTCTGGAGTGAGTGTGGAACTATAGTGGCCCTCTGGAGTGAGTGTGGAACTATAGTGGCCCTCTGGAGTGAGTGTGGAAATATAGTGGGCCTCTGGAGTGAGTGTGGAACTATAGTGGCCCTCTTGAGTGAGTGTGGAAATATAGTGGCCCTCTGGAGTGAGTGTGGAACTATAGTGGCCCTCTGGAGTGAGTGTGGAAATATAGTGGCCCTCTGGAGTGAGTGTGGAACTATAGTGGCCCTCTGGAGTGAGTGTGGAACTATAGTGGCCCTCTGGAGTGAGTGTGGAAATATAGTGGGCCTCTGGAGTGAGTGTGGAACTATAGTGGCCCTCTGGAGTGAGTGTGGAACTATAGTGGCCCTCTGGAGTGAGTGTGGAACTATAGTGGCCCTCTGGAGTGAGTGTGGAAATATAGTGGCCCTCTGGAGTGAGTGTGGAACTATAGTGGCCCTCTGGAGTGAGTGTGGAAATATAGTGGGCCTCTGGAGTGAGTGTGGAACTATAGTGGCCCTCTGGAGTGAGTGTGGAACTATAGTGGCCCTCTGGAGTGAGTGTGGAAATATAGTGGCCCTCTGGAGTGAGTGTGGAACTATAGTGGCCCTCTGGAGTGAGTGTGGAAATATAGTGGCCCTCTGGAGTGAGTGTGGAACTATAGTGGCCCTCTGGAGTGAGTGTGGAAATATAGTGGCCCTCTGGAGTGAGTGTGGAACTATAGTGGCCCTCTGGAGTGAGTGTGGAAATATAGTGGCCCTCTGGAGTGAGTGTGGAACTATAGCGGCCCTCTGGAGTGAGTGTGGAACTATAGTGGCCCTCTCCATCTTCAAAGTTGCCCACCCCCTTGTTGTGTAAGTCTGGGTGTACCCTCGTGCGTGGCGTTCGCGCGGTGCGCGCGTGTGCGTGCGTGACTCACGTCGCTGCGTCCGTCCACGTCCTTGAAGCGGTCCAGGTGAGCCTTCATGGCCGACAGGTTCTCCTCCTCCACGTAGGAGAAGAGGTTCTGGATGGCCAGCGTGGTCATCTTGATGGAGGTGGTGGTGTCCATGATGACCGCTCAGTGTCCACTACCTGGAACACACACACACACACACAATTTACAATTTAGGCTTTTAGCAGACGCTCTGAATCCATTCTGGGCGGGAAGCCGGGAACCCCTTTTGGTGTTTTAAAGCTTTTTGACCTGACGTCAAAAAAAAATAAAAGTCTTCTAAATGCTGACAGTTTTCTGAAATACCTGTGTTTCTTTATCAGTGGTGCTCAATATTTCATGTCAAGGACGCCGAAAATTACAGGTATTTGGCCACCGACCGATCTGAAGATTTGTGCCGCATTTTCACGATTATTTTTTTTTTAGCAGACCTACAAGTTCATAGCACTCTGTGCCGCGCTATAAGCTTATAGATCTGCTATTTTTCAACAGCTAAATCATGACATAATGCTTAAAACACCAAAAGGGGTTCCCGCCCAAAATGGGTTAAGCCTTATGTTGTACTTTAGCTGTTGAAAAATAGCAGATCTACAAGCTCACCGAGTGGCGCGCTACGAGCTTGTAGGTCTGCTATTTTTGAAAAATCGTGATAATGTGGTGCAAATCTTTGAATATACTGTATGTTCTTTCAGACTCCAGAGCGAAAACTTTTTAACTCTAAGTCTTTGCTTCTGAGGGGTTCCTGGAACAACATATTTTCAGATGGGGGTCGGCGGCCAATTACATATAATCTTATTATAATCCTTGACATGAAAATGTTTGAGAACGACTGACACAGAAACATAGGGTTTTTCAGAAAACTGTCCGAATTTAGAAGGGATTTGTAGAATCTTTTCTCAGGTCTAAATGGGTTAACAATTTTTCTCTCTCAGCTAAGAGAGGGCCTTGGCCTGGAAAAGACACAGAAAAACACCCATCCATCCATCCATCCATCCTTTCATATATTCATTCATCCATCCATACAATTGTAGCGCTTTTTATCCAAAGCGCTTTACATAGATTGTGCAGCCAGGCGGAGGAAACCATGCAAGGCACCAACCTGCACATCGGGAGCAATAAGCCTATCTCACAGAATTTGCCCGCCCCCCTTAATACGCCCCCCTTTCGGGGTTAGTGGTGATAGCGTGACGTCACTCCATAGACGCTTCATGTTAACAGAGGTAATTTAAGAAGTCTACAACTTTTGTTTTCTCAAGGTAAGGTTTGTTCTATCTGTTCGAGCTGATTTACCATATTGTTTGCTTCATAATAATATTGGTCTGTCACATTTTTACATTAGAAAATGTACTTAGATTCTCCAGAGAAAAAAACGTGTAAATGCTCATGTTAAAGTCACCACTATTTACCGGAAGTGGGCGTGAAAAACGGGCTGTGAGATAGGCCTATTAGGGCTTCAGAGTCTTTACTCAATAAGGACACTTCGACACTAACCCTGGGGGAGCCCACAGGGATCGAACTGGGAACCTCACGGTTCCCATCCGGCTGTTTTTACCGCCCTCTCTACCTCTGAGCCACTGCCACCCCTCCATTAATTAATCCATCCATCCATCCATCCATCCATCCATCCATTCATTCATTCATTCATTCATTCATTCATCCATCCATTCATTCATTCATTCATTCACACTCAATATAAATTAGGGTTGTCCCGATCCGATCCCGCGATCGGAAATCAGGGCCGATCACGTCCTTTTCTAATGATCGGAATCCGATCAGGACGCAAATAAACCCGATCGGGACCTCCCTAATACTAAATTTAATAAAGGGTCAACAACAAGGCCTCCATTCAGCCCTGCTGCAGTTCGTGGGAGGCTGTCTCCATAGCAACAAGCTGAGAGAGCTGCTTCTGAGGCATTGTGGGTGATTGAGTATTCATTCCACCCCCACAACATTCACACTAGTAGTTGCGGAGTACAATGCACTCTATTGCTGTCGGTCACTGGAAGCTGACCAGTACAACCACAGTCTGATACTGTTGTACTGGGAGCTGACCAGTACAACCACAGTCTGATACTGTTGTACTGGGAGCTGACCAGTACAACCACAGTATGATACTGTTGTACTGGGAGCTGACCAGTACAACCACAGTCTAATACTGTTGTACTGGGAGCTGACCAGTACAACCACAGTCTGATACTGTTGTACTGGGAGCTGACCAGTACAACCACAGTCTGATACTGTTGTACTGGGAGCTGACCAGTACAACCACAGTCTGATACTGTTGTACTGGGAGCTGACCAGTACAACCACAGTCTGATACTGTTTTACTGGGAGCTGACCAGTACAACCACAGTCTGATACTGTTGTACTGGGAGCTGACCAGTACAACCACAGTCTGATACTGTTGTACTGGGAGCTGACCAGTACAACCACAGTCTGATACTGTTGTACTGGGAGCTGACCAGTACAACCACAGTCTGATACTGTTGTACTGGGAGCTGACCAGTACAACCACAGTCTGATACTGTTGTACTGGGAGCTGACCAGTACAACCACAGTCTGATACTGTTGTACTGGGAGCTGACCAGTACAACCACAGTCTGATACTGTTGTACTGG
>NC_136798.1:44748615-45093615 GCF_951216825.1 Electrona antarctica | reverse complement strand
TAAAGTACATGTACTTAACCCATTTAGAATCCGAAATTTAGAAAATGTCTTCTAAATCCTGACAGTTTTCTGAAATACCTATGTTTCTATTATCAGTGGTGCTCAACCCTTTTCATGTCAAGGAGCCCAAAAATGATATGGTTTTTGACCGCCGTAATTGACCGCCGACCCACATCTGAAAAACATGTTGTTCCAGGGAAGCATCTGAAAGAGTATATTCAAAGATTTGCGCCACATTTTTCAAAAATAGTAGACCTACAAGCTCGCAGCGCGGCACTCGGTGCCGTGCTATGAGCTTGTAGATCTGCGATTTTTCAATAGCTAAAGTTATAACATAATGCTTAAAACACCAAAAGGGGTTCCCGCCCAGAATGGGTTAAGTAGCTGTACTTAAGTATAAGTTTGAGGTATTTGTACTTTACTTATTTCCAATAGTTTTACTTCTACTCTCTTCTCCACTACATCTCGGATCCACATATTGTACTTTTACTCCACTACATTTATCCATCCATCCATCCATCTCCAACCGCTTATCCGTAGTCGGGTCGCGGGGGCAACAGCTCCACCAGAGTGTCCCCTCTCCACTACATTTATTTGAAACCTACTAGTTACTTTGTAGATTTTGATTAGTATTACAAAACATACATAAACCACTTCAGGCCTATATATATTTCGGCCATTTGAAAACAGCCGATCTACCAGCTGACAAATGAATGTGTCACTTGTAGATCGGCTATTTTCAAACAATTTGTTGCACATTTTGAACTTGTGAAATGGGACATTCTGCATAATGAGTACTTTTACTGTTGCTACATTAAGTACATTTTGACACCAATACTTTAGTACTTTTACCCAAGTACATTTTGAACTTCTTGTAACGGAGTAGTTCTACATTACAGGTTTAATGTTTGTTTTTAGTTCAATGTTTGTTTTAAAAACGCCATTGACAATGAAGAGAAATCAATGTTTGTTTTGTCCCCTAACACAAACATTAAATCCCATTAACAATAAAGAGAATTTAATGTTTGTTTTGACACCGTTTTGTTCTACATCATCATTACATCATTGTAAGATGATAAGAGCGCCCCTCACTTCACACGGGTGTGATTGTTTTACAAAATAGGTAGGCCTAGTTAAACAATTAGTCGACTAGTAAACTCGTAAAAATCACTAGAAGTAAAAGCCCTATGTGTGACAGAGGGGTCAAAGTGGAACAAAAGCTGCTACTTCCTACAGCTTTCCATAAAGATCTGAACTATAAACCCTTTAATAATTAACCATGAATATCGCTTAGTGTACGGTCATAAAACACAATATGCTCTTTGATACGGTAAACTAAAGCCTGCGTGAGGTGGACTAGGACTGCCGCAGGACTGCTCTGCAACAGAGCCGTCCAATCACAACAGCTGTGTATGATGAACCAACCACCAGCTGTTATGAATTATGGATAATGAGCACAATGCACTACACAAGCCAGCCTGCCAGGACACATCATTCAGACTTCAAAGCACATTATTATGATGTCAATGGACGAATACTGGAAAGCTCGCCACCCCAAAACACAGTCACCCTGCGGACACGTCCGACGGAACTGATCAACCTGGTATTCCTTAAATGTAACCTCAGTAAACCATGCTTAAAACGGTTAAACCTAACCTCATTCCTTAACCTTAACCTCAGTAAAACGGCGGCAAAACCTAACCCTATTCCTAAACGTATGCCTGACTAAACTTATTTCTAACCTCAGTGAAACAAATACAAGAATACAGGAACGGCCCCACCGAGCGCTCAGCAGAAACAATTAGGGCGAGCGCGTTTAAAGCCCTAACCACACCAAGGGGTCAACACGGTTTTAGCGTTGTCCCTGCGGTGTGATATGTCCCGTTGCGCGTTGACGTGCGCCGTCCCTACTAGTGATTCAACGCATGGAATTCAATGGCCCAAACCACACCAAAAGAGTCAAGACGGTTTTAGCGTTAACTCCTTGCAACCGTTTGGACCCAAGGAGTTGCATGGTGACCTGGTGTGGTTAAAGCGAGTATTCCGGACACCCAATAGAGTAGACCACTAGCGGTCCGTGTGCACGGCAGGTTGAGAAACAACAGTGTTGATATGAAGGAATGTGGATGAGGTGCTCTGCACACACGTAACAGAAAATGCCAGACTTTCTAACTATCACTGTGTGCAACAACACAACGCACGCTGACGTTACCATCTATAACATCTGACACCCAGTAGTGGAAAGTATAAGTACATTTACTCCACTATACTGTGCTCAAGTCAAGGGGACGAGTAGTTCCATTTTTGATATACTATACGATAATTGTACTTTTTTTACACTACCACTATTATTTGAAAACGTCGAGCTTGTACATCTACTTATATATCGTGAAAACCTGTGCACATTTTTGAATATATATTCTTTCACAGGAAACATTTTTAACTCATATCTTTGCTTCTGTGGAGGTCCTTGGCTAGAACGACATATTTTCAGATGGGGGCCGGCCGCCGGCGGTCAAATACATATATTATTTTTTCATGAAATAGTTTGAGAACCACTGACATAGAAACAGGGTTTTTTTCAGAAAACTGTCATGATTCAGAAGACATCCGGAGAATCTGGTCTCATGTCTCGATAGGCCCTTTTACTATAAGTAAAAATAATCTGAATACATGTTTTTTTCTCCTACCAATGATAACAGCCTGTTGACCGAGCCTTCAATTATAAGACGCAGGGAAGCTACAATTTAGACGAAAGTCTGTGTAATACCGTAATTTAGGTCAAGTCCACGTTTGTGTAAAAGAAAACAAAAAAATATATTTGACCTGAAGTGACCGAAAGGCCACTATAGTTAAAACAATAGTGTTTAAAAGCACAATTTTACACAAACATACTGTAGCCTAGATACTGTATTAGGTCAGGTGGGCCATACGGTTCTCAATGTGGGGCCCAGGTCCACACTACGGGTCCTTGGGGGATTCCAGGGGGTCCCCAGCTAAATAAATGGCAGTTTAGGAACCAAATGGACCGTTGCCGGAGGCTGTGTAACAGAGTGCACACATGGAACCAAATGGACCCTTTACAGGGGTGCGTAACTCTGATTGTACAAATGGAACCAAATGGACCCTTGCAGGGCTGTGTAACTCTGAGAGTGTACAAATGGAACCAAATGGACCCTTGCAGGGGTGTGTAACTCTGAGAGTGTACAAATGGAACCAAGTGGACCCTTGCAGGGGTGTGTAACTCTGAGAGTGTACAAATGGAACCAAATGGACCCTTGCAGGGGTGTGTAACTCTGAGAGTGTACAAATAGAACCAAATGGACCCTTTACAGGGGTGTGTAACTCAGAGAGTGTACAAATAGAACCAAATGGACCCTTTACAGGGGTGTGTAACTCTGAGAGTGTACAAATAGAACCAAATGGACCCTTGCAGGGCTGTGTAACTCTGAGAGTGTACAAATGGAACCAAATGGACCCTTGCAGGGGTGTGTAACTCTGATTGTACAAATGGAACCAAATGGACCCTTGCAGGGCTGTGTAACTCTGAGAGTGTACAAATGGAACCAAGTGGACCCTTGCAGGGGTGTGGATCTGAGAGTTAAATGTAATTATTATATCAAATTGCAAGGAGTTTATTTAGAATCAGGCTGTTTACAAAACAGTGTCGCTGCGATGTCTATTAGGTGTTATCATTAGGCTACAATGTCGCCAAAATGTCGCTGTTATATTGGCAATGTGTTGTTACAATGTCGCTACAATGTCGCCAGTAACAGACACAGACAGACAGACAGACAGACAGACAGACAGACAACCTTCTGAGCGTCAATCTGCAGTCCAGTCACACGCACACACATACACACACACACACACACACTGCTAGGACGGATCCACCACCACGGTCATTTGAGCAATCTGATACAAAAACAACATAGCCTAAAATAATTCTGACAAAGGAAATGATAACGACAATGTGCAACCGTCAACAAACACACACACACGCAGCGATATCGACTGGCGATCCATCCATGCGATATCGGTCGATCACACAAGTGTCAATCAAACGCCGATAGATGATGATGATGATGATGATGATGATGATGCTGCTGCAGCATAAAACATGCATATTATAATATATATTTTACCTTTTAAGGAGAATCGAGATGTTAGGCTTAAACCTAACGGTCCGAATACAGTGATGAGATATAGTGTGTATTCCTAGTAGATTGTGTAGATGGATCTACAGTGCTAACCATCCCAGACAATGAACGCTACGACCACCACCAGCCATTTTGGTACCAGTGGGAAAAACACAGAGGCAGCTAGGAGCGACTGAGTGACTGAGTGAGTGGGAGAGATAGAGAGAGAGAGAGGCTTTTCTTTCTTCCATCCTCCTCCTCCGTGCACGTCTGTCAACAACGCCACGCCCCGCCCACCCAGCGGTGACGTCAGGGAAGGGAAGGGAAGGGAATGCCGGTGAGAGAGAGAGAGAGAGAGAGAATTCAAAACAGAACGAATTGCATTTTATAGCGCTTTTCCAAGTGCTCAGACTAGCCTCAGAGCCTTTACAATGGTTAATTAATTCATACATTGAATGATTAGGCTCTCTCTCTCTCTCTCTCTCTCTCTCTGACAGACAGACATACAGACAGACAGACAGACATACAGACAGACAGACAGACAGACAGACAGACAGACAGACAGACAGACAGACAGACAGACAGACAGACAGACAGACAGACAGACAGACAGTGTTTATTACTAAATAATAATAATAATACCGGTAATAATAATTAAATAATAATACATATTAATATAAGCCCAAAAAGGAAAAAGCCAATATACCATAATATACACAATGAGCTATAAAAACATTGATGACTGAAATGATTTGACACAAGTATAGCCTAATAAATACAAATCACACTTCATTGTGTGAAGTGAGGGGCACTCTTATTATCCTCACATTCCGTGCGCAGGCCCAGCCAATGAAATCATCACAAATGGACTTGCCCATGTGGGTTTTAATTGGATTCTACCCAGGCCCTATAGGTCAGCCCGAACCTGCATGCTGTGTGGTTGACATATGGTGTATGACCGTAGGTCGCAGGGGTGGGCAACTTTGACGATGGAGAGGGCCACAATATTTCCACACAGAGGGGCCACGTTGCATATTACTGTCGTAGCAAAAATAGCCGATCAAAACGCGTCGCACCGTGACGCGTTTTGAGCTTGTAGATTGGCTATTTTTGCTATATTTGAATTGAAATCCTGAAAAACAAATTGGCCACTTTTTTTTATTGGAATCCTGAAAAATAACCTTTTTTATTTCATTTCAAATTAATTTAGTTATAGTTATGTTAACTTTATGAACTAAATCCAAACACATTGGACATACAAAAGCGGGTCATGTTTGCATGTTTGGAATTGTAACAGCTGAAATCAATAATATATCAGTATTCTGATATTAACCTGAGGGCCGCATTAAGAGAAGGTGGGGGCTGCATGTGGCCCCCGGGCCGCCAGTTGCCCATGTATGCCGTAGGTGGACTGGAGATGATGCCAGATTTTTGTTGTTACACTGATTGGCTGAAGGGGTTGTTTGTCAACGCTGTATATAGTCCTGTAACCAGAGTCAGACTCGCATGCAGTTTCTGTGACGTGACCAAAAAAAAGGCTTGAAAAATCACACCCGTGTGAAGTGAGGGGCGCTAATATATTAAAGTCTAACTCATGTTAATTAGCTGAAGGTGATGTAATGGTGATGTGTTGATATAAAACAAACGGTGCAAACACAAACATTAAACGCCATTAACAATAAAGGGACAATATGACGTAAATGGCACATTATGACGTACATTTTCCCATTCATTGTCACAAAACAAACATTGAACTAAAGACAAACATTAAACCTGTGTATAGAACCCTGTGTATCAATGGATTGAGCAAATCATAAATAATAATTTTCATCTAGAGATCTATATAATCTGTGCGCAATGAGCTAAAGTTCCAGGGGTGCCCAAAAGGTATAGATTGTGATCTACCAGTATAGTAGACCACAAAGGCGGTAGATCACATGACATGCCTCTAAAATATATACAGTATAGAGCGTCGCAGTCCCGCCCCCTTTCATGACGACGCCAGGCCCAGACATTTCAAAAAGTATTTATTTAAAGACCTTTTAAGCGTCATACAAAGCCAACTCGCGTCGTGACAAACCATGACAACAAACACAATATGTTGGACCAAACAAATCATTACAAAGAATAAAAACTGGTGTTCGACGCCACTGGTGTTCGACGCCAGGCGGAGCAAGAGGAGGACCCCAGCACCCATCACCATCCAGGGGGAGGAGGTGGAGATTGTGGACTCCTATAAGTTCCTTGGTGTACACCTGAACAAAGACCTGGACTGGAGAGACAATACAGAGGCTGTGTACAAAAAGGATCAGAGCAGACTGTACCTCCTGAGGAGGCTCAAGTCCTTTGGTGTATGTAGCAAGCTACTATAGTGATGTTTTATCAGTCTGTTGTGGCCAGCGTTCTGCTTTATGCTGTGGTATGCTGGGGGGAGGGCATCAAGGCCGGTGAGCTCAACAACCTCAACTAGAAAAAGTGCCCTTCTGGGCACAGGTCTCCACCAGGAGGATAGGAGTGTGTGAGATGTTTGGCAAAATGTTTAGGAGTAATATAAACATGTTTTTTTGTTTGTTTGTTTTTTGCAACAATTTTCTTCATTTTGTTGAGGAAATGCAGAGCCAGATCACTCATCGAATCTCTGAGGATAGAATTCTGGATGAGCAGGACATCTGCAGCATTTTGAACGAAACGGGCCACTCCTGAAAACTTTAGAAGGCAATGTTAGCCAATCAGTGTATAATCTGATAAATCCAACAGACTCGTCTTGATCACATGACTACAGAGATCATGTGTACCGATTTGCGTGAGATTTGGATGAAATCTGTGGGACTAACATACTGTAAGCAATGTGTTTAGCAGAAATCGGCCTCATGGTGGCGCTATAACCGGCAGATGTGGAGGGATGCAGGGACAATGTTTTTCCATGGCCTCTAGGGAGTGCGCATACATAAGTTGTATACAGATTGATGAAGTTATAGCTAAAAACAGGAATTGGCTTGTTATAGCGCCACCATGAGGCTGATTTGGAAAAGAATGAGTGGCATGTCGTCCTTGGCCTAGTGGAAATGTGCGTGTATAATTTCACGGAAATTGCACACTGTGTTTGTGATGTGTGGCATTTTGTTCGAAACGGACCAATCATGTGAGCTTTGGAAGCCAATATTAGCCAACCAGGATGGAAGATGGGAAATTGTGCAGATCTGTGTTGATCACATGACTATGGAGATAGTGTATATCGTATTGTGTGATGTATGGATAAAATGTGTACGAGTAATCTACAGAAATGTGTTTTGCCTAAATCGGCCTCATGGTGGCGCTATAACAGGCCGTTGAGGAATATTTGGGGCAGAGGTTCGTCGTTGGCATCCATGGAGTGTGTGTGCAAAGTTTGGCATGGATCGGGCCAACGGTACCGGAGATTAGCTGATAACGGACGGACGGACGGAAGGACGGAAGGAAGGAAGGACACACACACGGACGGAGTGCAAAACATACTCTCTCCCCATGCCTTCGGCCTGGTGGAGACAATAAGATCATAAAGAAGGCCAGCTCTGTTGTTGGCCTCCGAATGGAGAGCCTGCAGTCAGTCGCGGAGAGGAAGATCGGGGACAAACTGAACTCCATGCTGGCTAATCCCTCCCACCCCTTCTATAGTGTGCTGCAGGATAGGGTGAGCACTTTCAGCCGTAGGCTCACACTCCCCCCGAGGATGCACACGGAACGATACAGACTCTCTTTTATGCCAACTGCTATCAGACTATACAATGCGAATGCATAAGAACTGCCTTCCCCCCAAATGGCATATGGTCCTTGGTGGTACTGGTCTTGTGTGGTTATGTCCATTTGTGTATGTTTTGTGTTCTTCTGTCTGTCCAGTAGTTTTAGCTTTCTATGTGTCATATACATCAAAAGTACAAAAGAAAAGAATCACACCCGCGTGTGAAAGCTCTTATCATCGTACATAATCATGCATCATCTCATACTGGCCAATCAGAATGCCTGTTTGCTTGTGATTGGTTAGCTGATTTGCTCGTTTACATGTGACGTACATTTTCCCTTCAATGTCAAATGGCGTTTAATGTTTTGATGTTTAATTTACGTCATATTTAGCGGAATCTTGACCTAAGCTCCATTCATTGTCAAGGGCAAATCTTGAGACGTGTTGTGGCCAAAAACTGTTTATAGAAGGGGATAGCGCCCCTTAAAAACAGAAAAAAGTAGATCTTGTTGAGCTTGTCATTTTGAAAGTAGCCTATAGCTCTCAAGTGAAAAAAGTGTGGGCACCCCTGAGCTAAACATTGATGACTGAAATTATTTGACTAGTGATAAAAAATCACACTCGTGTGAAGTGAGGGGCACTCTTATGATCATACATACATCATCATACAACATTACGTGATAATCCAATCGAATCATCACAAATGCGGGCCAATCACTTATGGCGGCCCTCACTTAATATCCTCAATATGTACTTTGCTCAGCCAATCAAACCACGCTGTGTTTGTGTCCACACAAACGGACAAAGCTGGGCATAGGAGGGCCTTCCGCCCCTCAAAAAGACCGGTCGCCGCTTGCTAACTTCCGATTCACATCCTCACCTTAACCCATTCTGTACGGGACCCCCTTTTGGTGTTTTAAGCATTCGGCCTATGTTATACTTTAGCTATTTAAAAAATAGCAGATCTACACGCTCATAGCATGGCACCGAGTGCCGCGCTATGAGCTTGTAGATCTGCTATTTTTGAAAAATCGTGAAAATGTGCCTGAAATCTTTGAATATATATTGTTACAGAGTGAACGTTTTAACTACAATCTTTGCTTCTGGGGGGGTCCATGGAACAACATATTTTCAGATGGGGGTCAAAGGCCAAATACATATAATTCTGGGGGTCCTTGACATGTAAAAGTTTGAGAACCACTGATATAGAAACATAGGTTTTTCAGAAAACTGTCAGGATTTAAAAACATAGGTTCTTCAGAAAACTGTCAGGATTTAGATATATATTTTTTTGACACAGGTCTAATTGGGTTAAAGACCTTATGACATGCAAAAAAGGATGTAATGCTGCTCTGATTAAAAACATCTTATGATGACGTCGCGCTAGCCTGGCTAAAAAGCCAGACCGAATCAGCCGTGAAAAACCCTGCCGTGTGATTTGAGTCTGGCTTATTAGCCATGCTAACGTCGCGCAGCAGGCCTGGGGGTGCATTTAATCATCATCATCATCACCTTTATTTATACTCGGAAATACAGTTGAGGGCAAGCCCTCATTTTCAATGTAGCCGAGGTTACAATACACAAAATACAGTCAAAAACAATACATCAAGCAACATTATGAATAGGATAAATTACAAAGGAACTTTATACAGAAAAACCATCAGTCAAATAGATTAATTGAAGCAGGAGCAATCACGGTGAAAAATGTTCTGGAGCATTCCTTTGAACTGACCGAAGGATGGCAGGGAGCTCAGTTTTAAAGAGTTTTGGAGTTCATTCCACGAAGTTGGGCCATTGACAGAAAAAGCTGTCTTGCCCAACTATGTCTGGGCCTGAGGAACCTTGAGCCTTAAGAAATCACTATTAATATTATATATAATAACCCCACTCCCACATGTATAATGTATATACTCCTATCAACTAACCCTTTGTAATCTCCAGAGTCCAGGTCTGTTTCCTGCATGTGGAACTCCATATTTGGGCATAGCTGACGTCCTACATGACGTGGACAGCTCTATTTAAAAGATGATTCCCACAGTGTGAGTGGCTTTAGACGTCACATGGGAATTCAGTAACCTGCTAATCAGTTTTGTAGTTTTGTTCATATATTTCCAGTCATCATCAGTGCGTATAGAAATGGCGTCTGCCAGTGGAGAATATGACAGAAGGACTGAGGCTGAAATCCAACGGAGGATCCAAGACAGACGAGTGAAGATCAAGGAGGTCAAACGCTCAGTAAAGCTCAGCAAGAAGGACGCAGACGCAGAGGTAGAAAACAGTGTCCAGGTCTTCACCGCTCTGCTCAACTGTATTCAGAGAAGTCAGGCTGAGCTCATTGGTGTTATTGAACAGAAGCAGAAAACAACAGAGAAACAGGCTGAAGGCTTCGTCAAAGATCTGCAACAGGAAATCACTGTGTTGGAGAAGAGAATCTCTGAGCTGAAACAGCTCACACACTGAAGACCACCTCCGCCTCCTCCAGAACTTCACATCCAACAACGCTCCTCCACCCAACAAGGACTGGACAAAGGTCAATGTCCAGCCGTCTTCATATGTGGGGACTGTGAGGACAGCTTTGGCTCACCTGGAGAAGACATTCAGTCAAGAGATAAATAAGCTGTGTGCTTAGGAGGATACAGAAATATGCAGTGGATGTAACTCTGGATCCTGATACAGCACACCGCAGACTCATCCTGTCTGAGGATGGAAAACATGTGAGTCGTGGAAACATAGTGAAGAATAATTGTGTCTCTGTCTTAGGAAAACAAAGCTTCTCCTCAGGAAGGTCCTACTATGAGGTTCATGTTGGAGGGAAGACTGACTGGGATGTAGGAGTGGCCAGAGAGTCCATCAACAGGAAGGGACATATCATGTTGAGTCCCAACAAGGGTTACTGGTCTATATGGTTGAGGAATGGAAATGAGTATTTATTTATTTAGTTGACAGGGACAATGCTCATTAATCAACATTTCAGTTTTCACTTCCATGTAAATGTGCCAGAGTTAGCCATAAGCTAATTTTCATCTCTAGTCCCTGAGCAGTAGTATGAGGCTATTGCTGACCCTGATGTCCTCCTCCCTGTAAGAGAGGAGCTCCAGAAAGTGGGAGTGTTTGTGGATTATGAGGAGGGTCTCGTCTCCTTTTATGATGTGGAGGCCAGAGTTCACCTGTACTCTTTCGCTGGCTGCACCTTCACCGAGAGACTCTATCCATACTTCAGTCCACATACGAACCTAAATGGTACAAACTCTGCCCCTCTGATCATCTCACCTGTTAATCAAAGAAATTAAGGACAAGGACACTCAGTGAGGCGACTAGCAGGTCGAAGGTCATGGCTAAAATGTAACTTGAATTGGGGGCTCGTCCGGGAAGGGCCCAGGGCCAGTTGAAAGTGTCGAGGGGGGCACACAATATATATATAACAAATAAAATAATATATACATAACACTTAAACTGAGGGGAACCCCCCGTGGCGTGGGCCTGAACCACAACTCCATTACGCCTATATATCGGCATATGGGTCTGGCGCATTGTGAGCTTGTAGATCGGCTATTTTCGGGGCGCAACCCAGCCCTCTTTAGCTAGTGGAGATGCAGGTGTGTAACGACATGGATTTCTAAACAAATTAGTTCAGCGCAGAATACTAGAGTTCACGTTCAGGAGACTTCTGGAAAAAAAAGCAATTCTCCTGAATGCTGCCTTCCGGCATGGCATGGAAAGGAGAGGAGTGGCATTTTGCATTTCTTTCACCATGTATGTAATAAATGCTGCATTTGTGGTCTGGAAAGGGCAGTTGTTTTAGAGACGGGTGAAAGGGCAGGGGCTGAAGCCCCCTTTGATGTCTATGTGTGCATGTCCCTGTTCGGGTCTGTGATGAACTGAACAACACAACGAGTTGCTAGTTGCTCATTTTGCCATGGCTCTGACCTTGTTGGATTTTGCCCCTGACTTTATTGCAATATTTAAGAATCACACACATTTGCCACTCGGCTGGGCACCGGGAAACCGTCTTTGACGCGTTCAATTAAATAACGAATGTCCAAACTTAAGCTGCTGTCGGGTGATAGGTTCTCATTTATTAAGTTGACAGACCGTAAACATCATGTTGTAAATATAGGTAAAATAAAACGGTAAAAACTGTATAATCTCCCTCTCTCTGTGCCCATACCAAACCATTCATTGCTGGCCTGCTTCACCTGTGATGCTTATCACTTCACCTGCGGCACCCCTCCCCCCAAGGTGAACCCGCCCACAACTGGCTCAAGACACTCAGGCAGAATGGCTCCTTCACACCGGCCCCTAATTGGGAAGTATATATGAACAATTACAAAAACCAAAATAAAGGAGTGACACCAAAAAGTCTGAAAACATTTTTCTTTTCAGTCTGTATGTGTAAGATGTTTGATTCCAATGAGCTTGTGACAGCCTTTTTCATCCAACATCTCCAAGTTGCCCTTCCAAGGTGGCTTCTGTCCCAGAGCTGTTGTCTTTTCCTAGAACGTGACTGGATTGAGCAGGACATTGAGGTCCTCTGTCGACACTGTGTTGACTTTGTTGTTTAGACTAGAGGCCTGAGCTGTAGGCTTCCACTTCCCCGTGGCCCACCAAGGCTGGTGGGAGCCCTCAGGCGGTCCGATACAGCCTGAGAAGACATCCAGTGCATTATCAGGGTCGCCCTGAAAGAACTTAAAGTCCAAGTACTGCCTGTAATCTGGGCCTTTATAATGTGGTGTCTTGGCTGAAATGTGGTGTCTTGGCTATACTAATCGAGGGCGCATGCTCATGCAGCGACCAGCAGCAGTTGTGACTGGCAGCGTTTGTTCACGTTTTTCGTTGTTTAATTTGTGTGTGTTTACGGTAACAGTTTACGTTTGAGTGTATCAAAGTGTTCATTTACCGACTGTGCACACCAACTTTAAGTCTGTTGAACGAGCAGAAACTTTTTCGTGGCTTTTAAGCTTCTCTTTCTCTGCGACAGTCTAATGTCAGGCTGTCACTGACAGCCTGACACTGACAGCTAGCTGTGCTAGCGACACTGCTGCACTAGCGATACGGGACTCACTCTCCCAGTGCTTGGTGACTTGTGACATTCGTTGTGGAGAAAATGGATTTCCACACCATGATACTAGCATGGCTAGTATTTTACCTAGCCTGGAATCTTCGACTCCAGTACGGCAGAGAGCTGCTCCTCATGTGGAATTCCGGTACACACTCACCAGCCGACTTGAAGCTGTCAAACTTGGATGTAACTCAAGCAACTAGGGACTCTAGGGACTCTAAGGACCTCCATAGGACGACTTCGCGGGATTAGGAAGCGGGGAAGAAGAGGCGGCGCTCGTCTGAGGCTGAAAACTCAGCCGCTCTCTCGTATCCCGTTACCATCTATTATCCTCTCCAACGCTCAATCACTGAGAAACAAGACCGACGAGCTCCAAGCACAAGCCCGCTACAGCCATGACTTCAGAGACGCCTGCATCCTAGCTTTCACAGAGACCTGGCTGTCTGAGAGGGATTCTGACGGGGACCTACAGATGGACGGTTTCGGCGCGCCTATCCGGCTAGATAGAGACGCCGTCGCAACAGGCAAGTCAACTGCTTGTACATTAATGAACGTTGGTGCAAATCTATCATCGTCCGGGAGAAACTCTGTACTGCTGACATTGAGCTGCTATCTGTCTCACTGCGCCCTCCATATCTGCCGCGGGAATTCCCCCAGATTTTCGTGACTCTTGTGTACATTTACCCGAGGGCAAATGAAACTAAAGCATGCGAGCTCATCTACCAAGTCACACAGAAGCTACGTTCCATTTCCCCGGACTCACCTAACTTTATCCTTGGAGACATGAACCACTGTACCCTGAAAAGTACACTGAGAGACTTTTACCAATATGTCAATTGCCCAACCAGAAATAACAAAATCATTGATTTGTGTTATGGAAATATTAAAGGTGCATATAAATCGATCCCTCTTCCACCCCTAGGCTCGTCTGATCACAATTGCATTAACCTTATCCCTGTCTACCGCACTGTATTGAAGCGAGGTAAAGTGCAGACCTTTCAGGTAAAATATTGGAATGAAAATGCATGCCACACTTTACAGGGTTGCCTCGAGGCGACCGACTGGGATATGTTCAAGGAATCCTCTAATGACATTGATGAGTTAACAGACGTTGTGAGCAGTTGGGTGTCATATTGTGAAAATATTGTTATTCCGGATAAGACTGTAAGAGTCTATCCCAACAGCAAACCATGGGTCTCTAAGACACTGAAAACACTACTGTACAATAAGAAAAAAGCCTTCAGAGATGGGAACAGAGCAGTCCTGTTTGACATTCAGAAGGAAATTAAACGTGAAATCAGGGCATGCAAAAGTAGGTATAAGGACAAAATTGAGTCTCAACTCAAATTGAATAATTTAGGATCTGCTTGGGACAGCATGAAAATAATCACAGGGATGAAGGACTGTGGCAGGAGTAAAGTTCAGCTCACTGACTACTCTTCTGATGTAGTGCTGGCTCAGGACCTAAATAATTTTTATGGTAGGTTTGATGCCCATGACTATACGGTCAAACACAGCGAAATTAGGAATAGTCTCACGTCGGCCCCTCCATTGAATCCCTTTTTTAATGAAACTGACGTAACCAAGTGCTTTAAGAGGTGTCAACCCAGGAAAAGTCCTGGCCCCGATAAACTCAGCGGGCGCCTGCTAAAAACATGTGCTGACCAGCTAGGCCCTATTTTTTACTATATCTTTAATTTGTCCCTATCCTTGCAGAAGGTGCCTTCTCTCTGGAAACAGTCCATAGTGGTATGTTGCCAAAATAAAGAAACCAATGGAACTAAACGATTTCCGACCTGTTGCCCTGACCTCTCTGGTTATGAAACAGTTTGAAAAGTTGGTGAAAACTGAGCTCCTGGTTAAAACTGAGTCTATGTTAGACCCCTTTCAGTTTGCGTACAGAACCAGGAGAGGTGTGCAAGACGCCTCATCGACCTTATTGAACCTTCTATATAAGCATTTAGAAGGCAGTAAGAAGCATGCCAGGCTGCTCTTTGTAGATTTCTCTTCAGCCTTTAACACAATACAGCCTCATGTGTTGGCGGAAAAACGTATACATCTATTTTGTCTAGATGCAGGTCTTGTAGGCTGGATCCTAGACTTTCTCACAAATAGATCTCAACAGGTAAAAGTCAATGGAATCTTATCCAGCCTACTAACATCCTCGACCGGCTCACCACAGGGTTGTGTACTGTCTGCCTTCTTGTACATCTTATACACAAATGATTGTGTGAGTCGCCACGCCAACAGATTTATTATCAAGTACGCTGACGACTCAATTATAGTCAGCTTGCTTGATGATGATGAAGTTGGCCACGGCCAAATACTTGATGACTTCCTCTCTTGGTGTGGGGATGCTTTTCTCCAACTAAATGTCTCAAAAACCAAAGAGATGTGTGTTGATTTCAGAAGATCCCCCCCAGTACCACAGAGCAGTGTTGTCCATGGTGAGCAGGTTGACCTGGTGACCACCTACAAATACTTGGGCACCACATTTGACAGCAAGCTGAAATTCAATGTCAACTGTGATCTGCTGTGTAAGAAAAGCCAACAACGCCTATTTTGTTTGAGGAGGCTCGCCAAATTTCAGGTGGATAAATCTCTAATGAAACTGTTCTACAGTGCTTTTATTGAGTCAATTATATCCTTCTCCATTATTTGCTGGTACGGAAACCTGAACTTAAAGGACAAAAACCAGCTTGGTAGGATTGTGAGAACGGCCTCAAAAATAGCAGGAGTAAATTTCAGTAGCCTGGATCATATCTTTAAAAACCAGGTGCTTAAGAAAGCCAAGTCCATTTCTTCGGACAACTCCCATCCCCTCAGCTCTGAGTACAGGCTGCTTCCTTCCGGCCTTCGCCTAAAGGTTCCAGGGGCAAAAAGTAACAGGTATAAATTATCCTTCGTGCCTGTGTCTATCCAGGCCTTAAATGACGATAGGAGGAGGAGGTAACTTTGTCGCCGTTATGAATTTCCTTTGCTACACTGAAACCTTGAACTGTTTATTTTATTTCTATGTGTACCATGCTCTTTTTACTGTGTTTTATGTGATTCATGTGTCTGCCTGTTATGCCTTGTTGTAAACCAAATCGCCCTTCGGGGACAAACAAATAAATGAACCTGAACCTGAACCTGAACCTGGTTCAGTTGAATCCATCTTTTTCTTCTGAAAATCAGCTTCAACAACTTCTGTAACTAATCTTTGTCCATTTGTAGCTTCTCTATTCATGTTGGACCTGGCATGTTTACAGTTGGGGAACTTAGGCATGATGGTGTCTTGTTCCCCACCGTTCCCTGTGACCCTAGCATGAGACCTTTTGAGGGGCGAGTCTGCTTTGCTCCTGCGTCCTCCCTTCCTTCTGGGAGCAGCAGGGGACTTCCTGGGATCTGCTTCCTCCTGGTTCATCTTATTCCTTTTGTAATGGTGAGACCGCTGTTTTGGCATGGTGATGTCATCCACTTTAAAAGATAAGTTCAAGCGAGAATGATCTGCCAGTGTGCCTGACATCTCCTGTTTCTCCAGCCTGACGATGGATGTCCCATTAACATACATGGTTGTCAGTGGCGTGCACAGATAGACACTAGGGGGTGCTAGAGCACCCCCTGCCCTTTTGGCAATGTGCCCTTTTGAAAAAAAAAGAAAAATAAGTTTTTTTTCTTTGATTTTTCAAAAATAGCAGACCTACAAGCTCGTAGCGCGCCACTCGGTGGCGCGCTATGAGCTTGTAGATCTGCTATTTTTCAATAGCTAAAGCATAACATAATGCTAACACCAAAAGGGGTTCCCGCCCAAAATAGATTAAGGCAACCGGCCGGTTCCACGCGCTGCACAAGGTGCCCTTTTTTTAACTTGAGCACCTGCCCCTCTAAATGTCTGTGCACGCCACTGATGGTTGTGCCGCTTTTCTGGCAACCCTTCTTGCCTCTCAAAGTACCGTTGATGACCCACCCCAATAGGGTCCTCACGGCATACGGTCCATCGCTTTGGCTATTGATTATTTCCAATGGTTCCATGAGCTTCGGCACATTAACACCAATCAACATTTCGACATCCGCGTCCAATTCTGGGATTTTGACATCCTTCAAATATTCCCAACTGTCAATGTCTCTCTGTGTGGGGATGTTGCTCCTTGAAACAGGGATTGTGTCATGTGTAAATGTCTCTGGGAGCTCCGTAAATTGGTTACAGTCCAATTTGGACACCTGCAGTCCTCTAAGGATATGGCTTTTTACAATCCTTTCTTGGCCCATAGTACGCAACAGCATGTTGGTCTTTGTGCCTTGCAGATTTAACTTTGTCTTGAGGCGATTGGTACAAAATGTTGCTGTACTTCCAGGGTCCAAGAAGGCGTAGGTCTGAAGCACTTCATCTCCATTGTCAGATCTCACCTGTACTGGCACAATTGAAAGTGTACGGTATTGGTCTCCGGACCCATTACAACCATATGCCTGAAGAGAGACAAGCACACTGCTGACTGATATTTCTGGTAGTTTATCTTGGTTGTGAACTTGCAGGATGGTGGGATGTTTTAGATTACATTCATCACACGTCAGACGACTTCTACATTCCACACTTAAATGACCAGCATCTTTCAAACATCCAAAACATATTCCTTTTGATTTCAGGAATTCAATTTTCTCTCTTTGGGAAACCTTATTTAACTCTAAACACATGAATAGTGGATGTGACTCTCCACAATAAAGACAAGCTGCAGAGTCTAACTCCCTTGATGTTACGGACTGGTTTGTTGTATTGTGTGCTGTGGGCTCAGAAGTTACAGTATGATTGATAGTTGAGATGGTCGTTGCAAAATTGCTTTCCCTGCTGTTACTCCTGGGTAGTGAGCTGCTCCTGGTTGCTGACTGTAGTGAGGTGTTTGGTCGTGTGTCTGAAATGTCACCAAACAGGGGATGTGACAAGATTTTTACTTCTTTCTCCAGAAAGTTCACCATGTCTGGGAATGAAGCCCTGTAGCCTTGTTCTTCTTGTATTCCACAAGCTTTAGCCCTCCATCTTTCCCGCAGCTTGTATGGCCGCCATTTCAACATGACCTGCCTCATGTTGGATGGAATGTCCATCTCCTCCATGTACTGTATTTCCACCATGGCGTTACAGCATCCTCTTAGGAACAAGGCAAATTCCTGCAGTGCCTTAACATCCTCAGTTTTGATAGCGGGCCACCCAAATGCTTTGTCCATGTAGGCTGTTGCCATCAAGTATTCGTTGCCAAAATGCTCTTTTAGAAGGGCTTTTGCCTTTTCGTACCCCTGTTGTGGCATCATGTGTAAGCAGCTTCTAACCAATGCTCTGGGCTGTCCCGTCGTATATTGTTCTAAATAATACAAACAGTCTTGATAACTGCTCGCTTTACTTTCAACACAATGTTCAAATGCTCTGATAAAGGAAATGTACTGCAACGGATCACCATCAAATATTGCCATCTCTCTTCGTGGTAAAGTGGCTGACATGTGTTGTTGTATAAGTAGGGAGGTGATTTCATTCTGTCTTCGCATGATTCCACATATAGTATCCTGGTCCATAGTGTTTTGAACTGAAGCCTGCAATGGTGCATTGTTCTGCACAGAATGAGGCCTGGTTATGTTTTGTTCCTGTGTACTCTGTACAGATGTGGGGAATGTATGGACAGTCTGTGATGGAGTGTTGTTCCTTAGGTTAGCAGTATGTAACGGCCCAGTGTTTATTTGAGGATATTGTCTGACGGTGGCATCCTTTGCATGTGAGAGACCATGTTGTTGTGCTTGGACTTGAAAGTGCATGTTCACTTTTGGCCGTGCATCGCTGGTGGATAAAATGGGTAGTGCTGTTGAACTTTGGGTTAAAGTCAGGGTGTCCTCTTTTGGCACAAATTAATGTGCCTTTGGGTTGAATGTGAGACCTTGCCCTTGCAGTCCTTTGCCAACATAAGAGTTCATTGCATTTGAAGCATCCTTTCCTCCAATGTCACTGCCTTCTTCCAACACAGAGACCCTAGCAGCAGCAGCTGATATTTGTGCATCAAGCTCCATTTGCTCCTTTCTTTTCCTTAGTTTTTCTCTTTCCAATCTGAGTTTTTCCTCTTGCGTCTCCAACTCGTGCCTCTTTTCTAGAGCAGCAGCCTTTGCCATTAAAGCAGCTTTCTCTGCCTTTGCCTTAATGTAAGCAACTGACACCCCAGAGCTTCTGCTAGAGGCCTTTGACCACTTAGAACCCTTTGACACATTAGACACACTGTCTTCAGGACTAATTTCATGTTGACACTCAGATTGTGACTTTTCCCCACCATTATTTGCATTTTCAAACACCATATTTGCATTACCACCACCATTTGAAACGCCATTTTCCCACAACCATTTTGATGTGTCCTCAATGAACATATCACAGCTGCTTAGTTTTGAATGAAGCCAAGCGTTCTGTTTACTCTGCTCATCATCAGGTATTGGAAAGTCACTGAGCAGTGTATTGTGGAGCTCGACGGCATTTTCACATAAAAGTTTCATCCTTGTTAAATGTTGTTGAACCTCAGAGACATTCTCCATGGAAGTGATTAGAGCAGTGATTTGAGTTTTTAAGTTGTTTGCTTGTGTAAATTTGCTTTTCCTTTCTGTTTGAAGCTGTTCCCTTTCCATTCTGATTCCTTTTTCAACCTCAGAAACCTGAGACCCAGTTAGCTTGGCAGCACTCATTTTGAATTTTGACCATTTGAACCAACAATAAAACGGTGCATAATTTGTTTTCACCCAAAAATAAAATGCACGTTTTCCAAATTCAAAACAATAAGACAGTTGTGGAATCTGGAACCAATAATTCTTACAATATCTTGGGCATATGGTGATCCTGTTTATTCAGTTGGTCAGACTATAGTTGGCTGACTTAATTATGCAAACCACTAGCCAGTTCGTCTCCAAAGCCTGACTTTGTTCTTACTGTTCAAAGTCCCACCTGGGGACAGGGGTGTCGATGGTTTGAGTTCAGTTCCTGAGTCACACCTAGGGGCAATTACATGCTAAACAGTGGATCAAAAGGCTACAGTGATCTACCTTCCAAAGTTCCAGGGAGTGGCCAAAGGCCAGTCTGGTGCTATGTGTATTGTAAATGTACTTAAACTGTTAGATTTCAATGTCATTTTGTCAGTCGATCCGAGGCCGAAAGGCTGAGGAGCCTATGCTGTGTGCTGTGTGTTGCTGAATAAACCAACATCATCAAGGAACATCACTCTGTCTGCTGCCGTGTCACAATTCTCTTCTGCTCTCCAGCTTTTTGGTTAAGTGTCTCTGTACAGTAGTTCGTATAGTAGAACTAGAGTGTTTCGTGTCTACCAGATACGACAGATGATGCCTTGAAACCGGTCATGGTGGCGTGTTTTTCACGTCAGATGAAAAAGAACCAGCGGCTTTTTTATTCGGTCTAATTAGCGAGTTTGTGTGGACGGCGACGGTGTGTTCCAGCGGACCGGGGGTTATGACGGCAACCACCGCGATGAGGAGTGTTGCGCAGCGACGGCCTGCGTCACCATCCAGCCGCTGGACGGGTGGACGGCGGAGCGGTCGACGGGGAGCAGCAGCCACACGGAGGCCTTCGGTCAGCACCTTGGCGCGGGAGACGGCGGGTGGCGAAAGGAGGGATGCAGCGCGACGCAGCACGGGGCAGCAGCGCGGCTTGGCTTTCCATGCCGACTGACCTACACAAGCTGAGGGCCTTGCGGACCCGCAGCACTGGGTCTGTGATGAAGATGTTCGGCCTTTTGACACAGAGTCAGACTCCATTCGCATGTATGGCGATTTCTTTGACGTGGCCAAAAAAAAGGCAGAAAAGTGGATCGAGAAAATCATAACAATTTACTCATCAATGTCATTGGGAGAACTAAAGGTCAGAGGTCTTTTGACGGATCAGTGTGGGCTTCAGTTGCTGAGGGATCCTCATGACCCTCTAGTCTACCATATTGCAATTGCGTGAAGAACTCACAGAACTGCCAAAACAGCTAAAATGGCGGAATTTTCACAGAAACAATAAGGGGTTGGGCTTAACCCCTAATAATAATAATGATTGTTGTTGTTGTTGTTGTTATCATTATCATTATTATTATTATTATTTTATTTTTCACAGATTCCAAGGTTTTATGGTCATTCACCAGGAGCCTGCGGGTGGCTTGATTCTAGGCTTAAAATAGCCGATAAAAAATAGTAATAATGGCCCTTTTTTAGTGGAACCACAAAATGATCATATGCCCTATTAATCAGGTCTTCAGTGGGTTCGTACAAACAGGAAGAATTCAAGCAAGCGCTGCATGTGATGTGTGAGTAATCATAATTTTATGACGGCTCAAAGGTTCAGACTGACCCCTGATCTGTGGCTGGGTGGTAAAACTATATAAGGCAGTGGTTTTCAACCTGTGGTCCAGGGACCACCAGTGGTCAATTGAGGGGGTTCCAGGTGGTCCCCATGCAGCTTATGGGTCCATTTGGTTTCATTTTACGCTCTCAAGAGTTACATTATTGTTAAACATCCAGGGCCGTGGGAAGATATTTACAATAGGAGGTGCTGAACGTGTAGTAGGGGGTGCGTGCGCGCACCACAAAATGCACATGCAGGAGGTGCATGCACTTTGCGGCACACGCTCACTTCACGCAGAAAAGTGGCTTTTACTTTCCCTCTCCACACGCATGAGCAAACTGCTCCACCAACCACCAAACCCCCCCCCCCCCCCCCCCCCAGCACCCCTACTTCCCTCAGCCATGTAAACATCTGCATTTCTTAATTCACAAAAGTCTACACAATTAGAGAATGTATAGCTATAGGAGAGTTGTTATTTTGATCAACGTTTGCCTGTTATCTCTCCTATGCCATATAGGAGAGAATACAGCTGTAGGCCTATTGATGCTGGTACCAACATCAATACAGCATGTATTCGTTGCTGTATTTGAGGTTTTTGATTATTTATTTTTTTGCATAAATCATATAGTACCAATGGAAAGTATAGTAAAAAGCGCTTTGGACAAAACCTCTTAACTCGAATACCAAACGACTCGCCACTTTACCAACTCGCCCCCCGCGAAAAGTGTAGTTAACAGTTAATTTAATATTTCCCTCCCTCCCTGAAATCTGAAATGATCTTGTATACAGATTTATTTGATTGTATAGCAGTCGATCTCTATACTCTATACTATATAGATGAGACATGAGGCATGAGACAGAGACGGTGACTTTAAGTTAATTTAGGACCTTCTAGCAGTTAATTTTGTTTTATTAAACACATGTCTTCCATATGTAGCCCATGTTTTGTAATGGCATCATGATGCTATTATGCCAATGGATATACAGAGTGAACTTAACAATTCTAAATGAATAATATAGCTGCAAGCAGCGATAAGGCGGGACCAAGAAAGAAGACAATACGCAATAAGAACAATATGCACAAATACGACTGACGAGCTTAGTTGTCGGTAACCGGATTTGAACACACAACCTTGTGGTCTGAAGGCAAGAGCTCTACCAACTGAGCTATGCAGACACAGTTAGATGTTTCATTGGGAACGGTAACATAAATCAGTGTTTTGGTAACAAGTATGTATGTCCTTGTTTTTGCAATGTCACCATCCATTACTACAGTGTGTTTTGCTGTAAATGTTCTCACGTACAAACTTCTCTTCAACTGGGATTTCAGATAATGGTCCATAGATTGTGTGTATGACGTTTCATGCAAATTGCTCAAAAATCCAGGCAGAAAATCAGGTATAAGCATTTTTCAAACTGCTCAAAATGGCGGAAAATCTGGGGGCGGAGCTTACTTGTCAAAGTGACAGATGTGTTCCCCCTGAGTCAAGGAACATGTGGAAACAAGTGCCATGACTTTTGGCCAAACGAGGCATGAGTTAAGCCTGTTCAAGGTTTAATTCAGGGTTCAGGTTTAATTTTCAAAAAACTGCTATAGCGCCCCCCTTTGGCCAATTGGAGTAAGACTGCTTTCAGTGCTATTTGGCATGACCCTCTACTATACTGTAAAGTGACATAAGCATATGATGCTGCATGCATGAATTAGAGGCAGAAGAAGAATCTTCACAAACCAGCAATTTTCATTGGCTCATAAAAACTTCATTTTTTCACTTAACAAAAATGTGATACGATTATTTGTCCGTATAGGTCCAAAGTTCACGTGTACAAGTTTTCGTGCATTTTCATCAAAGATCCTGGGAGGTGATACATTTTAATAATTAAAAATGGTGGGTGATCTAAAGGTCAGAGGTCAAAAGTCAGAGCACGAAAGTTGTTCGGCATGAGGAGACACATATGTGTATCAAAGTGTCATTGCCAACAGTCAAACGGTTCATAAGATATGCACGTTCAAAGTTTGCATTTTCAATTGAGTGCTATAGCGCCACCATTTGGCCAATCGTCATGGGCTTCGTATAGTCACCGTTTGCCATGGCCCTCTACCATACTGTAAAGTGTAATAAGCAAATGATGCTTCATGTGTAGAACGTTTCACGCAAATTGCTCAAAAAACCAGGCATACAATCAGGTATTAGCATTCTTCAAACTGCTCAAAATGGCGGGAAATCTGAGGGCGGAGCTTACTTTTCAAAGTGACAGATGTGTTCCCCATGAGTCAAGGAACATATGGAAACAAGTGCCATGAATTTTGGCCAAACGAGGCATGAGTTATGACTGTTCAAAGGTTTCATTTTCAAATAATTGCCATAGCGCCCCCCTTTGACCAATTGGAGTAAGACTGGTTACAGGCCTATTTGGCATGACCCTCTACCATACTGTAAAGTCGCATAAGCAAATGACGCTTCATGTAGGTATTAGGTGCAGAAGAAGTAGTTTCACAAAACAGCAATTTTCATTGGCTCATAAAAACTTCATTTTTTCACTTAACAAAAATGTGCTACGATTATTTGTCCGTATAGGTCCAAAGTTCACGTGTAGAAGTTTTCGTGCATTTTCATCAAAGATCCTGGGAGCAGATACATTTAAACTGTTTTTCATATAATTCAAAATGGCGGGTGATCTAAAGGTCAGAGGTCAGAACATGAAAGTTGTTCGGCATGAGGAGACACATATGTGTATCAAAGTGTCATTGCCAACAGTCAAACGGTTCATAAGATATGCACGTTCAAAGTTTGCATTTTCAATTGAGTGCTATAGCGCCACCATTTGGCCAATCGTCATGGGCTTCGTATAGTCACCGTTTGCCATGGCCCTCTACCATACTGTAAAGTGTAATAAGCAAATGATGCTTCATGTGTAGAACGTTTCACGCAAATTGCTCAAAAAACCAGGCATACAATCAGGTATTAGCATTCTTCAAACTGCTCAAAATGGCGGGAAATCTGAGGGCGGAGCTTACTTTTCAAAGTGACAGATGTGTTCCCCATGAGTCAAGGAACATATGGAAACAAGTGCCATGAATTTTGGCCAAACGAGGCATGAGTTATGACTGTTCAAAGGTTTCATTTTCAAATAATTGCCATAGCGCCCCCCTTTGACCAATTGGAGTAAGACTGGTTACAGGCCTATTTGGCATGACCCTCTACCATACTGTAAAGTCGCATAAGCAAATGACGCTTCATGTAGGTATTAGGTGCAGAAGAAGTAGTTTCACAAAACAGCAATTTTCATTGGCTCATAAAAACTTCATTTTTTCACTTAACAAAAATGTGCTACGATTATTTGTCCGTATAGGTCCAAAGTTCACGTGTAGAAGTTTTCGTGCATTTTCATCAAAGATCCTGGGAGCAGATACATTTAAACTGTTTTTCATATAATTCAAAATGGCGGGTGATCTAAAGGTCAGAGGTCAGAACATGAAAGTTGTTCGGCATGAGGAGACACATATGTGTATCAAAGTGTCATTGCGGACGGTCAAACGGTTCAAAGTTTGCATTTTCAATTGAGCGCTATAGCGCCACCATTTGGCCAATCGTCATGGGCTTCGCATAGTCACCGTTTGGCATGGCCCTCTACCAGATTACCGCGTTTCGCAAAAACCGACTGCACCATTCAGTCAGAACTGCAATTTTTGGCGGAAGGAGAAGGAGAAGAAGAAAAATAAACACAAAAACAATAAGTGACCAAAATCGCTTCGTGACTTCTTGGTCCCTTAATAAGTGACCAAAGTCCTTTCGTGACTTCTTGGTCCCTTAACACGAGGCCTGCCGGGAACATAGGAATTTTAAAACGTAGAATCTTGTGGCCTGCCACAAACGGAAAAGCCGTTTTAACAGCGATGTATTAATTAATGCATGTTTTAATACGATCGTATCGAAATCTACCGTCAGTTAGCTTTGTTATGCTTCTGACACAATGGGCGCGGCCATTTTGAAAATGCGCGCGCATCCACTTACATTGCCGGCTCTGGTTTCAGACGGCTTTATCTCACAGAAGCGACATTGCAGAGGACGCTTTGTCCCAGACAAGCGTTTTCAACGGCCTGTAGCAGGCGCTGTGATACTCGCGGTCAGCTTTTTCCACCGCCGAGCGAGACAACAACAACCGGTCATGATACCACACACAGCAGCTTTTCACAGGAACAATGCGATTACGGATATTTGGATCTTCAAAGTAAGTGTTACGCGCGATAAAACCTTGGCAATACGCAATCGAGGGATTAATGAATGGCGGCAGGCAGACGGTTAATAATCACCAACATGACTTTATGTTTGTTATTTACAGCTAGGTAGTGTAGTGGGGCGAGATGGAAAAGGGGCGACCATACCTGTTACCCTTAACTCCATTGGACCCTCAAACTGTCTGCTAAAGCAGCTAACCCCACAACCTCTCGCGCTCTCATGCAAGCATATTGACAATATATAAAGTCACAATACCAACTTTGAGGAGGTAGTATTGCTTTGTTTTAAATATATAAAATTTAGCCTATATGTTTTTCATTTCCTGAGAAATGAACATTGTGGAGTTAGGTGGTTTCTTCGTATGTCTATACGTATACCATCAAATGGTACGTGGTTCGTGGCTCAAATGCCGAATAAAATAGACCTTGATATGGAAAAAGGTTGAAAACTATACTGAACTATAAGGCACAACACAAGTAAAGGGTTCCGACAGGTTTTTACAGTGTCATACAGCTGTCATAATGGTAAATGGTGCATTTATATAGCGCTTTTATCCAAAGCACTTTACATAGATCGTGCATTACACGCACACACACACGCACGCACGCACGCACGCACTCACGCACGCACGCACGCACGCACACACACACACACACACACACACACACACAGTGTCAGTTAGTCAGTTAGTTACACATCAATACACATCTCCATTCAGTGACAGTTACACACCTCTTCCACTAGAGGGCGGCAGGCACTAAGGCAACATCCTGACATGTATGTACACGTTGCTTTAAAAGGTAACCTTTGAGGTTTGCAGATGAGGAAGTAAGTGATACGTGTACAGTACAGACACTCAGACAGTACTGCAGTACAGCAGTCCAGTTGCTAATATTACCTGAGTTGTTCTCTATAATTATATCTCATAACTCTAGTATGTGAAAAGAAAATCGTCTCATGAAGGAGGTAATGTAACGTGTGTTACGTGTCAAATGGAGTCTGTACGGCTGAAGATAAAGTGTTGATTTTTGTTGTTTTAAGCTCGATGTCAGAGTGTTTGTGTTGGAGCGCCTTAGTTCAACCGCAGGCTTCATATTCAACCTCTTCCAGAGAGAAATGGAGACACTAGAAACTCTGCTGGAGAAACAAAACAAACTGCTGGACATTGACTTTGATATGGACATCGATCTACACAATGCAGGTAGGCTCATGTCTTTTTTACAAGGTGTCTATGTATCACAATGTTTTGACAATAGCAGATGGCCTACTACAATTAAAAGCTCACAACGCACAACACGTTGTGATGCCAAAGTTTGATAGTGGGCCTAGTACATTTACTATAACTTCTCTCTCCCACACAAACATGAGATTTGAAAATACCTAGACTAAAACGGAGAAGTTCTAAAAGCAGAAGCAGAAGAGTTCCATGTTTATTTGTCAGAGATATAGGTACAAACTCAACAGCCAACCGGGCCAGCCGGCAGCCTACCGAACTTCACCTTACACACAAAATAATGAAAATATAGACAGTTGTTTGAGTGGTGCAACCACTCCAAGGAACAGCATGTCCGTCCTAACCTATGTGACTATGTTTAGAGTACCAGTAGGGGCAAAAGTGGCGCTGTTGTGCCAGAAACAGAGAGAGAGAGAGAGAGAGAGAGAGAGAGAGAGAGAGAGATAGAGAGAGAGATAGTGTTGCACTGTTGCCTGCTAATTACAGAGAAGCCATTGGCCCTGGCCATTTGCTATCAGCCACACTATCAGCCAGCTAGTTCAACAATGCTATATTTACATAGAATGCCAGCTGAGGACTCCCTGTGTGTCTGTCCTAACATGTCCTGTTGGTCTCTCATTTTTAGGGGAGACAGAAACTTTAGTTTAAATCAGTTATTTATTCTATATTAATGTGATGTGGTTCCTCTAGAATACCACAATAGGACTGAAGTGGTTAATGTCATAATAATCCAAATCAACAAATTAATAAAACTAAAGTTTTCAAATATCTGTAGTGTATAAATAGTATAAATATTTGCCTCTGAGATGTGTAGTGGAGTAGAAGTATAGCCTGCCCTACAAGTACTGAAAATTGGAAATACTCATTGTATGAATCCTAACAGTTTTCAGTGGTGCTCAACCTTTTTCATGTCAAGGACCCACAGCATTATCTGTATTTGGCCCCATCTAAAATATGTTGTTCCAGGGACCTCCCAGAAGCAGAAAGAATATATTCAAAAATTTGCACCACATTTTCACGGTTAAAAAAAAAATAGCAGATCTACAAGCTCATAGCGTGGCACCGAGAGCTTGTAGATCTGCTATTTTTCAATAGCTAAATGTGACCCGCTAAATACATCGATTAGACAGGACCAAGAGTATGGTACAAAATTAAAAATGGTTTTATTAAAAAAAAAACACAAGTCACAAAATACTTTTGTTATTTGCATATCAAAATTGTTAAAAACGTGTTTGAGATATCTTACAATATAAAAATGGGGAGAATGGTTATTAAGAACATAATCATAGCAATCAAAAAACGGAATGGAAAGGCCCTTTAGGGGTCGCTTGTTCAACATGAACCTAAAGGCAATGACAAAGTTACACACAGCACCATAGCATGGACCTATAACTAAGCCAAGGCAAAACTAAATACTACACACAGATCACAATATCATTATACAATGTAATGCACAAACGTAACAAATTAATATTGCATGTAATATCTATAACCCCGGTATAATCCACAAACGGTCAATAATATGCAAACCAATAAAAGGATCCCCTTACCAAATACAGCTTTAAGTTAAACACATCAACCGTCTCTCTCAATGGTCACACGGGAAAACAACAAGCCCCCTGTCTCCACCTGTAGCTGTTTAACAATGACATAAACCATGCAGGTTAGAGACAGTGTGACACACCATTGCATTACAGAAAATATCAAAAACAACCCATTTCTTGGTTCAGCTTTGCATAAGTGAACGCAGTGATTGGCAGAACTGTCTGTGTCACGCTGTGACACCACCTGCCCGCCACCAGAGGGCGCAGCTGTATCACACACAAAAAACACACTTACGCACACACGCTCACACGCACGCACACACGCACACACACGCACCTCTCTCAACAACACGCTACTGGCAGTGTTGTGAGGCCCCACAGCTTGCAGACCTGCCACCTGTCTGCTCAGAAAGGCTTTAAATACCCATGTCACTTAACCTCTGCCTCCCTCTAGGGGCTACATTCTACCCCCTCCAAATTTGAATCATAGCTTCAAATTGATATATTGGTTGTTCAGTTTGACCCACCAGTTTTGGAGATATGGCTTATAGAGTAATGTCTGGCAGAAAACAGCGAGTTGAGAAAACAGGCTTGAAAGGTTCACTTCTGTGGACTCTAACATTACACCTAGCTACATGTTTAAGCATTTATTTCATATATATATGTCGATTTCAGCTATGACACTTATTTCAGACATGCTCTAGTATGTGAATAGTATAGCATAATGCTTAAAACACCAAAATGGGTTCCCGTCCTGATGTAAAGGTTAGACATAGCATTGGTCCGACTGGATTAAGGTTGGTGAGGGGTGCGTTGAGGGTTGGGAGAGGTTTAAGGTTATGGTTTAGGTGTGCTGCCCCGTGGGAGGTTAGGGTTAGGGTGAGGGTTTGAGATATCGGACCAATGGTATGTCTAACCAAAAGCATGCACGTACAGACTGCAAGGAAATCACCAGTGAATCAAATCATGTAACTGAGTAGTGTTGCCATATTTTACGGGAGAAATATAGATGGGTTGTTTTTGGTAGTTCCGTGACCGCGGAGAGCAAAGGTCCGTTTCTCAATGGATTTGTCATCTAGGAGGGTTATTAAACAAATTTGGCCGGGGTGTACATTTTAAAATGGCGGGGAACATTTCTTTAGAGCCCCAAATCCAAAATGGCTACCACCAGCTATGACGGAAATTAACTTTTCAATGGTTTGGCCTCCAGTCATATGTAGAACTTGTTTTCTGTGACTTCTTGGGCCGAGGAATCCATAATTTATGTTAATTTAATGATTTAACCTGTTTTTGCATTTCTTATCCAAGATGGCCGCCAATTATCAGCTCTGAAAGGTAAATATTTCAACATTGTCGTAGAACCGTCATATTAGGCTCAAATGAAACCTCTGCTCAAGCGGATAGAGTACACAGAGGTCATCTCAGAGGTCAAAAGGTCAACATATGTACATAGTTGAAGATAAAGTCCTGCTCTGGAGACCAACGACTGACAAAGATTATTGATGAACTTTGTTGGAACTTACATAAAGAAATAACCTCAATACTCTAAGTACACAGAGGTCATCTCACCGGTCAAAAAGGTCCACTTTTCTCTTAAATGATGACAATGTATTATTAAACAAATGGACCGCTACTACTCTTCATCGGAATCTGTTGATTTTCCAAACTGGCTCCACTCATCATCATCATCATCAGGTGGGAGCTGCTGGGGTAAGGGACGAAGGGTATGACACACTGGTAGGCGCTTCCCATTCAAAAGTTCCCAGCCATAACCAAGGGGTAAGGGACGCTCTAGCAGGTCGTAATGGAGCTGGCAATATGTAAGGTAGTTTGTCCTTTCAAGATGAAGATTCAGTGAGTCGTCATCAGGTAGAAGACGGACTGTACATTTTTTCTCAAGTTTGTGCCACTTTCAAGCTCTGTCCTTCCCACAGGTAATAACTGCACTCTTGCCATAGACGATGGAGAGGAAAAATCACTTCATGTCCGCTCTGACATCATCTTCTACCTCCAGACTCTCACCCACTCGTCTCAGGAGCTCTCTTGCCTGCTCAGGATCAGACATCACCTTCACCAACACTTTCTTCTTTCAGTGCCCATATACGTAACCCTATGGTGTGGTCACTGCCAGTGATTACATGGAGAGGTGTGATGTTTGCAGCCTCTTCTGAGAGCATGGCACGGCAGTTGATCAATACATGCTTGCCTTTAATCAGGAGATCACCTCTGAGTTTTTGTGAGACAAAAGCCGCTTGGACATACACGTCCATGTCCTCGCAATCTAGTACAACTGCCCCAGTGTAGTCCCCATTCCTCAGCTTAGCATAAGCAAGAGAGCAGCATCTTCCTTTGGATGCTTGAAGACATACGGTAGTCCCTGCTTGAAATGCCAGTTGTCAGACATTTCTCCCTCACAGTATTCAATTCAATTCAAATGAGCTTTATTGGCATGAGAAAACAAACTTTTACATTGCCAAAGTAAGTGTCACAATACAATAAAAACAGTTGATAATGGGGAAAGTATATACAGTGGAGGGGGTACAGCATTTTGTAAATATCACATTGCATCGTTATATACATGTTATAACAGGGTATAAAGCTTTTTTTGAAACAAATAGCAGCAATTCTTTGAAGTCACGTGCACTTTGGGACAAATGGCAGTTTTTTTTCTCAGGACTATTTAAATAGTATACAGGAAAAACTCAGATTTAAGATGTGTTTAAAGGTATCAGCTCTGTTTACATGTGCAGTAGGTCTACTCGGTACAGATAGTAGTCCTTAGGGTAGTTGTATTCCATTGGCTAACCTTTTGTCACAACAGTTCACACATCTTTCTGCTGTGTTTGCACATTGTTGTGTTACTCCCAATAGATATGGGATATTTTTTGTCATTGGTCATAGTTTCAAACTCACGTGTGTGTGTGTGCATTCTGTGGGAAGTATGTGTCTCTAATGTCTTGGTATAGTGGACAGGTGGTTAGAAAGTGTAGCTCTGTTTCCACCACACAACATCTACATATACAACATCACCCTGCACCTGACAAACTTGTGCTTTCAACCGTTCCTTCACAAGCTTCTGCAGTCTCACCTTGTTTCCTGAGTTGACCATGAGTTTGTTGAACTCGGCAGCTCCTGGGAACTTGTCTTTGGACTTGGGGCAAACATTTGGGGGTATGTGGATGTTTTACTGCTCAACGATGCTCATCATCCTTGATGCTGAAGAGAAGGTCATATTTGTCATTGACGAGAATGATGAGACGTGCATCAGCATGGCGTGAGAAGACGATAGAACAGATTTTATCCAGGTAGTTATTGAAATTCCGTCTTTTATTCCTGTGGATAGTTGCAGTGAGAGGGTTAATCTTGGTGAACACTTGGTCTTGAATTAATGTTTTCTGATTTTGGCTAAAAGTGCAGTCTTGAAGTCATGCACTACCTCTGGTGAGGAGACAAAGCCGACCTCAGTGTAGGTAAAGACATGTCAAAGGGCTCAGCATTGAAATCTTTCATGCATGCCAGAAGGTCCTGAACTGCCGGCTCATCCCTTTTCATCCTTTCTGGCTGGCATTCAACATGCTTCTTGTGGCGATGATTGAGGTTGCCCAGTAATCTGGCAACCACCTCACTTTGGAGCATTTCTTGTATGACATGCTTCAATATTTTGGACAAGAGGGTCAGACATTTCTAAAAAAATGAGAGCCAGAAGCCCCCCATGTCTGTGCCAGGTTCCTCATACATTCTTCTGATTATAACCTTCATATCACCATCATCCTCAAGATTTGTGTGAGCTTCTTGTAGAGCCTCCTGTGTGTTGCTGAGAGTATTGAGGGTCTTTTTGATGTCCTCTGTATAAGTTCATCAAGAATCTTTGTCAGTCGTTGGTTGATAAGAGCCTCTCGCCCTCTCCAGAGCAGGACGCAGCGCAGTTACTTTATCTTCAACAGTGTACATATGTTGACCTCTAAGATGACCTCTCTGTACTTATTTTGTTGTTGTTCTGGCATCAGCTTGAGCAGAGGTTTCATTTGAGCCTAATATGAAGGTTCTACGACAATGTTGAAAAATGGACCTTTCAGAGCTAATAATCTCCAAAGCAGCATCTCCGGGACGATGCAACCATACTTGCAATTTCCCAGAAATGCACCTTTCTGGTTATCGTTGGTTGTTGCTGCTGGCAGTCATTGCTGCCAGTTCCCACCTGATGTATCTTCAACAATGTACATATGTTGACCTTTTGACCTCTAAGATGACCTCTCTGTACTTATTTTGTTGTTGTTCTGGCATCAGCTTGAGCAGAGGTTTCATTTGAGCCTAATATGAAGGTTCTACGACAATGTTGAAAAATGGACCGTTCAGAGCTGATAATTGGCGGCCATCTGGGATAAGAAATGCATCATTAAATTAACATACATTATGGATTCCTCAGCCGAAGAAGTCACAGAAAACAAGTTCTACATATTACTGGAGGCCAAACCATTGAAATGTTTATTTTCGTCATAGCTGGTGGTTCCATTTTAGCCATAAACATTTTTCCCCGCCATTTAAACATTTACACCACGGCCAAATTTGTTTAATAACCCTCCTAGATGACAAATCCATTGAGAAACATGGCAGTTCCGCCGTCACGGAACTGCCAAAAACAACCCAACTAATAAGAAACCGGGTCTATGCAAAGAAGTGTCTAGGGTAGGGGTAGACAATAGGTTGATTGTTGCTGTTGGCAGTCATGGCTGCCAGTTCCTACCTGATGTTGTGTGGGAGTTCAGACTGATCCAGACCGTACTGAATAACTGCTAGATTGCATAATGTCTTGAGGCTCGGACTGAAGTCTAAGACATACAGGTCATCCAGTGGAACGGGTTGGGCGCCGCCTCTCCTTTTGTATCCTCCTATGATAGCAATGCGGTCTCCCATCATGCAACATCCCTGAACGTGGGCCTTTCCCCTTGGGCTCAACCTTCTTCCAGGAGAAGGTCTCTGGATTGTATTGTATTGTATCGCAATTGAAAGTTGCGGCCACCAAATATGTACAGCTCTCCATTGTAGGCAAAGGCTGAATGATTCCAGCGTACTTCTGGAAGAAGCTGTGCAGAAGGTGTGCTTAGCCAGACGTTGGTCTCTGTGTGAAACACTCTGATGGTGTTGGTGTACTTACCAAACATCGAATCCCAAAATACAAACATCTTGGTCCCGATGATGGTGGCAGAGGGAGATGATGAAGCAGGTGGTGGAGTTCCTCTGGCATTAATTAAAGACCAGACCATAGCGGTGGTGTCCAACTTGTACATGTCCTTCCATGTCCATCCATATCATTTGTCCCCTCCATTAATATACATGACCTTCCCCAAGACACAGGCTGAGTGATAACACCTCCCCTCTGGAACACTCCCAGAAACATGTGGTTTGAACCATCTGTGGGTGTCAACCTCAAATGCATGAAGATGGTTGTAGTACTCCCGTTTGTAGTTTTTGTAAGCATAACCTCCCCAGACATAGACAGTATCTTCAATCAACACAACTGTGTGGCCCTCACGCCTGGAGGGAGACTCAAGGTGGCGTTCAACTCTTCCAGGTTCCACTGAGGTCAACTACACCCAGCGCAGAGACACTGTGTTGAAGACACGCACATCAATCTGACCCTCGTCGCTGTCGTATGTGGAATCTGTGAAGCAATAAAGGTGTCGTCCAACCGCTACAGCTTGACCAACTATGTCCTCTCCTCCGTTCTCTCTTGTCACTGTCCAATGAAGCATCTTAGAGTCTCCTGTGTCTTGTAACTTGTCTCTGTAACTCTGTCTCTCTCGACCAGATACCTCTCTCTCTATTATTAACTCGGTGACTCTCCCCCACAGATACCTCTCTCACCAGTATTAACTCGGTGTCTCTCGCCCCGTACAGATACCTCTCCCTCTAGTCTTCTACGTCTTCACCGGAAACAACTGTCCTCTAGCTCCTCCCCCTGCAGCATCTTATATAGACTACAACCAGATACCTTAGGGGAGGAGCTAGATGTGTGACATCACACCTGGGTGTGATGTCACACATCTAGCTCCTCCCCCGAGGTGTGATGTCACACGACACACAAACCGCTGTCAATCATACCGTCGTTGTCAGGCAGAAACCTTACATCTCCATATTCTAACGTTTTGTGTTCTTTGAGCGGCGCTAGGGGGCGCTAGCACCTCCAACGTCTGCCTTTCAGAAATTGCATCATATTGCAGAGCCAAGTCTATGGACTTTTAATGTTCGCTTTAAGCAAAATCAGCATGGCCCCCTGTGACGTCATGTGGTAGCCATAGTGGGCACTTCACAAGAGTGTGATGTTTCAGGGGCGCTAGCCCCTCCTATAAACAGCTAGCACAAACATTAAATGCCATTGACATTGATTGAATGGAGAATTTACGTCATTAGTGTCTGAGCAAATCGGCGACTAATAAAAGTCGGTATGTCGGTGGTTTCAAGGTTGGTATGAGGTCAATAAATTATTAGAGCGCCCCTCACTTCACATGGGTGTGATTTTTTAAATTGATGCCCTACTTGATCCTACTACAGTGTTACAGAACAGCATCAAAGTAGCAGATCAGAAACACAACGTGAAGCGAACACATAGTTTTACTTTAGTAACTAGTAACTAGTCGTTTTAGTGTTAGTTTAATTTTTTTAATTCTTTGGGTCATTTATCAGGTGCAGGATTCTAAAGGTAAGTATGCCTATTGTGTAGAGATGCACGATATAATTGGTAGCGTATCGATATCTGCCATATCAGCCATAACAATGCCATATCGGCCATAACAATGCCATGTCGGCCATAACAATGCCATGTCGGCCATAACAATGCCATATCGGCCATAACAATGCCATATCGGCCATAACAATGCCATGTCGGCCATAACAATGCCATGTCGGCCATAACAATGCCATATCGGCCATAACAATGCCATATCGGCCATAACAATGCCATGTCGGCCATAACAATACCATATCGGTATCGGATTGGTCTCAAAATAATCCAGATTATTTTCACAGATATTGATGATGCAATAATAATGTGACTTTCAATGGCTGTGTACTCCCAGAGCAGCCAGTCTGCCCGTCACTGTCTCTTTAAGAGAGTGAGCTGTTAGTGGGGAGGAGGGGCTTAACATCTACTTTCACCAGAAAAACAAAAATGTAAAAGAAAATAAGCAATGAGTTGAATTTAAATATTTTTTTATAATAATGTAATATATCGGTATCGGCCGACATGACCCTGCAAATAATCAGAACCTAAGGGCATTTTGTCTATACTTTCAGTTTGTTTCAGTTAGTTTTGTAATCACAATACAGTTTTTCCTTGTATTTTTATTATAGTTTTTAATTTAGTTCAGGTAACATTTTTTTCCCTTTTTTCAATTTTAGTCTTCTTTATTCTGTTGGTTTCCATTGACTATAATAACATTGATACAGTGATGCAGTTAATCTGTAATGAATGATCACAACTGATCGCCTCTATTGATCAGTCCTATAGAGAACTGATCACCTCTATTGATCAGTCCTATAGAGAACTGATCACCTCTATTGATCAGTCCTATAGAGAACTGATCGCCTCTATTGATCAGCCCTATAGAGAACTGATTGCCTCTATTGATCAGTCCTATAGAGAACTGATCACCTCTATTGATCAGTCCTACAAAGAACTGATCGCCTCTATTGATCAGCCCTATAGAGAACTGATTGCCTCTATTGATCAGCCCTATAGAGAACTGATTGCCTCTATTGATCAGTCCTATAGAGAACTGATCGCCTCTATTGATCAGTCCTACAGAGAACTGATCGCCTCTATTGATCAGCCCTATAGAGAACTGATTGCCTCTATTGATCAGTCCTATAGAGAACTGATCGCCTCTATTGATCAGTCCTATAGAGAACTGATCACCTCTATTGATCAGTCCTATAGAGAACTGATCACCTCTATTGATCAGCCCTATAGAGAACTGATTGCCTCTATTGATCAGTCCTATAGAGAACTGATCACCTCTATTGATCAGAACAACTGTCCTCTAGCTCCTCCCTCTGCAGCATCTTATATAGACTACAAGCCCAGCCCAGGTGTGATGTCACACTTCTAGCTCCTCCCCCGATGTGTGATGTCACACATTTAGCTCCTCCCCTGAGGTGGGAGGTCACACATCTAGCCCGTACCCAAGAGGAAAATTAGCAAGAGAGGCCAACTTTGCTTTACTTCCCATATCTGCGTGAGGTGGGCGGTAACATTATTAGGAGACGGGAAGAATGTTGGAGTCTATTAATTTCCAATGGAAGAGTGAACATGAACACAGCTTATGAACCATTCCTTAACTCCATGGTCACTGAACTAAATACTGGACCCCATCACAAGGCACACAATATTTACAAGCAATTTAGGACAGTATGAGTCTGTCGTAGTCTGTCGTAGATGTATTTGTCGATTCTGACATGTCATAATCGATATCTACGAGAGTCTAAATCCTAGGCAACAAACCATTTGATGCCATAACGGCAACAAAACAATGCACTTAGATAAGGACCACGGTTAGCCTGGTTTAGCATACACAAAAGACAACGTAAGAAGTTGGAAACAGCTGTTGCCAACTTCTTATGTTGTCTTTTGTGTAGGCTAGCTACAATACAATACTACATTTCTAGCAATATAGGCCTACTTACTCGTGACAGACAATATTCCATCCACACGAGTGACACGACACCCGCTGGGTTCTGGACCAAGCGTCCAAAGCTGCGTTGTAACTTGTGGAGTTACCCGGTACACATATTGATTCGGCAGCCCTGGGGGGGATTCGTGGCAATTCAGCGTCTCTGAGTTGTTTTTTGAGTGGTGTAAACCACTCCTACAACTGGCTTTTGTGTGCAGAAAAAAGTGAGCACGGTTGCTATGTTCAAAATAATTTCTGACGTAATTAAATCACACCCGGGTGAACTGGATGACCGTAGCAACCATGCTCATTTTTTCTGCACAAAAAAAGCCAGTTGTGAAATCACATCCGGGTGTGATTTCATTACGTCAGATCAGAGCTGATCAGGCTATATAATACCTTACCTTATATAATACCTCACATCGGACAAAAACTCCAGCTGAATCAACTTCATGGTCACAAATCATCACATCAGAAGACGATCCTACCTAGCCAAAGATCTTACCAGAATCAGACCTGAAGGCCATTCATTCTTTGAGACCTTTGAAACCAAAGATCTTTAAAGACGGTGGGAAGCCCAATAGACGAGACACAAGACAAAGTCTTGTTCAACACCAAGAGAATATTAGATCACGGCTGATCATTACGCTGATCATTACGTCAGACCACAGCTGATCAGGCTATATAAGACCTTACACCACTCAGTTCACACGGGTGTGATTTTTTCTGTATACTCTGGTGCTGCTCTGCTGACGACGGCGACATGACACAAACAAAATAACAAATGCGCATGTGGGGTTGGAGTCAACGAAGGTTGTAGGTAGGTGGAACAGTGTCCGTGGGGCTGGTCAAGGGCTGGTGTAGCTGCAGTGTGAGGAGACAAATGTAGTCCGGAAGCAATACGGAAGAGTGTCTCTGACGTCAGAGCCACTCCGTTAATCTAAAATATCTAAAACCAGAGATTACACAATAAAACTAACTAAAAATAACGCCAGGAAAGTGTTCTAAATCTTATAAAGGTCATTGATATATTTTTTTTGCAAAAAGGGTGAAGTGTCCCTTTAATAGCATTTAACCAAATTAGTGAAAAAGTTGCAATTAGTGCCTCTTGAGCAGATTATAAATGTATCCAGTCCATTTGTAATGTAAATTCCAAGAAATGTGCAAATACGCACAAATTCGAATTTGAATTAAACATAACATAGCAATTCTTCCCATGTTTAATCTGCTGTAGAAATGATGCCTTGCCCCAAAAAAAGAAAAACATAATAAACTAGAAAAAGTGCCCTTCTGGGCACAGGTCTCCACCAGGAGGATAGGACTGTGTGAGATGTTTGGCAAAATGTTTAGGATTAATATAACCATGTTTTTGAGGCATTTTGTTCCAAAAATGTGTTTTGCAAAAATCAACCTGTTGGTGGCGCTATAACAGGCCAATGTGAAAAGGGTGGGATATATTCCTCAGCCTAGTAAGAAAATGTGTGAAAGATTTCACGTAAATTGCATGCTGCGTTCATGATTTGAGGCTTTTGTTCAAAACGGGGCAATCTTGCAAACTGTGAAAGGTAATTATAGCCAATTAGGATGGAATATGAAATATCGGACAGATCCGACTTGAGCACATGACCATAGAGATAGTGTGTAACGATTTGTGAGATTTTTGGACAGAATCTGGAGGAGTAATATCAAAAAATGTGTTTTCCAAAAGTCGGCCTCCTGGTGGCGCTATAAAAGACAGATGCGGAAAATGCAGGTCAAAGGTTTGTCCTTGGCCTCTAGGGAGTGTGCATGCAACGTTTCACGCAGATCGGTGCAGTTTTAGGTAAAACATGTGAAAAGCTGCCTCATGGTGGCGCTATAACCGGCTGTTCTGGAAAATGTGGGGCAGAGGTTCATCGTTGGCATCCAGGGAGCGTGTGTGCAAAGTTTGGCATCGACCGGGTTAACGGTGCCGGAGATTAGCTGGTAACGGACGGACGGAAGGACACACGGACGGACACACACACGGACGGAGTGCAAAACATACTCTCTCCCCATGCCTTCGGCCTGGTGGAGACAATCATGACAGCACTCCTATAGGCTAACATTGGATCTCTCTCTATCTCTCCCGAGTCTCCCCCCCACCCGCCCCCTCTCTCTCTGCCGACTGCCTCTCTCTATCTCTTTCTCTATTTTCTTCCATGAAAAATATTTCGAAGCAATGTTTACTAGGCTACTACTCTTCTCACTCTATGTTGTAGCCAGACAGCGTGCTGTGTGTGCTTGCTGTTTACTTCCCCCTGTGCATCATGGTGCATGATAAATTGGGGGTGTGGCGTGAGTGCGTGTGAAAGACGTGAAATGTGTGACTCTCACGCTCAATGCGTGAGGGTTGGCAGCCCTGGGTTTTCTTCTTCTTTTTACCTATACTGCTCTATTGTCTGAAGGAAGTCTGTGTACCTGTACACAAGATATTACGATAAAGCACAAGTTGCACAGCCTAGAAACCTTGAAACCATGTCAAATCATGGACCTTAATTATTCATGTCACGTATTACTGAAGTCCTTACTATTGTATTCCTTCATTCCAGACCAGCGTGTGGAGTCCAGTCTGCAGGTGAAGACCAGTTCTCCAGCCACGACTGTTTCTATTCAGGAATCTGACGACCGCCTTAAACAGGAACCCGAAGAGCACCTCATACAGGAACCTGAAGACCACCTTAAACAGGAACCTGAAGAGCACGATCTGGATCTCAGTAAGTTTCAAGCTCCTTCTCCCTTCATTTATTTTATTCTGTTCTGTTGTGCAGCAGGCGTGAAAGTTTACTTTACTTGGACAGCCCACATTAATGAACATTTCAATCAATAAACATGTACAAATGGACACTTACTGTTCCACATGGTTCCATCTGAGTTACAGACCTGTAAGGGTCCATTTGGAACCCTTTCAATAAACCCAGTGGGTACCTGGAACACACTTTGAGAACCACTGTCCTTTTTTATTTTATTTTATTGTATTATTTTTTTGAGGGGCGCTGGCCCCTCCTATGCCCAGCTTTGAGGGTTTGTTTGTGTGAACACAAACATTGGCTGATAGCGATGATTTGATTGGCTGAGCAAAGTACATATTGAGGATAAAAGTGAGGGAAAAAGTGATTGTCCGGAATGACATTTGTTATGATTCGATTGGCTGACCACGGAATGTGATGTATGACGATGTATGCTAATAAGAGGGCCCCTCACTTCACACAAGTGTTATTATTATTTTTGAGGGGGCGCTATCCCCTTCTATAAACAGCTTTTGTCAAGATGGTAACAAGATGTGCACGCACTACAGTGGGGGGACACGCAACAGGCCAACAGCACACACACCAAGGCCCGTCCCCGCTCGATCATGATTGGCGGAAGGCCCCTCTCTATCATGATTGGATGACGGCTGGGCCACCTAGCCAAAAACGAAACCTAAGGGTTTTTTTGTCCCCAGGGGTTAACAGGGGAAAATTAAGTGAGCAGCTTTTCATATAACTAAGGAAACAAATACATGTAAAGTTCAAACCTTTAATGGACTGTCATTGTATTGTTTCCCTAGATGTCCCGCACCGGCCTGTGTGGGAAGAGGTTTTCCCTGAACATGAGGAGAGGAGCCCCAGCCTGCTCCAGGAGGAACCAGGACCTCCACAACTGGTCCAGGAGGAACCTCAACCTCCACAGATTAAAGAGGAGGTTTCCCCTGAACATGAGCAGATGAGCCCCACACCTCCACAACTGGTCCAGGAGGAACCGCAACCACCACAGATTAAAGAGGAACAAGAGGACCTACTTGAAAGTCCAGAAGACGCTGGTGGGTCAACGATGACGTTACTAGCAGTGGACAGTGAAGATGATGATGAAAACATAGAGGCAGAGCCTGTAGCCGGCACCTCAACCGAACACATGAAAACACAAGGTGAGGTAGAGGACTGTGGAACATCACAACCAACTAGGTATGGCCAGCTCCTCTCTTCACACTGTTCTGAATCTGACGCCACTGAAGACAGTGATGACTGGGAGGAGTTCATGGATGATCGGTCCGCTTTAAACACACTGAAAGCACACAAGACACATAATGTGAAAGGACAAAGATTGTCTTTGAGCAGCCACGAGCTGTCCCAGGACCTGACATCATCAAACAAAACTCTCTCCACGAAGAGCCACACAGGGAAAAAAAGTTTTACTTGTACAGAGTGTGGCAAAATATTTAGTCAAAAGGGACATCTGCGAAATCACACACTGATTCACACAGGGGAAAGGCCTTTTGCTTGTACAGAGTGTGGTAAAACGTTTAATAGAAAGGAACATCTGCATAATCACACACTGATTCACACAGGGGTAAAGCCCTTTGCTTGTAAAGAGTGTGGCAAAATGTTTAAGCAAAGGGGAAACCTTAAGAATCACATGATGAGTCACACTGTGGAGAAAAGTTTTAGTTGTACAGAGTGTGGCCAAATGTTTAAAATGAAGCAACAGCTGAAGAGACACACAATGGTTCATACAGGGGAAAGGCCATTTACATGTACAGTTTGTAGTAGAGCCTTTGCTGAATCAGGTTCTCTAAACAAACACATGAGGACTCATACAGGCGCAAAGCCGTTTTCTTGTGCAGTTTGTGGTAAAGGCTTTTCTGAAATGGGTAAACTAAAACCACACATGAGGACCCATACAGGGGAAAAGCCCTTTGCCTGTACAGTGTGTGGTACATGCTTTGCTATAAAGGGTACTCTAAAAACACACTTGAAGACTCATACAGGTGAAAAGCCCTATTCTTGTACAGTTTGTGGGAAAGGCTGTCTTCACACAAGTGAGCTAAAATCACACATGAGGAAACATACAGGGGAAAAACCCTTTAGTTGTAAAGTTTGCGAACAACGTTTTAGTCAAAGTAGTGGTCTAAAAAGACACATGAGGACTCATACAGGAGAAAAGCCCTATGTTTGTATAGTTTGTGGTAAAGGCCATGGTTCAATGAGTAATCTAAAAGCACACATGAAGTGTCATACTGGTGAAAAGCCCTTTTCTTGTACAGTTTGTAGTAAAGGCTTTGCTGAAATCAGTATTTTAAAAACACACACGATGACTCATACAGGAGAAAAGCCCTATTCTTGTATAGTTTGTGGTAAAGGCCATGTTTCAATGAGTAATCTAAAAGCACACATGAAGTCTCATACTGGTGAAAAGCCCTTTGCTTGTACAGTTTGTGGGAAAGGCTGTGTTAGCACAAGCGTTCTAAAAACACACATGATGATTCATACAGGGGAAAAGCCCTTTGCTTGTACAGTTTGTGGGAAAGGCTGTGTTAGCACAAGCGTTCTAAAAACACACATGATGATTCATACAGGGGAAAAGCCCTTTGCTTGTACAGTTTGTGGGAAAGGCTGTGTTAGCACAAGCGTTCTAAAAACACACATGATGATTCATACCGGGGAAAAGCCCTTTTCTTGTACAGTTTGTGGGAAAGGCTGTATTAACACAAGTCATCTAAAATCACACATGAGAACTCATACAGGGGAAAAGCCCTTTGCCTGTACAGTGTGTGATACAAGCTTTGCTGTAAAAGGTACTCTAAAAAGACACATGAAGTCTCATACTGGTGAAAAGCCCTGTTCTTGTACAGTTTGTGGGCAAGGCTGTCTTAACACAAGTCATCTAAAGTCACACATGGGAACTCATACAGGGGCAAAGCCCTTTTCTTGTACAGTTTGTGGGAAAGGCTGTATTAACACAAGTCGTCTAAAATCACACATGAGAACTCATACAGGGGAAAAGCCCTTTGCCTGTACCGTGTGTGATACAAGCTTTGCTGTAAAGGGTACCCTAAAAAGACACATGAAGTCTCATACTGGTGAAAAGCCCTATTCTTGTACAGTTTGTGGGCAAGGCTGTCTTAACACAAGTCATCTAAAATCGCACATGAGAACTCATACAGGGGAAAAACCCTTTACTTGTAAAGTTTGTGAACAAAGTTTTTGTCAAAACCATAGTCTAAAAAGACACATGCGGATTCATACAGGCGTAAATACCCTTTATTGTACAGTTTGTGGAACAGCCTTTGCTGACATGAGTACTCTAGAAACACACATGACGACTCATACAGCGGACTAGCCCTTCACTTGTACAGTTTATGGTATAAAAGGCTTTGCTTATAAAACAACGTGCGGATTCGTATAGGTGTAAATCCCGATTCTTGTACAGTTTGCGGTAAAGGCTTTACTAACAGGAGTACTCATACCAAGGAAAAGCCCTTTACTTGTACAGTTTTAACCAATTTTCAGTCAAAGACATAGGGCCATACCCTTAACCCTAAACTTGTCCAAGAGATCTGCAGGGCAAATCAGCAAACGTTCAATCAATAGCTCGGTGGACCTCCAAATGTCCAAGAGATCTGCATAATTAAATTATATAATGAGGCAGACACAATTCAGGCTTTCAAAGTATTAGAAGTTTATAGCATTTGAAAACTGGAGTCAGTCTCATGCATCGTGGCAAGTCATGGATTCTAAAGCAGAGGATTTGCATAGTTTGGACAATATAAACGGATCAATAAATGCACGTTCACATGGAAAGTTAAGGATGTAATAATTGATTGAATCAATACTAAGTCCACTTGTGCGTTGTATTCAGCAATTTTAAGAACAACAAAGAAAAAGAGGGGTTTAATTACCTTTCCATTCAATATCGCTACACTTGGTCCCTCGATAAATGTGTGCATTCTCTGTATTCATGTCAAGGTACGGGTTTGTCTATATGTTTTCAAATGTATTTGACGGAGAATCACTGTTTACTTATTTATATCCATATCCACATTCCCTTAATTTAATTTCTTGCTAAAAAGCTAGCCTACTTTATCAATTTTAAATCATTTAATCATATGATCATATCGTGATAATGAACCAATTTCATCCATGTATCGTATCGTCAACCATGCATCATGATATGTATCCTATCGCTGTTAAAATGTAGCGTTACACGCCTACTGTTTAGAGTTACACCGGGTCTCCACCGGGCGCGTCAGCGTCGCGTCTCCGTCACCGTCAGGGAATGTTCCCTTTTTAATCAATGAAGGGTGGCTCCACTGCCCGTGTTGCGTGACATTAACGCGTGCATTCAAATTGAACCGGTGCGTTTTTTGACGCACGCGACGGAGACGCAACGCGTCCGGTGGAGCCCTGGCGTTAGACGACTCTCCAACATCATGTTGGGATGTGTCTTCTCCATGAACACAAAGTCAGCCATGTCTACGTCTAGCCAACAGGAGGAAAAGGAATAAATAGTCAGACAGTAATTATTGTTTGCACACGTTACGTTTAATTAACATTAACATTAATGACAGTGTGACAGTGTAACACCAAAGGATATTAAATTCGGTAAAATGACAACCATACCTGAACAGTGCATTCTGCCATCACATGTGCAGCCCACACTACGGCTAACACTAAGTCACTGTCTGAGATCGACCGATTGATTGAATACTTTAGTTAAAAATATTTAGTTAAAACACATTAACAGCATAAAAGTAATTGTCCTGGGGACTTGTTTCCATAATGGCCGTCCTATGTATTCAATTAATCAACAGCACGTTATAGCATTAACACATGAATACATGATGTCACCAACAAGTACAAACAGCTTTATTTACAAAAAGGAAGAACAAATAATGGGAATTAATATCTTAATCTGTTAATATCGTTCTTTGTTCTCTTTTTTTTTTGTTCATTATCCTTTTTATTTGTTGTATCATTGTGATGTACTGGTTGGTGGGTAGTCAATTGGACAGAGCATCAATTATTTGATCATTTTATTTTGTATTTTGTTTAATGGTATATAGGGGCAGGCATAACATGTATCTTCTTCCTGCTTCTATTCTTTTCATGGAATATGTAAAAAAAACAAAAAAGGGAAAAAATGATGTAATTTTAACTCATGTAAAACCATAATTAAACAAATAAAGATCAAATTAATTATCTAACTCCGCTTGTGGCTAATCCTTGGATGACATCAGGGCTTTCCACATGATGGTAGAGCAGTGGTTTTCAACCAGTGGTTCGGGGACCACCAGTGGGGGGATTGTGGGTGCTCCCTTTTGTGTTGTGGCTACAGACCAATTCAGAAACGGGTCTCATGGTCGCAGGCAACGTATTTCCTGTAGGCGGAGACGACATAATACACAGATATTATCTGCGGTTTCCCTGCACCTCCTTCTACTACAGTGAATGGAAAAGTGACTGTCATGAACTCACACAGACACTTGTGCTCTCTTTGGCTTCAGTCATTTATCTGAGATAATCAATTAAATTGGTACAGCTGGTATATCCCTGCAGAGGCTAATCCAAGGTGGTAATCACTTGAATCAATTGACATTATAATTGCATACAACACAATTGCATTCAGCACATCTCCCTCCTTTTGGAGTAACATTCTTTTTCTTCTTTTTTTTTTAAAAATAAAGTTGCTCTACTCAAAACAAAAACACAGGTTAACCAGAATGTACACACAGACTGTTATATGTCAAGCAGTAAGAAATAAGCATTTTTTTCTTTCAACAATCAAACCAAAATATTGCAATAAACATTATGCATGTTACTTTCAATCAAATCAAATTGCAAACAGTTCAACTTGTCATAGAATGTTCAGTCCTTGTTTTTCTTCTTTTTTTTTTCCGTTGTTCAATGTTCACAGTCTATCTTTATCTAGCCTGGAACTCACCTATGCTTTTTTATGGCAGGATCCGCCGGGAGAAACTATGCGCAGCTGCTAGACATGAGACTAATTAATTAGAGCGACAGAGAGAGAGAGGAATGTGTGTGTGTGTGTATATGTGTGCGTATGTGTCAATTTAACAAAGGCATAGAGTGTTTGCACTACTCTATGCCGAATTGAAGTGGACTCGGACCCAGACTTTTTTTTTCTCCCTGCAGGAAATAAAAACGTCTGGGTTTCCGAGGCTAATCTTTATCTGACTGGTTTCACTATGGTGCGTCCATAGCGGGTTGACATCTTGGGTGATGTTGCTGCTGGCGATGCAGGTGTATCTGGCACCCGCGCAGCTGGGCTTGGTGGTTGTTCCAACTCAGGAGGGGCCTGAGATGGGCACTCAGTTTCAACATCTTGTTGGGTTGGTGTTGCTTGGAGGTGTCTTCTGGTCCTCCGGAACTCACCCTGCTCAGTTGCTATGATGTATGATCTGGGTTGTCCTGTCTCACGGTTCCCGTAGTTTTCCAACTTTTCTCTTTATCCGTCCTCACCAGCACAGGGTCACCGGTGCGTAGTGATGGTAAGGTCCTGGTTCCATGCAGACGGTTATAGAAGAATCGGTAGGCGTCCTTCACTTGGGCGTCCTGTTGAGCCACAGCCTTCAGATCAGGCCACTTTGGGACAAGATTCTTCCCCAGCGTCGGGAGTGTCGTTCGAAGTTGGCGTCCCATGAGGAGCTGTGAGGGGCTACAGCCTGTGGCTGCTATAGGAGTCGCTCTGTAGTTCAGCAGTGCAAGGAACGGATCATCCTGTTTCAGGATCTTCTTTGCCTCTTGAACAGCTCTTTCCGCCGCCCCATTAGCTTGTGGGAAGTGCAGGCTTGACGTACGGTGTTCAAAACCATACTCCTTCCTGAAGGTCTGGAACTCCGCAGAAGTGAACTGCGTCGCGTTGTCCGAAGTTAACTCCTCAGGGATCCCGTGACGGGCAAACATACTTTTCAGCTTGCCGATCACAACACTGCTGTGCGTTGTTGGCGTATGAGCAATCTCTATGAATCTTGAAAAATAATCAACGACGACCAGGTATTGAGGCCAGTCCACTTCACAGAGATCTGCAGCTATGTGTTACCAAGGCCTTGCCGGTAGTGTTGTTGTCATCAATGGTTATTTTCGCTGCGCTGGTCGCACACTTTGACAGTACTTGCAGTGCTTAACTTTAGTTTTGATCTTGTGCGCTGATTCCAGGCCACCACACTGAGAGACTGGCACGCTCTCTGCACTTTGTTAGGCCTTGGTGACCTTCGTGGATCTTATTGAGCATTTCAGGTTCTTGTGATTTATCAGGGGTACTAACGGTTTGTGGTCGGTCAAGACTCTGAATGAATCCAATCCACTCAGGTAACGGTAGAATTTCTCACACGCCCACACTGATGCCAGGCATTCTTTTTCTATTTGGGCGTACCTTTGTTCCGCTGAGGAGAGAGTGCGTGAACAGAAGGCCACTGGTAGCAGCTTGTCATCATGTTGCTGAAGCAGCACTCCTCCAATTCCGTAACTGCTAGCATCAGCGCTCACGACTGTAGGCAAGGAGACATCATAGGCAGGAGCAGATGTCACCAGTTCCTTGACTTTCTTGAACGCCTTGTCTTGACTTGGCCCCCACAACCAGACTGCATCTGATTGGAGCAGGTTGTTGAGCGGCTGCAGTACGGTGGATCCATTTGGTATGTATATGCACAGGTAATTGATCATGCCAAGGATTCTTCTCAGTCCTGCAGTGTCCTGTGGCACTTCCAGGTCCTGTATTGCTTTGATCTTCCCTGGGTCTGGGCTGATCTCATCCTGGCTGATCTTGTGCCCCACAAAGATCAGTTCACTTTGATGCAGGCAACATTTGTCTTTGTTTAATTTCAGGCCTGACGCACTTATGACTCTGTAGACCTCTGCTAGCCTCTGGTCATGTTCCTCTCTTGTGCGTCCATAGACAAGAATGTCATCCATAAAGCATGACACCCCTTCCAGATCTCTCAGCACTTCCATCATCTTGCGCTGAAATATTTCGGGTGCGCTTGTTATGCCAAATGGCAACCTCCTAAAACAGTACCTCTTGAAGGTTGTTAGTTTCATGCTGTCTTCGTCCAGTGGTATCTGCCAGAAACCACTGGTGGCACCGAGGCTGGAGAACACCTTTGCTCCTCCTAACTTTGGTATGATGTCATCCAGTGTTGGCAGTACAAATTTCTCTCGTACTACAGCTTCGTTTAGGCGCCTCAAATCAACACATATGCAGATGTTTCCATTTTTCTTCACTACTGGCACCATTGGCGCACACCACAGTGTTGGCTCTGTGATCTCCTGTATGACTCCTAATTCTTCCATTCGCTCCAGTTCTTTTTTCACTTTTGGAAACAATGGAATGGGAATTCTCCGTGCCACGTGGACGCTGTATGGCTCTGCTGTGTCTTTCAGCATAATCTTGACTGGGTCCCCAGTTAAGAGTCCAATTGAGCCAAATACATCCTGGTTGACTTCTTCAATCCTCAATCCTTAATCAGGCCCATTTTGGTGCTGCGCCACGCCCGAGGAGATTGTCAATCATTGTCCATCTGACTACAACGATGTGGATCTGATACTGCTTTCCTTTAACTCTTTCAGAGTTTCAAGGATTTCTATATAGTAGGTAGACTTCTCTATGGCATAATGCCGTTTTTGAATGATTTATTGAAAATTCTCTGTTGTGTTGATAAAATGTTTAGTTTTTGTGTTGGAAGCCATTTAAAAGAGCCTGCATTTACACTGGGTAGTGTTTCTAGGACAACAAAAAAAGTTATGGTTGAAGTTTTATTTTCTAAATAACTTTTTTTCTGCTGGGCATACATAGCCATGCAATATCTCATTTTAAAGGGTGCGTTGTCTAGTTCAATTAAAATGAAATAAAAAGTTTCTCACATGTACCACTGTAGATATTTTGCCATCTATAAATAGCATGGTCAGTCATGATCAATCTGACCTATCCAGCTAAAAGTCCCCATAGCTCTGAATTGGAACATCATATAAACTCAACTTTTTTGGGGGTAAAATTAGACATTCTAACGCACATTTTGATATATACCATGTTTACATAGTCTTACCAGTACCTTGTCTATTCATGCATGTATCTCAAAAACCTGTTATGAAGAAACACAGTTTTGATAAAAAACACATCCAAGGACATTGTTTTGATATGACTTGGTGCCCATGATATGTATCAAAATATAGACTTGAATGTATACTGTATTATAAAAAAAAGAGAGTTCTTACCATCTACTATTACAGAGTAAATCAGTTGAAACTTGCTTAGTCATATACAATAAACCTCGAACAGGTTTATTGTAGTGAACAAAAAGCGTCTTTTATTTTTTATGACTACTAACATAATAACATTATAATAAATATTACAGAAAATAAATAGGCCTACATACAAAACAGTTGTCCCCAAACTCCCCAGTGTCCCCAAACCACTGCATTCCAGTTGTTCTTGACGGTGTGTGTGTGTAGGCTAAAAAAAACAAAACAACTGCCCCCCCTGAAATGAATCCGGTTCAGTGTCGGAGAACTCCATCGCAGTCTTGACTCTTCGTCTTCATCATCATCATCATCATCCTCCTCCTCATCTGATGTCAGTTCTAAATATATAAAAATAAACATTTAGCTGTAGTGCACGCTACTATTACATGGTGTTTGTAACTGGCTGCTAGCGATCAAATGATTTTATTGTGCCGTGCCTTTGTGGGTCTAGTCGTGGCTTGATCGCTACAAATAGATGCTTGCATAATTAGTATCACGATAAAATAATAGGCGACGTTAGAATGACACACCAATGAGTGCTCGCGGGTATAATATCCAGCACCATCACGTCGCCACATTCCACTGGCTGTTGGCTAGTTGCTAGCAAACTGGCTATTGGGGGGGGGGGGGGGGGGGCGTAGGCTATCTGACATCATCGTCATCATCATCATCACACGGTGACACACTAAACAATGTACAATCATGATTGTATACAATACAATTAATGTGATTATCACTCATTATCACTCATGGACAAAATAAATCTACAAGCTCACAACGTGTCGCGCATGTGACCTGTTTGAGCTTGTAGATCATAACCACGCGTTGCTTCAGTAAACGATGCATGTTTGTTCTCCGTCTTTGTAGACAGTAAATAAAAGGAGCGAACATTACTCTTCAGATCAGATCGCCTATAAGGCACGCTACAATATAAAATAATTGTACTGCCATGCGTGCATGCATGCTACGATACATTTGTACTGCACCGACCGACACCAACCCCCCCTCCAGCCATTAGCCAGCACCTTTTTGGCCCCCATCATTACCAAAAAGGTGCTGGCTAATGGCTGGAGGGGGGGGTTGGTGTCAAACATGCATCGTTTACTGAAGCAACGCGTGGTTATGATGATCTACAAGCTCAAACAGGTCACATGCGCGATGCGTTGTGACCATGATTTCTGATCACTATAGAAGGGCATTTTCTACAATAAGATTACCTCAAAACATTCCGGGTTGATCGTCTTCTTCAATGGTTTCCCGGTATGGCTCATCGGAGGACGATGGGGAGACAATGAAAAAAGGAGGGAGGGAGACAGCTCCGGTTCTAAGCCCAGCCACCGGTCCCAGCGACCGGGGCTGGTGGGGACTGGAGAAGGCGACTGGGACGCGTATGGATCAATACTACTACCACAAAAGTCGCTCAAATACATATTACTGCATTCAACTTTTTCTGCTAGAAAATCGCTCGGGCGAGACGGCAAACAGACTGAACACTGAAAACTATGAAAACTCCCTCCGCCCCCAACTGTTTACTGGGGGTGGGATCAGCTTCCAATGGCAAAGCGTACACGTGTGTCACGTGACACGGGTTTTCTGGGAAATGTAGTTGATATTTATGCTCAATACTCTATACAGAGGTGTGGACCGAATTAATCTATTGGTATTAGTAAAAAATCACACCCGTGTGAACTGAGTGGTGTAAGGTTTTATATAGCATGATCAGCTGTGGTCTGACGTAATGTCTGACGTAATGAAATAAGGTAAGGTATTATGTAGCCTGATCAGCTCTGATCTGACGTAATGAAATCACACCCGGATGTGATTTCACAACTGGCTTTTTCTGTGCAGAGAAAATGACCATGGTTGCTACGGTCATCCAGTTCACCCGGGTGTGATTTAATTACGTCAGAAATTATTTTGAACATAGCAACCATGCTCATTTTTTTCTGCACACAAAAGCCAGTTGTAGGAGTGGTTTACACCACTCAAAAAAGAGAACTACGGAAAATCACGTGCAAGTCAGAACGGCCTAATGCATCACTCCACGTGTTTTCCAGTAGTAGTCTGTCTAAGGGTTAAGGCTTGCACATGTTTTTATTTTTCCGAGGCACTGGAGCATACCCCCTAGTCTGTTCAGAATTATGCTTGATTGCTGCAGTCGTGGCTTTGGGTCAAGCATGTCATAGCAGGTCTCTGACATGATAGTTGTCAGCCTCAGTGTCTATCTTGAAGTTAACATGTTTCCCTTCAATGCCCAGGTTCACTCTCCATGGGGGAACAGTATCCATGTCACTGTCAACACTGCCCAAGAACACAGACTATCTGCAGAGTCTCTGCAGCAGTTGTCACTTCATGCACTAGTTTAGTGTGGCATTTTACAGCAAAATGGACTATTTTCTTGCATTTCTGGCTGGACATGCCTCCCCCTGGCCATGCTCCCTATTGCATCTCCCACACTTAACATAACTTGCATTTTGTGGTGATTTCCCTTTAAACCCCCTCTGCCTGGGATTGTCTCTGTATTTAGTGCATGTATTTCACCTCCTCCACATGTTGAACAGGGCCATCTTGTGCATTTTGGGACTTAATTAGCTCATGGTTACGTGCCATTTCAATAGCACCAGGTAGTGTCAGGTTAGATTTTAGCTGTAATCTCTGTGACAATGCCTCGTCTCTTAATCCAATGACTATTCTGTCACGAATGGATTCTTCCTTTTTGTCTCCAAAGTCACAATGCTCAGACAGTTCGTACAGCCCTCTTATGAATGCTTCTACTGACTCAACCTCATGCTGGTTTCTTTGGTGGAAGCAGGCACGTTCGAATATCACATTCCGTAACGGGATGAAGTGGTCGTCAAACTTTGTAATCACTGTTTCAAAGTTCTCATTCACGGCAAACGTGAATGAGCTGAATATATTTTCGGCTTCCTTTCCCATCGCATTAATCAGCGTGCTGACCTGCACTTCGCCGTCCTCCGCTGCGAGTTTAGTCGTTGATCTGTACCTCATGAAGCGTTGTCTCCATTCAGGCCATTCGGACTGTTTATCGAAGTGATGGGAACTTTGCCATGTTAAACTGCACTCGACAATGATTATGTCACTCTGCTAGTTTTAACACTGTTTTTAACTTTCTTCTGACACCATGTCATGAACTCACACAGACACTTGTGAGTCTACAGTCCGTGAACTCTGCTATCCCTGAGGCACTGGACCCCCTACAGTTTGCCTACCGCAAAAATAGGTCTGTGGACGACGCAGTGGCACTGGCACTTCATTCCACACTGGAACACCTGGACAAAAGCAAGACATATGCACGTATGCTCTTTCTGGATTACAGCTCAGCTTTTAACACAATACGGCCCATGAAGCTAACTGTGAAACTGGCAAACCTTGGTGTATCAACACCCACCTGTAACTGGATATTGGACTTCCTAATAGACAGGCCACAGGTGGTGAGGATGGGAAATAAGACCTCAGCCGAGCTCACAGTTAGCACTGGAACACCCCAGGGCTGCTGCCTAAGTCCAAGACTCTATTCCCTGTACACGCATGACTGCGTTTCCACCCAGAAGAGTAACATCATAATAAAGTATGCCGATGACACGACCATCCTGGGCCTTATTAAGGGAGGAAACGAGTCAGCGTACAGGGAACAGGTGAATAACATCATCAGCTACGGAGAGGACAATGACCTCGTGCTTAGCTAACACTAGACCACAGACCTTGAAAGCCCTAAGTCCTCAACGTGGACAAAACGAAGGAAGTAATTCTGGACTTTAGGAAGGGACCTCACACACTAGAACCCCTCACCATCAAGGGGACAGAGGTGGAGCAGGCAGACAGCTTCAAGTTCCTTGGCCTTCATGTGTCAAAACATCTGGGCTGGAAGGAAAACACTGTTGCTACAGTGAAAAAAGCACAGCAGCGGCTATACTTTATTAGGATGCTGAAGAAGGCCGGACTTGGTCCTCAGCCCCTTACTCTGGCCTACAGAGGACTCGTTGAAAGCATCCTCACCAGCGGCATCACGGTGTGGTTTGGAAACACTACCCAAGCTGAGAGGAAATCGTTGCAACGAGTTGTCAAAAGTGCGGAGAGAATTATTGGATTAAATCTCCCTGCCATGGACACAATCTACACACAGCGCTGTAGGAGGAGAGCACAGAGCATCCTTAAGGATCCACACCATCCTGCTCACTCTCCGTTTGTGTGGAGGGACTCGGGACACAACCTGAGACACCACCGGCCAGAGAGCATCTCCACCCACACAACACGCTTCTCGAACAGTTTTTTCCCTGCTACTGTGTGACTAGTCGCCGAGGACATTAGGGACGGAAATCAATATGATAGATGAACTTAATCAAGAAAGATGAATTGAATTATGCACTGTTTTTAGGCAGATTATGAAGCACTTCATTTGATTTGATAGATGAACTGAATATGCATTGTTTTTAGGTAGACTATGAAGCACTTATTTATTGTAGGATTGTATGTTCTATGTTTCTTTTCTCACCTGTCCCTGCCTTTTTAATGCTGACCCTGGGAGCGCTCCAATATTTCCTATGCACTTGTGCGAATGGCAAATAAAGTCTATTCTATTCTATTCTACTTGTGCTCTCTTTGGCGTCAGTCATTTATATGAGATAATCATTGAAATTGGTACAGCTGGTATATCCCTGCAGAGGCTATACTGCAAGGTGGTAATCACTTGAATCAATTGACATTATAATTGCACACAACACAATTGCATTCATCACACCTGATCCGCATACCAGTGTGACGCTCAGTGAGTCACATTGTGACATTTCTATCAAACTTTTAAACAGTTTCTACTGAACAGTGTTTTACCAAACTCCTGGATCGTAAACTGGTGACCCACTTTATTGTATCACCTATGTGTTTTTAGCGATCAGCACTGTTGATTATTTTATATTTAAGTTTTTATGCCTGCTAACTCTCCAAGGAACCCACAGCTGATGTCCCGTCCAGCGAAACGCAACATTCCTGACTCCTCAGGCTCCTCCTCGACTCGCTCCCTCACCTGGACCCCCATACCTAGGGAAAACGGCCTTCGTGAAGTTAAACGACCCCGTCATCTTTCACCCAGTATCACCAGGTCTGATGTCTCCCTATTGGCCATACACCCAGCGTGAGGTGTAGTGACCGCAGCTCCTGGCCGAGTGCCCCCGCCCCCTCACTTTCATTCATCGGATCCAGCTGTGTCCCTGTCACTGCACACACCTATTCTTTCTCAGGTGCAAAGATTATTGATTTGATTACCCACATTCCAGACACCACCCATTCTCCAACGCCACCCGTCCGTTCACACCGTCATTATCAATGCAGGCACCACCAATGACATCAGGCAGCGGCAAGCACTCAAGATGTGTTCTGATTACCAGGCCCTAGCTGATGCACTAGATAATATGAATAAATCTATCATCTTTCTAGGATTAATCCCCACCCTCATGAAAGGGCCAGAGCATTTTAAGCGCTGATAACTGGCTATGCAATTTTTGTCAAGCCTGCGGCCACGGCTATATCAGCAATTTTGACCATTTCTGGAAAAAAACATCACTTTACCGTGACATAGTACACCTCAACCACACCGGTATTCAAATCCTGACAGGCAGCATATCTCACTACATCTCAATAGGCCTATCTCACAGAATTTCCCCGCCCCCCTTAATACGCCCCCTTTCCGAGTTAGTGGTGATAGCGTGACGTCACTCCATAGACACTACATGTTAACAGAGGTAATTTAAGAAGTCTACAACTTTTGTTTTCTCAAGGTAAGGTTTGTTCTATCTGTTCGAGCTGATTTACCATCTTGGTTGCTTCATAATAATATTGGTCTGTCACATTTTTACATTAGGAAATGTACTTAGATTCTCCAGAGAAAAAAACGTGTAAATGCTAATGTTAAATGACACCACTATCTACCGGAAGGGGGCGTGGAAAGGGGGCTGTGAGATAGGCCTATTGTATGACGCCCTTCAATTAGCACACCCAGTATTTTAGTCCACCCTACCTCCATTCCAGTCCTCATCACCCATAGAGCATCAGCTAAAATTGCACCCCCAGTTAGATATAGAGCAAATTTCCACAATATTACTCCACTCTCATCTCACCAGCTGCACAAACTCCCACGACCATTAAAATGGCCCTATTAAATGCCCGCTCTATCACCGAAACAGCTTTCCTTCTGAATGACTTTTTCACAAACAATAACTTTGTGAAAGAGGAAAAAAAAAGAATAATAATAATAATGTAAGTGAGATGTATATATATTTTTTACTGAGTAAGTTATGTTGTTTCAACCGATGTATAAACAAACAAGACGTGGCAGCCCTTCTTCCCGCAAACCTGACGCGCTTATGCCCTCTGTCTCTCTCGATATAGCCTATACAACTGCTTAATTGTTTTGGTTTTGTTTGGTTATTATTGCAGAATAATGTTGCCCAATTTTTGAAAACAAAAAAAAAAGAGTATTATTGCTTCCGTCAAGGATATAGGAAGAAAAAAAACCTTTGTATTATGAATAAATTATTTAACAAGTTGATATTTTTTGCATCATGGAAACATGGCAAAGAGCAGATGAATATATGTCACTAATAGAACTGTGCCCATCAAACTGTTCTTTCACTAGCACCTCTAGGCCAGCCGGGTCAAATGTTGGAGGTGGCTTGGCACTAGTTTACAAAGATTGTTTTCCATCTAGGATGGTCAGTTCTGGTACTTACAGCTCCTTTGAACCTCTAATCACCAAAGTAGGTCGCACAAATCTTTTTTATTGTATTTTAATTTATCGCCCTCCCGGTTTTAGCAGCTCTTTTTTATCTGATTTTAGTGACCTTTTAACCTCTATTATTAAGTTTGAAAAATTCCTTCTGCTGGGCAGAAATCCCTAATTTTTTATATTTCTTTTAATCCCGATTGTGTGGTTGGTACACGAGTTAAGCGATCAAGGATGATAAATGGCCTCTCAGCTGAAAGGTTCTCTGCTGCATTTGACAGCAGCTTAATACAGCCCTCAAATGTCTGATGAACTGATGAACACTGATATTGATGTTTTAGTTAACTCTTTTAACCTGCACTGCTCTGAGATTTTAGATGTTGTGGCCCCTGTTAAATCATGCACTTTAAATAAAGCTCCATGGTTAAACGAGGACATTCGTTCCCTCCGACAAAAATGCAGAAGTGCGGAGCGCCGTTGGAAGTCCTCTAAACTCGAGGTGCACCGCACTCATCTTCAATCTCTTCTCTTTTAGTTGATTTTAATTCCAAAGGCTGCTAGAACTGCATACTTTGCTAAACTCATCTCATCCAGTAAGCGTAACCCCAAAGTCCTCTTCGATACTATCAATAATCTCGTCAACCCACCAACTCCAGACCCTCCTGTTTTTTTCCATAAATGACTGCAATGATTTCCTCACCTTTTTTGTTAACAAGGTTGCCAATGTTAGGGCAAGCATACTCATTTGCCTCCTCTCACCAAGGTCCCACCCACCAGTCTATCCTAAACCACTTTCAACCCATTTCTCTCCTTCAGTTAACAAAGCTAGTGAGCACTATGAAAACCTCCTCCAGTCCACTAGACGTGATCCCTACAAGTCTTCTAAAGGATGTTTTAGGATCTATGGGCCCTTCCCTTCTCAACATTTTTAACCTCTCGCTGCTCTCAGGTCATGTTCCCTCCTATTTTAAAATTGCCATTGTACAGCCGCTTTTAAAAAAGCCCGGATTAGATCCTGCATTACATAGCAACTACCGCCCTATTTCTAAACTTCCTTTTATTTCAAAGATTTTAGAGATAATTGTTGCTAACCAACTTTTAACAGTTTTAAATACCCACAACATTTTAGACACATTTCAGTCAGGTTTCAGACAAAATCATTCTACTGAGACAGCTCTTCTTAGGGTATCAAATGATTTATTAATGTCTTCTGATGCCGGCAAATGCTCTATTCTAATACTACTTGATATGACTGCTGCTTTCGACACGATTGACCACAATGTGTTGATAGATAGGCTCAGGGAACAGGTGGGGGTTACTGGGACCGCCCTCGACTGGTTTGCCTCTTACCTCTCAGGGAGACGCTTCTCTGTTGCCGTAGGCCCACATGGGTCAGATTCTGTCCCACTTTCCTGTGGGGTCCCCCAGGGCTCCCCAGGACATTATTTGCACTTTATATGTTACCATTAGGACAACTTATTACCATTTTGGGCGGGAACACCTTTTGGTGTTAGCATTATGTTATGCTTTAGCTATTGAAAAATAGCAGATCTACAAGCTCATAGCGCGCCACCGAGTGGCGCGCTACAAGCTTGTAGGTCTGCTATTTTTGAAAAATCGAAGAACCACTGACATAGAAACATAGCTTTTTCAGAAAACTGTCAGGATGTAGAAGACATTTTTAGAATCTGATCTCAGGCCAAAATGGGTTAAAGGCATGTCATACCATTTTTACGCAGATGATATTCAATTGTATTATTCTTTTAACAGTAAGTGCCCCGGTGATTTTAATTTTACTGTTTTACTAGAGTGCATATCTGCCATCAAGGCCTGGATGTCTAGTAATTTCCTCCAGTTTAACGAGGCTAAAACAGAGGTGCTCATTGTTGCCCCAGACAGCATTCTTCCCAAAGTGGTTGACATTATTGGGTCCCTTAAGGATAATGTGCGCCCCAATCTCCGAAATCTTGGTGTTAACTTTGACCAGACGATGCTGTTAGATACTCACATCAAACAAGTTACCTGCACTTGTTTCTTCCACCTCAGGAACATTGCGAAACTCAGGTCATTTGTCTCCTTTCCCGAACTAGAGATGATTATCCATGCTTTTGTATCCTCTCGCTTGGACTACTGCAATTCACTTTTCACCTGCCATAACAAAACCACCATGGACCACCTCCAGCTAATACAAAATGCCGCAGCTCACCAGGTCTAACGGCCGGGCTCCACCGGGCGCGTCAGCGTCGCGTCTCCGTCACCGTCAGGGAATGTTCCCTTTTTAATCAATGAAGGGTGGCTCCACTGCCCGCGTTGACGGAGACGCGACGCGTGCATTAAAATTGAACCGGTGCGTTTTTTGACGCGACGCAGACGCAACGCAACGCGTCCGGTGGAGCCCTGGCGTAACAGAAGGTGTCACATCACACCAGTCCTGGCCTCCTTGCACTGGCTCCCTGTTAGCTTCAGAGTTCATTTCAAAGTCCTAGTGCTCACCTATAGAGCTCTACATGGTCAGGCCCCAAATTATCTCACTGACCTTGTCTCACGTTATGTACCAGAGAGGGCCTTAAGGTCGGGCCGATCAGGGTCTGTTAACGGTCCCAAAGACAAATCGCAGGACAAAAGGTGATCGAGTCTTTCAATTTGTAGCGCCCACTCTGTGGAATGCTCTTCCACAGGTCTTGAGATCCGCAGCCCCTGTGGACATCTTTAAAAACAAACTTAAAACTTACTCAGGCATTTCCGGATGTCTGATTGTGTTTTTGTTTGTTTGTTTTGTTTTTGCTTCTTGTTGTATTATTTGCTGTCTTGACTGTATAGACCTCTTCCTGTTTTGTATGAACTTCCTTGTTTTATTTCAGCTTTTGTTCTCTGTATGTAAAGCACTTTTCTCTGTGAGAAGTGCTATATCAATAAAATTTACTTACTTACTTACTTACCTCACAAAAACATGCAGTAATCCTGGTCTCTAAACTACCTCCCCTGATGGAGGGGAAAGGAACTGGTTGGAATAACTTGTTCCTTCCATGCGCTACATCAGGTCAGGTGAAAAGAAGCAGCTTGGTCTACTCATGCATAGAAGGAAGCATGAGGTCAGTCCACTGCCCCCCCCCCCCCCAGGTTGGCAGAGGAAGTGTAGCGCCCATGATTACATTAGATAATTAACACTGGGTGAAAAAATGGGTTACAAAATCATGGAGAAAAAAAAAGAGAAATGTAAAGTGTGATGTATTCACAATAAAATGACATTTGAATACAATCAAAACTATTGGTTTAGAATAGAAAAATAATACAATAAAAAGCTAACTGAATACAGACCGATAAACCTCAGTAAAAAGCAGCAGTAAACAGAAACGTCTTGGGCTTTGATTTCAAACAAAGTGTTTTAGATGTGACAGGAGTTGAGGTAAGGTAGAGGTTCAGACAGACTGTTGAACACTCAACATTGTTTTACTTACTTTATTTTTGAATTCAAGACATTTTGTCAATAGTTTTAATTTTTTTAATACAAATACATCAAAGCCGTTTATGTTGGGACATGGGCTAACATTTCAATAACTGAATCCCTAGTTTTGGAATAAAATGCAGTGTTTTCCTAAATGTACAAACGTATTATACGTTCGACATTGGTTTAGCGGCCATAACGGCAATTAATTATATGGGATATCGATATCAGCCAGAAGTTTCATATCGCCAGGCAGGAACGCACAGATGTAGAGGTGATTTCAAAGCACTGCAATGGGTCACAATCAAAAGCAGATGAGAGAGCCGCCGCATACACAGCATTTAAAATGTCAAATGTAACCTGTGCAAAACATCCAGCCGCGATCGTCCATTAGTTCACTGCGAGGACACGTCAATGTGTTGAAAACTCCACCATGGCCCATAGCACTTACCCTACCCCCTTAGACAGCACTTTTTAGACTTAGATAGCATTTGATACAGACTTATAGCATGTTATGTAGACAGCACAATAATTGCATTGTATGTAGTCATAGCACTTCATAGTATATATATATTATTATTATTATTATTATTAGTATTATTATTATTACGTGTATTTCTTATTTTTGTGTACTATGTGTTTTCCCACCATCCCTATCCTGCCCTTTTCATGTCGCCCTAGACACTACTTCCCCCGCCACAGAAATCCCTCAAATCTCATATACCCAGCTCGCTCACCCAGTCACCACATTGTGGTGGAGGGAGGCCTTTGGAACTGCCATGCAGCTACCAAAGAGGAAATGCCTGAATTTATCTCAGCCCACGCCACCCTCAAGTCTCTGCATTTCCTTGCTCTAACCGAAACCTGGATTACCCCTGATAACACTGCTACCCCCGCCGCCCTCTCTGTTTCACACAAATTCACACACACCCCTCGCTCAACAGGTAGGGGGGGGGTGGTACAGGGATACTCATGTCCCCGAAATGGAATTTCCGTGTCTTAAATCTCTCTCACCTTTCTCTCACCACATGTGAATCTCAATATCACAACCAGTCCCCCTCACCCTCATTGTGCTCTAACGCCCCCCAGGAACCCTTGGGAACTTCCTGGAAGAACTAGACTCTCTGATCAGCTCGTTCCCGGAGGATGGCACCCCCCTGATTCTACTGGGTGACTTTAACCTACCTACGGCAGAGAAGTATCTTCCCGTTACGTCCCTCCTATCCTCGTTTGACCTCTCCCTTTCTCCCTCCCCTCCCACTCACAAGGCTGGTAATGTTTTGGACCTCGTGTTCTGCAGAGCCTGCTCCCCCTCCACGCTCTCTGTTACTCCCTTAATTAGGTCTGACCACCACTTCATAAACTTCTCCCTCTCTCTCTCTACTCTCCCACCTAAACCTACTCACCCTCCGACCGTCACCACCCGACGCAATCTCAAGTCCCTAAACCCCTCCTCCCTCTCATCCTCTATTCTCTCCTCTCTACCCTCCCTGGAGTCCTTCCTCTCTCTCTCACCTGACTCCGCAACCACATCCTTCCTCTCCTCTATCTCATCTGCATTTGACCAACACTGCCCTCTCTCGACCAGGCCAGCTCGCTCATCCCCACCGGCCCCCTGGTTATCTGAAACCCTCAGATCTGAACGAACACCTCTCAGGGCAGCTGAAAGGAAGTGGCACAAGACAAAGCTACCAGATGATCTCTCCCACTTTCACTCACTCCTCTCTGCCTTCTCCCTCTCACTAACCACTGCTAAAACCTCCTTCTACTACACCAAAATCCAATCCTGCACCTCTAACCCAAGGAAACTCTTCTCCACTTTCTCCTCCCTCCTTAAACCCCCTCCCCCCACTCAACCCTCATCCCTCACCGCGGAGGCCTTTGCCACCTACTTCGAAAAGAAGGTTGATGATATCAGTAGCTCCTTTACCCCCCTCCCCCATAAAGAAGCACTCGACTCAACCAATGCTAACCATAACATACCATGCATGTCCTCCTTCTCTCCTCTATCCCCAGACGAGGTCCTGAAACTAGTCACATCCACTAAACCTACCACCTGTCCTCTCGACCCCGCACCGTCTCCAATCTTCCAGACCATCGCACCTGACCTGCTCCCCTTCATCACCTCCATTATCAACACCTCAGTAACCTCAGGCTGCGTCCCATCTGCCTTCAAATCAGCCAGGGTATCACCACTCCTCAAAAAACCAACTCTTGACCCCTCAGATGTCAAGAACTACAGACCGGTATCACTCCTTTCCTTTCTTTCCAAAACCCTTGAACGTGTTGTCTCTAACCAGCTTTCTCTCCATCTCTCACAGAACAACCTGCTGGATCCCAACCAGTCAGGATTCAAGAAGGCACACTCCACGGAAACTGCACTCCTCGCAGTCACAGAAGCACTACATGCTGCCCAGGCTGCTTCCCACTCTGCAGTCCTGATTCTCCTAGACCTATCGGCGGCATTTGACACAGTGAACCACCAGCTGCTCCTAGGCACCCTAGCTGATCTAGGCATCGGCGGGACGGCGCTGAAGTGGTTCTCCTCCTACCTCTCTGACCGGACTTACCAGGTTTCTTGGAAAGGTTTGCTATCATCCCCCCGCACCCTCCAAACTGGGGTCCCACAGGGATCTGTACTTGGTCCCCTCCTCTTCTCACTGTACACTAAATCCCTTGGCACCATCATCTCTGCTCACAATATATCCTATCACTGCTATGCCGATGACACACAACTGTTTCTATCCTTCCCCCCCTCTGCCACCCAGGTAGAAGAGCGCATCACTGCATGCCTGGCTGACATCTCACAGTGGATGTCTTCCAACCACCTCAAGCTGAACCCAGACAAGACTGAGCTGCTGTTCTTCCCAGCTAAGTCCTGCCCTATGCGGGAGCTAACTATCTCCGTAGACAACGCCCTGGTAAAGTCTGTCCCGACAGCCAGGAACCTTGGTGTTGTCCTGGACAGTCAGCTCTCGTTCAAAACACACATCACAGCTGTTACTAGATCCTGTAGGTTTACACTCTACAACATACGACGAATTAGACCGTTCCTCACCCAGGAGTCAGCCAAGCTCCTAATCCAGACAACAGTCTTGTCAAAACTTGACTATTGTAACTCCCTCCTTACTGGCCTACCGGCATGTGCACTTAAGCCCCTCCAACTGATCCAAAATGCCGCAGCCCGCTTGGTCTTCAACCAGCCAAAATTCTCACACGTCACCCCCCTTCTCCGCTCCCTCCATTGGCTCCCGGTTGCTGCCCGCACAGAATACAAAACTCTGATGCTGGCATTCAAAGCAACCAAAGGCATGGCCCCCCCATATCTCACAAGTATGATCGTACCCTACAAACCCTCCCGCGCACTCAGATCAGCCAACGCAGGGAAGCTGGAGGTACCTTCACTAAAAACACCGGGACAACGCTCCACACGTCCCAAACTCTTCTCCCTTCTGGCTCCAAAACTATGGAATGCACTTCCCATCACAGTCAGAACTGCAGCCTCACTCCCAATCTTCCGCCGTAGTCTGAAAACCCACCTCTTCAGACTCCACCATGGCCCGTAGCACTTGCCCTAGCCTAGCCCCTTAGATAGGACATTATGTAGACTTAGATAGTATTTTAAACAGACTTATAGCTTGTTACGTAGACAGCTCTAGAATTGCACTTTATGTAGTCATAGCACTTTATAGTACACATGTATAATATATTATATAGTATAGTATGTGTAGTTAACATAGATACTCCACTGTTACGTTCTTAGTTTACGCATGATTCATGATAACTACTTTTTATATATGTGATGTATGCCATGCTTTTGTTATTGCTTGATGTAAATCGCTCTGGATTAAGAGCGTCTGCTAAATGCCTAAATTGTAAATTGTAAATTGTATATATGTACAGCATAGTATAGTATATATGTATAGTTTATATGTACAGTGTCATTATATAGATATGTTCTAGCTACATTCTTAGCTTACGCATGTTTCTTGATAAATGCTTTTTATATATGTGATGTATTCCCATGCTTTTTGTTCTTGCTTAATGTAAATCGCTCTGGATTAAGAGCGTCTGCTAAATGCCTAAATTGTAAATTTCACCTTCAGTGAAACCACAGTGCTATGCTACCGCTAATCACAAAGATTGGATCCATGTGTAGGCTATATGGATACACGACCAGCTGGTCCCATAAGACATTACCACTCAAAGTAACTGAGGAGACTGTACAAGATCTCCACACAAGTTTACTCATCAAAACTGGTTATACAATATATATCTATATCTATATCTATATCTATATATATATATATATATATTAGGGATGTTGAAAAAAGTCGAAAAACTACTCGATTTTCGACGCATGCGCACCGCGACTCAAAAACGTATGAGTCGAAAAATCGTTTTTATTCTGGGTGCCTGCCATACAATGGCAGAAACACAGGTTGAAATCCGAAACGCATACTTAATCGTAATAATTAAGACGCGAAACTTTGTCCGCTATGGCCGGCTGCACGGTTTGCCAAAGCCCCGCAATATATACATCAAAACGTGCGGCTCGGCCGGGAATGGTGTGCTTGTGCTTTTCTTTCTGATTCGCGTTACCGTGCCGACGTAATTCGCAATAAACGACGCGAAAAATGTCCCATTCAAAGTCGATGGGGCTAACGCGTGGAAAAACAGAAAACGACACGTTACTTTGGAGCCACATTGCTCTGGCATACTGGTACGTAGAAACACGATTTAAACGTCAAACAGCACACGAGGCCATCGACTTTGTTGTGGTTCAGACGGAATTCGAATACGTTGCACGGTTTGTCCGCTATCGCAGTTCAAAGTGTGTGTGGTCTGAGCAATAATCTCGACTCAGAGTGTCGCACGCCCAGAGAGAGAGCGGGTTAGAGTGAGAAGCCACTGTGAAGCCTGTACCGAAATTCTCCGAACAAATCGTCGTCACGGCCAACATATTCACTTTACACGCATGGGTTTCGGTAATTTTGTAGCCACACTCGTCCTCTTTCACCCAATGTCACAACCATAGCCCAGATACATACAGTACGTGAACTACAGCCCTGAAAGCGACAGGTGTACCATCATAATGGTCATAAAACTCCATGTTAAATGCCTGAATGAGTCAGCAATTTTTTCATCAGAAACACAATTCTTAAATCGCTCTTATAACCACGTTTTTTATCGTACCAATACCACGATCGCACACGGCGTACCTCAATGTCTCGGGTCACTCACGGCGAAAACAAAAATCGCATTCGACTTTTACTTTTTGCGATAGAGCAATTTGTTCGGACATACGCTCTCTCATTGAGAGTCATTGTGCTTTTAACTTTCAATACTGTTTGCATTCGCATAGACTAGCCCAGGTGAAAATGATACTTTGTTAATGATTCACACACGCACACACGCACATGCACACATGCACACATGTGCATGCACACACACACATTGAAAGTCAATGGAGAAAATCGGGGAAACACGTAACTGTCATTTCTCAACCGTTTCATACGCGGGGCGGCTCGCCGGAACCGGGCCGCCCCCCTGAGCGAAACCAAATGGACCCCTTAGCATGTTAGCATTAGTATGTTAGCATTAGCATGTTAGCATTAGCATTTTAGCATGTTAGCATGTTAGCATGTTAGTATGTTAGCATTAGCATGTTAGCATGTTAACATTAGCATGTTAGCATGTTAGCATTAGCATGTTAGCATGTTAGCATTAGCATATTAACATGTTAGCATTAGCATGTTAGCATTAGCATGTTAACATGTTAGCATTAGCATGTTAGCATTAGCATGTTAGCATTAGCATGTTAGCATGAGCATGTTAGCATGTTAGCATTAGCATATTAGTATGTTAGCATTAGCATGCTAACATGCTAGCATTAGCATGTTAGCATTAGCATGTTAACATGCTAGCATTAGCATGTTAGCATTAAAATGTTAGCATTAGCATGTTAGTATTAGCATGTTGGTGGCAACCTATTGCGCAGTAAACTTAGACCAAATACCCCATTGAAAGTCAATGGGGAGACCTGGCTAACATGTAACCATATGGACCCTTACAGGGTCTGAGAGGCTAAATGTCATCAAATGGTGCTCAAATGGTGGCTCAAATGCTGCACAGACTTGGCGAGCTAGAGGCACCCAGTCAAATTTCTTGAAATTTTTTTCTAGTTCTGGGTGCCTGCCATGCAATGGCAGAAACACAGGTTGAAATCTAAAACGCATACTTAATCGTAATCGTAGTAATTATAATCAATACGCGAAACTTTGACGTCTATGGCCGGCCGCACGGTTTGCCAAAGCCCCGCAATATATACATCAAAACGTGCGGCTCGGCCGGGAATGGTGTGCTTGTGCTTTTCTTTCCGATTCGCGTTACCGTTCCGACGTAATTCGCAATAAACGACGCGAAAAATGCCCCATTCAAAGTCGATGGAGAAACGCGTGGAAAAACAGAAAACGACACGTTACTTTGGAGCCACATTGCTCTGGCATACTGGTACGTAGAAACACGATTTAAACATCAAACAGCACACGAGGCCATCGACTTTGTGGTGGTTCAGACGGAATTCGAATACGTTGCACGGTTTGCCCGCTATCGCAGTTCAAAGTGTGTGTGGTCTGAGCAATATTCTCGACTCAGAGTGTCGCACGCCCAGAGAGAGAGCGGATCAGAGTGAGAAGCCAATGTGAAGACTATACCGAAATTCTCCGAACAAATCGTCCTCACGGCCAAAATATTCACTTTACACGCATGGGTTTCGGTAATTTTGTAGCCACACTCGTCCTCTTTCACCCAATGTCACAACCAAAGCCCAGATACATACAGTACGTGAACTACAGCCCTGAAAGCGACAGGTGTACCATCATAATGTGTCATAAACTCCATGTTAACTACCTGAATGAGTCAGCAATTTTTTCATCACAAATACAATTCTTAACTCGCTCTTATAACCACGTTTTTTATCGTACCAATACCACGATCGCACACGGCGTACCTCAATGTCTCGGGTCACTCACGGCGAAAACAAAAATCGCATTCGACTTTTACTTTTTGCGATTTGTTCGGACATACGCTCTCTCATTGAGTCATTGTGCTTTTAACTTTCAATACTGTTTGCATTCGCATAGACTAGCCCAGGTGAAAATGATACTTTGTTAATGATTCGCACACGCACACACGCACATACACGCACATGCACACATGTGCATGCACACACACACACACTGAAAGTCAATGGAGAAAATCGGGGAAACACGTAACTCTGTCATTTCTCAACCGTTTCAGACGCGGGGCGGCTCGCCGGAACCGGGCCGCCCCCCCTTAGCGAAACCAAATGGACCCCTTAGCATGTTAGCATTAGCATGTTATATTAGCATGTTAGCATTAGCATTTTAGCATTAGCATGTTAGCATTAGCATGTTAGCATTAGCATGTTAGCATTAGCATGTTAGCATTAGCATGTTAGCATTAGCATGTTAGCATGTTGACATTAGCATGTTAGCATTAGCATGTTAGCATTAGCATGTTAGCATTAGCATGTTAGCATTAACATGTTAACATTAGCATGTTAGCATTAGCATGTTAGCATTAGCATGTTAGTATGTTAGCATTAGCATGTTAACATTAGCATGTTAACATTAGCATGTTAGCATGTTGACATTAGCATGTTAGCATTAACATGTTAGCATGTTAGCATTAGCATATTAGCATTAGCATATTAGCATGTTAGCATTAGCATGTTAGCATTAGCATGTTAGCATTAGCATGTTAGCATGTTATCATTAGCATGTTAGCATTAGCATGTTAGCATTAGCATGTTAGCATTAAAATGTTAGCAAGCTAGCATGTTAGCATTAGCATGTTAGTATTAGCATGTTGGTGGCAAAGTAATGCGCAGTAAACTTAGACCAAATACCACATTGAAAGTCAATGGGGAGACCTGGCTTACATGTAACCAAATGGACCCTTACAGGGTCTGAGAGGCTAAATGTCATCAAATGGTGGTCCGTGGCTCAAATGCTGCACATACTTGGCGAGCTGCAGGCTATGGAGCTATTATTGCGCCAAAAGGTTTGATCGTTTAAAGGAGCATTCAGTGATTTGGGTGATTTGGAAAACCACCCAGTCCGCCCCCGGTAACAAAATGTGCACATGCACACGCTCTACAGTGGGGGGGAAGTGCAACAGCATGTGCACCAAGGCCCGCCCCCACACATGATTGGAGGAAGGCCCCTCTCATCCTGATTGGATGAAGGCTTTGCCACCCGCCACCAAAACTAGGGTTTTTTGACCCCAGGGGCTCACTGGGGACAGGGAGGAACTCCTTATATGGTCAGCACACTCTATAGTAGGGAGGATTATCCAGAAAAAAAGAAAAAATAAGTGATATTTGAATTAAGTCAAATCACTGAATATACCTTTAACAGAAACTGTTCCATCGAAAAAAATAAAATTGAAGTTGAAAAGTAAAAATGTAACCTGAAAGTCTCTTATTTTTTTCTTGAACTTGAAAAAAACCTGAAAATCTCTTCTTTTTTCTTGAACTTCAAAAATACCAAGATTTATTCAAAAGTTTTAATATACATTTAGATTTTTGAGTATATATATATTTTTTCAGTTTCAGATTTTATTTTTTTCATTCAGATCTTTTTTTTTCATTCAGATCTTATTTTTACAGATTCAAATCATATTTTTTTGGTTTCAGGTGTGTTTTTTTTTCGCTTGTCACTTGCATGGGGGTGCGGCCTCAACCCTCCTGCCCCGTGATGTCATCAACCTGCATCCAGGAAATGTAGTTTAGAACAACTCTATGGTTTAGAAGCATACTGGTACCTACAGTTCAGGCAATACTAATAGTACTACTACTACTACTACTACTACTACTACTACTACTACTACTAGGCATAATAATAATAATAATAATAATTTATAATAATAAACACAACCCGTTCCACTGCGCGCACGCACGCACGCACGCACACAGGGCGCAGCAATACAGTACAGTGCACACAGGGCGCAGCAATACAGTACAGTACAGCACAGTATGGTACAGTGCGGCACAGTATAGTATAGTACAGTACGGTACAGTATTGCACAGTACAGTACAGTCTGCTACAGCACAGTACAGCACGGTACAGTACAGTACGGTACAGTATATTGTACAGTATGGCACAATACAGTACAGCAGCGGTTCTCAACGTTTTTGGCCGGGGACCCCCGGAAATGCTTTGGCAATGTCTCGGGACCCCCCGCCCCCTCCCGACCCCCAATATAAATTGACTGCTACAATAACCTTAATAATAAATAAATACTGAAACCAGATATAATCATTAGGGAAGGTGTATGCATGTACTATGTGTAAACTCTTCATTTCCACTTTCAGTTCCAGTTCCTGTTCAGTTGGAACATATTGTAGTAGAACTAGAATTATTTTTTAAATCATTTGGGGACCCCCCAAAATAATTTGGTGACCCCCCGAGGGGTCGCGACCCACGGGTTGAGAACCCCTGCAGTACAGTACAGTAAATGGATCCATTTGTACACTCATAATTACAGACCCATAAGGGTCCATTTGGTTCCAAACTAGCTGGGGACCCCCTGGAACTCCCTCAAGGACCCCTGGGGGTCCCCAGACCCCACTCTAGGAACCACTGGTCTAAGCCCTATTTCCAGCAAGACATATAATTGAGTACAGTTGAGTAGGCCTACATGCATGCACGTATACGCACACACAGTCACTCACATGCACATGCATACATATAAGCCTGTGTCACTCTAGCGCTACGCCATGCCATCCAGGTGGCCAGTGTACTGTTCCATACAGTACTGCCTCCCCAGTGTCCCCCCAGTGCCTCCCCAGTACCTCCCCAATGTCTGCCCACTGTGCCCAGGGCCTCCCTATAGTGCCTCCCCAGTGCCTCCCCAGTGTCCCCCCAGTGCCTCCCCAGTACCTCCCCAATGTCTGCCCACTGTGCCCAGGGCCTCCCTATAGTGTCCCCCCAGTGCCTCCCCAGTGTCCCCCCAATGTCTACCCAGGGCCTCCCTAGTGACACCCCAGTGCCTCCCCAGTGTCCCCCCAGTGCCTCCCCAGTACCTCCCCAATGTCTGCCCAGGGCCTCCCTAGTGCCTCCCCAGTGTCCCCCCAGTGCCTCCCCAGTGTCCCCCCAGTGCCTCCCCAATGTCTGCCCAGGGCCTCCCTAGTGACTCCCCAGTGCCTCCCCAGTGTCCCCCCAGTGCCTCCCCAGTGTCTCCCCAGTGCCCAGTGTCACCCAGTGCCTCCACAGAGCCTCCCCAGTGTCTCCCCAGTGCCCAGTGTCCCCCCAGTGCCTCCCCAGTGTCCCACAGTTCCTCCCCAGTACCTCCCCAGTGTCTCCCCAGTGCCCAGTGTCACCCCAATGCCTCCCCAGTGTCCCCACAGTGCCCCCACAGTACCTCCCCAATGTCTGCCCAGGGCCTCCCCAGTGCCTCCCCAGTGTCCCCCCAGTGCCTCCCCAGTGTCTCCCCAGTGCTCAGTGTCCCCCCCAGTGCTAACTAAAATGTTAGCATGTTGCATGCTGAAAATAGCCGATCTACAAGCCCACAACGTGTCGCGCTGCGACGCGTTGTGAGCTTGTAGATCGGCTATTTTCACCAAGTGAAAAAACTGTCATTACGACGGCATCAAGGCCCGCCAAAATACATTTTGTTCGACTAAATCAACTGTAGATTTAGTCGACTAAAATCGAATGATATTTAGTCGACTAAAACTAGACTAACACTAAACCATTCCAGGTGACTAAAATGTGACTAAAACAAAATTAAAACTATTCAAGAGACTATGACTAAAACTAAAATCTAAATTTGCTGCCAAAAACACTGTACTGTACTGTACTGCCCCATGCTGTGCCGTGCCGTACTGTACTGGGCTGTGCTGTACTGTACAATACTGTACTGTACCGTGCTGTAGCAGATTGTACTGTACTGTGCTGTACAATACTGTACCGCACTGTACTATACTGTGCCGCACTGTACCATACTGTACTGCTGCGCCCTGTGTGTGTGTGCACGTGCGTGTGTGTGCGTGCGTGCGTGCGCGCAGTGGAACGGGGTGTGTTTATTATTATAAATTATTATTATTATTATTATTATTATGCCTAGTAGTAGTAGTAGTAGTACTATTAGTATTGCCTGAACTGTAGGTACCATTATGCTTCTAAACCATAGAGTTGTTCTAAACTACATTTCCTGTATGCAGGTTGATGACATCACGGGGCAGGAGGGTTGAGGCCGCACCCCCATGCAAGATCTGTGCCAAAAGTCATTTGAAACTGTTTGGCACCTGAAAGTGAGCAAAGTGAGAAGCGAAAAAAAAACACACCTGAAAACAAAAAAAATATGATTTGAATCTGTAAAAATAAGATCTGAATGAAAAAAAAAGATCTGAATGAAAAAAAAAGATCTGAATGAAAAAAATAAAATCTGAAACTGAAAAAATATATATATACTCAAAAATCTAAATGTATATTAAAGTTAAAAATTAAACTGAAAAAAACTTTTGAATACAAAAAAAAAAACTTTTGAATAAATCTTGGTATTTTTCAAGTTCAAGAAAAAAAATTGACTTTCAGGTTTTTTTCAAGTTCAAGAAAAAAAATAAGAGACTTTCAGGTTACATTTTTACTTTTCAACTTCAATTTTATTTTTTTCGATGGAACAGTTTCTGTTAAACGATCAAACCTTTTGGCGCAATAATAGCTCCATAGCAGGCACCCAGTCAAATTTCTTAAATGTGTTTCTAGTTTTGTATTATTAGTATTATTGTTGTTATGGCTTATTATTAAACGTTGCTGTTACAAAGCTTAGCAACACTGAATGTTCTGTCCCATTGGTCGTGTGCTCGTGTCATGAGCCAATGGCTGCGGCTCTGAGCTTCCCAGAACCCAGGTTCACATCTCATTGGTCAAACACAGTGTTGCCATGCCGTTTTATTATAAGCGACTTTGGAATTTGTGTTGTTGGTAAAATGTTTGTAAAATGTTTCAAAGAATATTCCACATTTTATAAAAGAAAATAATAATAATATTAATTATAATATAACCCATGATTGTTTTCAAAACAGCAGATCAACGCAACGCGTTGTGAGCTTGTAGATCGGCTATTTTCAAATAGCCTAGCTATTAGTCGCTTCTTTTTGGCTTGTTTTCATAGATCTGAATGCTTATTTCTCTCACAAATTGGCAACTCTCACACATGCCGTAAAGTGAAATGACAGGTCTGCTGCTGAGCTGCGAGCGCTCTCTCGTTGTGAAGAAAGCAAAGCAGGACAGAGATGTCAAATAAATCACGCAGTCATTCATACTGTATTTATTCCCCGACCCGACATTAATAAAATCTGCGTCCCGTATCAGTTCATTACGGGACTCGTGACAGGCTGCAGACCATAGAGTATAGGTTGGACATATAGCATAGCGATAGCACCGCTGCTCCTTCAGTGTCGTTTACAAAATAAAGTTATTTTTTTTTATTATTGGGCTTTGATGGAAATTGTAAGCATATGGATGCAGCCAGGGCCGCTTTTTGGGTAGTGCGAATGGTGCCGCCGCACAGGGCCCGGCCGTCCGGTCGTGGGGCCCCCTGTTGTCCCCCTTTGCGCTGCGCAGTGCCGTGCTAGCTTGCGCTGCAGAATTAGAGCAGATCTACAAGCTCACAATGCGTTGCAGCGAGACGCGTTGTGAGCTTGTAGATCGGCCGCGCCACTGCGCAACGCTGTCGAATTCTAAACACAATGGAAACTAAACAAAAACAGGTTGAACACATGTAGCCAGGCTAGTTGAGTGCACAACCGCTCCCACTCACAAACAAAACGACTCGTCACTCGTGTGTGACTGTGTGTGGACAAAAAAGCTTTTATTTCAAATAATTAGTCACGCATGGACCTGTCCAGTCAGTCAGTGTCATGATTTCACAATTTTCTAATTGAATTTTGAATTTTGATCGATCACTGTCTATCAACTGTCAACTGTCTGCAGGCAATCAAGCAAATGTGATACTTAATATTTATAACAAATAGGAAAGTGAAGGCAAAAGTAAGTATTAATTAATTAATTCAAAAACATTGTTCCCCCAAAACATATCGCACAGGGCCTCGCATTTCTCCCAGACACCTCTGGATGCAGCTGCAGAAGTTGTGTTGCTTAAAGGAATGCATAGTTGCGTTCTCCTCAAAAATTAAAAAAGAATAATAAAAAAGGAACAAAATCGATCGACACGTCGTTTTTCGGCCTCGACACGTCGATTGGCCAAATATGAGTCGTTTGGCATCCCTAATATATATATATATATATATATATATACATACACACGGCCATAAAAATGCCATATCGGTAGACTATCGGATCGTTCTCAAAATAATCCAGATTATTTTCACAGATATTGATGAAGCAATAATACCGTCAATGGCTCTGTCGGTTTTGTTCTGTGAATTGTAATGTTTGAAGGCAGCATAATCCGTATTCAGTCAAATTGTATTTATTCTCGAAATTACACAGAGTAATTAAACACATTTTCAGTGTCGTCAAGTAATACAATATCATATAGAAGAAAAAATTCACAATACATCAGGGAAAGAAAAAACAAAAAGGTATACATGTGAATTACATAGGTTTACAAATACAAAGCTAAGACAAATTTCAAAACGATCTAAAAACCGTTACATATGGTATGCTCACCAAGGTTTTAAAAGCGTACCAATGTGGTCAATTTCAAAGTCGTTTGCAGGTCATTCCATGTATTGGGGCCACAGAAGCTAAAAGCAGATCTACCAAGTTCAGAGTTACTTTTGGTACCTTGAATTTGAGGAAATTACTTGACCGAGTGTGGTAGGGTTCAGAGTCCCTTTTCAGGAAAGATGAGATGTATTTAGGACAATCTCCAAGCATGGCTTTATACAAAAACAGGTGCCAATGTAGTTATCGTCTATCTGTCCGGGAGGACCATCCAACCTTGTTATATAAGATACAATGGTGAGTACCATAGCTATCACCCGTAATAAATCGAATCGATGAGTGGTAAACAGAGTCTAGGGATTTAAGAGTGGACACTGCTGCATGTCTATAGATTATGTCTCCATAATCCAAGACAGACAGGAACACTGCCTCAACTACCCTCTTTCTGCTAATGACAGGAAAGCTGGCTTTATTTCTATACAAAAAGCTAATTTTCTGTTGCAATTTACGAGCAAGGACCTCTACATGGTGTTTAAAAGTAAGTCTCGTCAATCCAAATACCAAGATATTTATACTCTGTGACTCTTTCGATATCAGCTCCATTCATAGAAGATATGCGGATGTCATTATAGGATATTTATTTGCCTCTGGAGAACATTAATTTAGTTTTGCTGATGTTCAACATCAATCTGAGACCAATAAGGGCATCCTGGAGGACGTTAAAATAAATGTGTATGTTTTCTATTGCAACTTTTATAGAGTCTGCTGTACAATAAATTACTGTGTCATCTGCATAGAGATGACAGCTTTAATTAAAGATGAGGTGATATTATTTATATAAATACTAAAAAGGATTGGGCCCAGTATCAATCCTTGTATGATACCTTTTGAAATGGTTAAAAACTCAGACTGGGTATTTGCCGTTTTCACACATTGACGTCTTTCAGACAGGTAGCTTTGGAACCAACTGCAGACATTTGTGTCAAAACCAATACTGTGTAATCTCTGCAACAGAAGGGAATGATGGACAGTATCAAAAGCTTTTGATAAATCTACAAATAGAGCAGCACAGTGCATTGTTTAATCTATAATGCCGGAATCGGTCAGAATCGCTAATAGCTGAATATATAGGAGGGGCTATAGCGCCCCTCAAAACAGAATACAGTCAAACACTTTCCAATGTAAACATTGTGACAACAGTCATTCCAAAAGGGATAGCACAAAAAAAGCCTTGCGGTCTTATTTCCATTTAGGCCCAATGCAATAAATTCATTGACATGACATGAAGAATAAGAAAAATCACACTTGTGTGAAGTGCTCGTATCATCATACATCACATTCCATGCTAAGCCAATCCAATCATCACAAATGTCATTCCGGCCAATAACCTTTGGCGTCTTCACTTTTCTGCCCTCACTTTTTATCCTCAATATGTACATCAGCCAATCAAATCATCAATATAGGGTCAGCCAATCAAATCATCGTGTTTGTGTTCACACAAAGACAAAGCCCCATAGCGCCCCTCAACAAAAAATTCAATATCATCAATAACAACAACAAAATATATCATTACAGGGACATATAAAACACTATATGTACAGAGTGGGGAAAAGGTTAGGGGGGGGCGGATCACCTGTTTAAAGGAGAAGTGATCATTTCCTCTTCACTGGGCCTGCTGAAAGGTGGACTTTCAGGCCTGTTTTAAAATATGTACGTGATCTCATTTTCCGAGGGAAGGGGTCAGGGCATTCCACGCCTGGGTGGCCGTGCTGTAGAAGGAGAATTTACCCATATTTGTTTTGAAATATAGGAGCAGTATAATAATCCACAATATTGCCCTTGTCTATCAACCTCCCTACAGCTGTTTAATTATCCTCCCAGTGAGCTCATTTATAGTGGAAACCTTTTTTTACCCCATGGTGTGAATGCAATGGTGTGCAAGTGACCCGAGTTATTTTAAACTTTGGTCACACCGTTTAAAGTGGACATCTTTTTTATTGTCTTGTGAGAACTGTGGACACGAAGGTGTCTCTTCAGATAACTTGAATCGTTGAAACTCTTGTCACAATGTTTACATCGGAAAGGTTTTCTCCTGTGTGGACACCAAGGTGTGTCTTCAAATTACATGAATAACTGAAACTCTTGTCACAATGTTTACAATGGAACGGTTTTTCTCCAGTATGAACACGCTGGTGTGTATTCAAATTATTTGAATTACTGAAACTCTTGTCACAATGTTTACAGTGGAAAGGTTTTTCTCCAGAATGGACACGAAGGTGTGTCTTCAAATTACATGAGGAACTGAAACTCTTGTCACAATGTTTACAATGGAACGATTTTTCTCCAGTATGAACACGCTGGTGTGTATTCAAATTATTTGAATTACTGAAACTCTTGTCACAATGTTTACAGTGAAACTGTTTTTCTCCAGTGTGGACACGAAGGTGTGTTTTCAGGGAAGATGACTGACTGAAACTCTTGTCACAATGTTTACATTGGAAAGGTTTTTCTCCAGTGTGGACACGAAGGTGCTTCGCCAGGTTACCTGACTCACTGAAACTCTTGACACAATGTTTACATTGGAAAGGTTTTCCTCCATTATGGACACTAAGGTGTCGCTTCAAATTACATGAATAACTAAAACTCTTGTCACAATGTTTACAGTGAAACTGTTTTTCTCCATTGTGGACACGAAGGTGTGTTTTCAGGGAAGATGACTGACTGAAACTCTTGTCACAATGTTTACATTGGAAAGGTTTTTCTCCAGTGTGCATACGCTGGTGTATTTTCAGGGAACTTGATGCTTTAAAACTCTTGTTACAGTCTTTACATTGGAAAGGTTTTTCTCCTGTGTGGACACGCTGGTGCTTCTTCAGGTCACCTGACTGACTGAAACTCTTGTCACAAAGTTTACATTGGAACGCTTTTTCTCCAGTGTGGACACGAAGGTGCTTCGCCAGGTTACCTAACACACTGAAACTCTTGTCACAATGTTTACATTGGAAAGGTTTTCCTCCAGTATGGACACTAAGGTGTCGCTTCAAATTACATGAATAACTGAAACTCTCGCCACAATGTTTACAATGGAACGGTTTTTCTCCAGTATGAACACGCTGGTGTGTATTCAAATTATTTGAATAGCTGAAACTCTTGTCACAATGTTTACAGTGGAAAGGTTTTTCTCCAGAATGGACACGAAGGTGTGTCTTCAAATTACATGAGAGACTGAAACTCTTGTCACAATGTTTACATTGGAAAGGTTTTCCTCCAGTATGGACACTAAGGTGTCGCTTCAGGAAAGATGGGTGAATAAAACTCTTGTCACAATGTTTACATTGGAAAGGTTTTTCTCCAGTGTAGACACAAAGGTGTGTTTTCAGGGAAAATGTCCGACTGAAACTCTTTTCACAATGTTTACAGTGGAAAGGTTTTTCTCCAGTGTGGACACGCTGGTGCTGCTTCATGGAACTTGAGTCACTAAAACTCTTGTCACAATGTTTACAGTTAAAAGGTTTTTCTCCAGTGTGGAGACGAAGGTGTGTCTTTAGGGCACTAGACTGACTGAAACTCTTGTCACAATTTTTACATTGGAAAGGTTTTTCTCCAGTGTGGACACGAAGGTGTGACTTAAAATGATTTGAATATCTGAAACTCTTGTCACAATGTTTACAGTGGAAAGATTTTTCTCCAGAATGGACACGAAGGTGTGTCTTCAAATTACACGAGAGACTGAAACTCTTGTCACAATGTTTACATTGGAAAGGTTTTTCTCCAGTGTGGACACTCTGGTGTGTTTTCAGGGAAGTTGCCTGACTGAAACTCTTGTCACAATGTTTACAGTTAAAAGGTTTTTCTCCAGTGTGGAGACGAAGGTGTGTCTTTAGGGCACTAGACTGACTGAAACTCTTGTCACAATTTTTACATTGGAAAGGTTTTTCTCCAGTGTGGACACGAAGGTGTGACTTAAAATGATTTGAATATCTGAAACTCTTGTCACAATGTTTACAGTGGAAAGATTTTTCTCCAGAATGGACACGAAGGTGTGTCTTCAAATTACACGAGAGACTGAAACTCTTGTCACAATGTTTACATTGGAAAGGTTTTTCTCCAGTGTGGACACTCTGGTGTGTTTTCAGGGAAGTTGCCTGACTGAAACTCTTGTCACAATGTTTACATTGGAAAGGTTTTTCTCCAGTGTGGACACGCTGGTGCTTTATCAGGGAACTTGAGAGTCTGAAACTCCTGTCACAATGTTTACAGTTAAAAGGTTTTTCTCCAGTGTGGACACGAAGGTGTGTCTTTAGGGCACTAGACTGCCTGAAATGCTTGTCACAATGTTTACATTGGAAAGGTTTTTCTCCAGTGTGGACACAAAGGTGTGACTTCAAATGATTTGAATCACTACAACTCTTGTCACAATGTTTACATTGGAAAGGTTTTTCTCCAGTGTAGACACAAAGGTGTGTTTTCAGGGAAGATGCCTGACTGAAACTCTTGTCACAATGTTTACATTGGAAAGGTTTTTCTCCAGTGTGGACACTCTGGTGTGTTTTCAGGGAAGATGCCTGACTGAAACTCTTGTCACAATGTTTACATTGGAAAGGTTTTTCTCCAGTGTGGACACGAAGGTGCTTCGCCAGGTTACCTGACTGACTGAAACTCTTGTCACAATGTTTACAGTTAAAAGGTTTTTCTCCAGTGTGGAGACGAAGGTGTGTCTTTAGGGCACTAGACTGACTGAAACTCTTGTCACAATGTTTACATTGGAAAGGTTTTTCTCCAGTGTGGACACGAAGGTGTGACTTAAAATGATTTGAATATCTGAAACTCTTGTCACAATGTTTACAATGGAACGTTTTTTCTCCAGTATGAACACGCTGGTGTGTATTCAAATTACTTGCATTACTGAAGTCAGATTCAAGTTCAACTTCAACCTCAAAGCAGGGGGAAGCCATGTCTTCTTCTTCATCATCATTTTCTTTATCACCTTTCACTGCTAGTAATATCAACGTTGACCCAACAGGTTCCTCTGGTCTTTGAAGTAGTTCCTCCTGTTCGTCTTTAAGCTCCTCCTGATCATCTTTAATGTCTGGAGGCTCTGGTTCCTCCTGGAGCAGACTGGGGCTCCTCTCCTGTTCAGGAGAAACCTCCTCTTTACACACAACCATGTGCAGGATGTCTATGAGCAAAGACATAATATGATGGTCAACACCGGATTCCTACAAAAACTAATAGAATACGCACATCACTTGGTAGAGGTGCTAGCATCAGAAAAAGAGAAAATAACCTGCACACTCAAATGCTCCAAAAGTTCAACTTTTTTGACGACGTTTCGAGCCAAGGCTCTTCATCTGGTCTGTAACGACTCATGATAACATGGTCAAACTCGAGATGTGAGTGATCCACCCATTTAAATAGACACCCACGGGTCACATTGCTAGTCAGTGGGTGGAACCAACATAACATGGTCATCAAATCAATTATCAAATATCACTATATACAGTGGAATAAGCATAAATGGACATCATGATTAATATAATCTACGTATATAGAAATGATTCACATAATCAAGTATTATCTTAGGCAACAATTCAAGGATATATATACATCATAATAATAAAAAAGTGGCTGATATGAAAGCCCTCGTTCATTCCCTTAGGGGACATTGTGTTTTAGGTATAAATCCAAAAGGATTCACGCTGTAACAGCAATCTATTCAGATCTCCCCCTCGCCTGGGACATTTCACATGTTCAATCCCCTGATATCTGAGAGTTGCCACAGTGTGTTTAGCGGACAAGAAGTGCATTGCAACAGGGCTCTTATGATCTTGGTTGCGGATGCTGCTTCTATGCTCGGAAATTTCCTTTCAGCCACTATTTATAACTTCTTCACTGTAACTATGATGTACAGTATATTTATATATCCTTGAATTGTTGCCTGAGATAATACCTCATTATGTGAATCATTTATATATATGTAACCCTTAATTTTACCGTATAGTAATTACCAGGTAACTACTTGTAACAGACTACTGGGTAATTTTCAGTAGTATTTACCCATTAATTACCTGGTAATTACATGAATTCCAGTTACATTACTTAGTAATTACTATGTAATTACCAAGTATTTCCCCTGACATCTACCAGGTATGTATAACTATTTACTGTATAATCTCCTGGTAATTACATGGAACTTACCATGGTAAATGACACACTGGTAGCCAGGTAATTACCAAGTATGTTCCTGACAATTACCAGGTATTTATACGTTTTTACTATGTAATTACCAGCTAACTACCCGGTATAAGTATTTGCTCTGCTACCAGGCAAGATACCCATGTAGGTACTATAGGTATACCAAGTATTTTCAACAGTTACCAGGTAATTACATGGCAACTGTATTCACTGTGTTTACATGCGTACTACCATGCCCTCACTATTTTCTGGAGCCTGGCTACGGCCCACCGGAAATAGTCTTGCATAGGGCCACCTGAGTCGTAGAACTGGCACTGCCTGTTTGATTTAACTATTTTCCCCCCCGGTACCCCAACGTAGACTCCGTCTATACAGGCGCGGAAGTACCAGGGGGGGAAGTTGGTGTAGTTTCCCCCCGGCCCGTGACTCCAGGGGGCCCGGGGCTGTCAGATGATCGATCGACGACCACACAGCGTTACAGTCACTCGTGACAGATAGTAGATACCCATTCAAAGCGTTATCTCTCAGGGCGCTACAAATATATCTACACATCCTGCAAGTTCACTTAAAGATGGAGTGCCACAATTTTTGTATTTTCCCAGTTTTTCATGTGTCTATGAGGTGACACCCTGGAGTCGTTTTTATGTGCAATGATATATTCACTTTGTATTTAGGGTTTCTTCCTGGAGGCTGAACCCTTGACAGTCAAATGGGCCAATGACATAAATATTAAAATAGTCACATCACACTATCAGCCCCTCCCCTAACACCTCCCCTTTTATCATACAACTACAGCTGTGGGTGCGGCTTAAGTTCAGGTGGATCACCACCCATCACCACCCACCAGGCAAACCAGGCATACTTAATGAACTGGTGGGTGTGCCCACATAAAAACAACATTTTAACAAATACTGTACACTTTATTGAAAAAATTATACCTCCTTATATAACAATAAGACCTGATGATTATGTTTTAGGGTGGAAAAAAATCACGGCACTCCATCTTTAAGAAATAAAACTAGTGTTGACTAATCATTACAAGTATAGCTCTTATTTTGAAGAGGAAGAGGAAGTCTGTTTGGTTGTAGCCTACTTCCATGGCAGACAGAGTTGTTTTTTCAGATCATAATATTGATTAGATAACATTGATTAGAAGTGATGGTGGTGGTGGATTGCTTTTAGCCAAAGTTTATATTACCATAGGAAAGCCATGATGCTGCGCATCTTTGACTTAAACAATGTGTACACACTTATACGTTAAACATGGTAGAAGTGGATCATTTGAGCTACTGCGGCGGTAGCCAGCATTAGGTGATTAATTAATTGTAAAGGTATCACGCTGACGCTGGTAAAATCATCAGCAGCAGCTGCCCAAAACATTAACAGGTAGGAATGCAGACAGGCTTCAGTAGGCATACAGTACTGTCACTGCACTTGGGACTGTTGGCTCGACTGGCCGCCGTGCCATATCAGAAGTGGGTCCACCTTTTACCTGCTGCAGCTCCGCGGTCTGGTGCTTGCACACATGCAGCAAGCATACAAAGAACTACGATTTGTAGCTTGTCTGACACCTTAATCAAGTTGATAGAGCAACTTATCTGCAGTTGCTGGGATATGTTTTTAAAAGTGATGTTACGCGACGTCAAGCGTCACTGCCGATACATGGCATCGGGGGGGTGCTTTGGGAGTCCGGTCCGGCGAGGCCCGATCGTGTGGTCACCCCCCCGGCCCGGTACCGGCTTGTTCCGTCAGTGCGTCTATATAATGGTTGATGCCTACGGAAGCCTTTAACATTGGTCCAGTTCCCCTAGCAACACCCCACCGTTCCAACTATGGGATTAGAAATATATTCACAGTGCAGAGCAGTGGAAGGGAGGATTTTCAAACCGTCATAACTAAGATTCTAAAATTGCTGTCCTTGGTGAATTTTCTGCCATCCATATTTCGGATTTAATTTGTGCCTTTGTACTGCGACGCTGGCGCCATGTAAACGCTTCTGCAGCGGTAGTGTGTGTGACAAGTGGCAGCGGTGGCCGAACGGCTTGCGGAGCGGTCTTGATACCGGAAGGTCGCCAGTTCGAATCAGCGGTCCGACACGTTAAAATTACCACCGCTGAAGTGCCATTGAACCACTACGATGAAATGTTCTATGAGCAGGGCCTGGCTGGAAACAAGTTCTTGAGCTTAGCCCAGATACCCTGGGTAAATATAGTAATCATTTAATTTAATTTCACAAGACTGTGTGGGGGCGAGGGGCAAACACAGTCTTCTTAAAGTAAGCGTGTATGCTGGCCCCTGGAGCTGGGGTTTATGCTAACAGCTAGCGGTAGAGATAGAGTTAACGCAATATGTAATACAAATTTCCACCCTCTAAAATCTCAATTGACCCCTCAGTCATTTCATCCTGCAGCCGGCCCTGGGGTCGGCCCTGTACTTATTGTTTCGACCAAATCTCTTGGTGGAAGGAGCAACAAATACAGATAATTTTGTAGCTCAGTGACATGGAAAAGTCTGACAACCACTGACATAGGAACCGTTTTATTTATTTTAGAAAACGGTCATGATTTAGAGGACATTTGTAGAATCTGGTCTCAGGTCTTAATGGGTTAAAGAAAGGAAGAGCACATGACACTTACTGAGGTGTGGCTGGTCTTCAGCTTCCTGTTTAATAGAAACGTCTTCAGCTTCCTGTTTATTGGAAACGTCTTCAGCTTCCTGTTTAATAGAAACGTCTTCAGCTTCCTGTTTAATAGAAACATCTTCAGCTTCCTGTTTAATAGAAACGTCTTCAGCTTCCTGTTTAATAGAAACATCTTCAGCTTCCTGTTTAATAGAAACATCTTCAGCTTCCTGTTTAATAGAAACATCCCTGGCTGAGTCTGGAGAGTTCATCTTCACCTGGGAGTGATGCATCATGGGTATTGTAGTTCTTATGTGTCTGGAGAGTTCGTCTTCACCTGCAGTCTGGACTCTGAAATCAAGTGAATAAAGAAGGACTTTAATAAACAAAAGAAGCCTGTTGGCTGCCAGACTACTAGTGGTGATAGCCCAAATCTCCAACATGTGAATGTGGAGATTATGGGATTCATGCATTAGGGAATAAATCACACCTAACTTCAGTTTACACAAGGAACAATGGTGTAAAGTGAATAAGGCAGTGCTTAATTTCAGCCGGAGCTTGGCAGAGCTCAGCTCCGGTACTTGTCACTTGAGCTCCCCTACCTGTAGAGGCAGCTCCAGTACCTTTAGGGGGTGCCCCGCCATCCCAAATGCACATTACGTCTCATTTTCAAGTCAACTAGGCTTCTTCCTCGTCAGAGCTACTTCTATTTCCAGTACGATTCCAAAATAAAACATGGGTTGAATGTTCACATTTCAAGTACAAACAAAAACAACAGTCTTATTTTGAAATGTGTGCCCGTTTTGAGAGGAAATAGGTGGCTATGGAACCCCGGCATCGCCTCACTGTTGAGTGTTGACGGTGCCGGGTGCGTAAATAAAAACAACTCTCGTCTCGACTTTTGCAAGTTGCATCTGTTGTTGTTCATTGCATATGGAATATGGAACTTTCATACTTTTATGGAGAAATAGTTCAACTGCTACTTGGAGTTTAGCCTTGGGGACAGCATGCGTTTTGTTTTCATTACAAAATGGTGAGTTCTTATGAACAGAACTGACTGGTTAACATTGCCAAATCTCCCAAAGACACCCGGCTTTTACAGCATGGCTCAGAATCGAATATCATATAACGCTTGCTTTGGTGGGCCTGAAATAAAAAAAGACTAGTAGGCTACAGAATTAGGTAGTATTATTGAGTTGTCATCGGAGGAGGAGGAACTTGGAAGAGAAGGACAATAAAAACGCACATGCAGGTATTTAGCATTGCATACTGTTCTGATGATGGGCCACCCTAACTTGTTATACTGTATTGTATACAGTATGTAATATAACGTGAACTGCAAATGCCTACTGTAGTTGTGTGTTGTGAGTAGGCATGCCACGGTATGAGATTTTACAGTACGGTACGGTGCCGGTATTGAAAACCTATACCTCGGTATTCCACGGTATTTATATTAAAAAAAAAGAGAGAAAAAAAAAGATTGCCCCCCCCCCCCCCCCCCCCCCCACCTATGTCTAGTAGTGACTACCCCCACCTCCTTATAAGCCCTTATTTGTTCCCCAACCTGTAGGCCTACATATCTTATTTCTTTATTTTTACCTTTTATGATAATTTGAATTTTCTTATTTGTCATGAATCGATGATTATGAATTGATTACCCAGGACCGAATGGAAACAAGACTGCAAGGACTTTTTTCAGTGATCCCTTTGGACATGTGTTTGACTGTACCCTATACTGATTACATTTCTGCCAATATAGTATTCAATCAATGAATCAATAGCTATGCCCCACTGTATTTAACTGTACTATGGCTCCCCCTAATGGCCGTTTTGTACCCTGCACGCTGTAGTGAAATATGCGCATGCTCACAACTGCGTGCCTCTGTGTTGACACTTGACAGTTCACACTTTTATAGTTTAGTACATGTGGAAATATGGAATATACAATTGGATCTGGGTGTCTTTCAGCAACACTAACTCAAAGGTAGGAAGCAACTTTTCAATCTACTGCAGCTGTGTGGTGAAAATAAATGTTTTGCCTTAGCCTGGGAGTGGAGTTGCACTGCATGCGCGCAGCATGCGCCGCCCACCAACGCTGTATTAAAATACCGTAAGCTCGGAAATCTCACGGTATCAACACCGTGGCTGTTCCTGTCGCGGTATTACCGAAATTCGGTAAACCGCGGCATGCCTAGTTGTGAGCCGGCGGGCCCCTGTGTAAACTGCTGCTGCAAATGTTGTTATTGATTGACTGATTGGAAATTTTATTCAGTTTGTAGAATGGGTACAGTGTTATATTGGCTGCAGCGGCGGCGGGGCAGGCGGGCCGGTTTTGCCACTCAGAAGACAAGCTGTCCAGTCCCTCACTAAAGCCTCGATGTCCCTGTCAATGCCATGCCACCATACGAGGTCCCGACAGCGCTGCTTCACTCGCATGATGCCCAGATGACCCTCGTGGGCCAAGGCCAGGACACACGCTCGCAGGCCGTCCGGTATCACGGTGCAGAGCCCACGGGATATGCAGACGTCGTTCCAGCAGGACAGCTCGTCCTTGACACGGTGGAACGGAACCAGCTCGTCCGACAGCTTTGCGGGCCACCCAGAGCGAATAAAGGTGCGGAGCTGGGAGAGTACCGGGTCCTGTTCTGAGGCTGTCTGGAGCTCTTGAAGCGACACTGTGGATTGGAGCGGAGAGTGGAGCATCTGGATGAGGCCCTGCTCAGCAGAGTCAGGACTAGGATCGGGCGAAGGGCCAGGGGTGGCCCGTGACAGCAGGTCTGCCACAACATTTTCACAACCTGGAGTGAACTGCAGGGTGAAATTATACTGCTGGAGCCGCTCCGCCCAGCGATGGATCCTGAGTGGCCTATGTCCTGTGCCAGAAGTTGCGAGCAGAGCTGTGAGAGCCTGGTGATCCGTGCGCAGTGTGAAGGGTCGGCCATACACGTACATGTGCCAACGCTCGCTCGCCCAGATGCAAGCTAAGGCCTCCCGTTCCCCCACCGAGTACTTCTGCTCTGCTGAGCTGAGAGCCCGAGAGGCAAAGGCGATGTGCCGCTCAACGCCGTTGTGGATCTGGGATAGCACAGCCCCCAGTGCCATGTTGGAAGCGTCACAGGTGAGCAGCGTGGGGCTTGCGAGGTCGAAGTGGGCGAGCACTGGGGGAGAGGTGAGCTGGACTTTGAGCAGCCGGACGGCGTCCGAGCAGGCGGGGGTCCAAACCCATGGCGCGTCCTTTTTTAACAGCTCACGCAGCGGGGACGTGGTGGCTGAATACTGAGGTAGAAAACGTAAATAGTAGGCCGTCATTCCCAGGAACGAGGCTACTTGAGCTGGACAGGCAGGCTCAGGGAGGCGTAGCACAGCCTCCACATTAGACTGGAGTGGACGGAGGCCCTTGGCATTCAGGCGGAACCCCACAAATTCTATCTCAGGCACGGCGCATCTGTCGCCGTTCAGAGTGAGGTGATGGCTGGCAAGGACACGGAGGACTTGGCGAAGGCGCTCCTCGTGGACAGCAGCCGTCGGGCCATGGATGACGAAATCATCTAAGTAGATGACTACTCCAGGAATGCGTGCTAGAATGGTGGCCATGATCTTCTGAAAACAGCTGGGGGCGGAGCCGAGTCCGAAAGGCATTCTTGTGAACTGAAACACCCCCATGTGTGTGACGAACGCAGTGAGGTTACGGCTGTCGGGGTGTAGCGGAACCTGCATATAGCCCTGCCGGAGATCCAGCTTCGTGAAAATGGTGGAGCCATGGAACTGTGTGGTCAGTTCTTCTGCCGTAGGCAGCGGATACTTGTCAGGGATGACGGCCTTGTTAACTGCCTTGAGGTCGATGCACAGGCGCAGCTTCCCGTTCTTCTTACGTACAGCCACCAGATTAGAAATCCACGGTGACGCGTTGACCGGCTCGATGATGCCTGCCGCCAAGAGGTTGGTGAGCTCTCCAGCCACCTCGTCACGCAGGGCCAGAGGAACGCGACGCAGGGGCTGGAAGACAGGGTGCACCTCAGGGTTCAGGAGGGGCTGGTGGTCGAAGGCAGTGAGGCAGCCCAGTCCCGTGAACAGTCCAGGCCATTGTTGAGGCCACAGAGAATCGATGTGATGGATAGTAAGCCCGCTGTAATCCAGGAGCACAAACCTTGTGGACTTGTTCAGTGAACAAGTCCAGGCCCATGAGATTGGCGCCGTGGCTTGCGACTTGGAATGTGAATGAGTCAACAGTCTTAGTGCCATAACGCACCGTGGAGCTGAAGGTGCCCACGATATCAATCCTGGAATTACCGTAACCTTTGAGGGGCACTTTGGATGGTGCAGCAAGCTTGTGGTGTGGGAAAAACTGTGTGACTGTGGCTGCATTTAAAAGGGAGGCGTTCGCCCCGGTGTCGAGCAATAGCGGCAGGCACACGCCATCCAGCTCCACTGTGCACACTTTAAATGGCCGGCGAGCAGTACTCACAGAGTGTATGGTGGTCGTAAGTGAAGGGTCAGCAGCCGAGAAAGGCTGCCGTGAGGTGGCGGCTGGAGCAGAACGGCAAACTTTAGAAAAGTGGTTTTGTTTCCCACAACGTTGACAACGCTGCCCCCTGGCGGGACAATTCTTGGCTCTTGAATCATGCGATGACGAGCCGCAGTTACCGCAGCGCTGACCTGAGGGACGGTGTCGTCCCGCATAGTTTATGTGGGAAGCGTCCCGGAGAGGGTCAGGGATAGAGGAACGTGATGAAGACTCGACCTGCTGTGCTGTAAGTCCAGGCAGTGGAGATGAGGCACTAGCCAATTGTGTGGCAAAACCCGCTGCTGTCTCGATTTGAAAAGATATTTCCACAGCCCTATTGAGTGTCAGATCATCTGGGGACATTATCAATTTCTCACGAACCTTCGGGTTATTTGTGTGCTCCGCCAGCTAGTAGTTGGGGGCCCCGGGGGAAAAAAAGGACCGTTTGGTTCAGATTCTCGCAAATTCGCCAAATTTGGCACAGATGTTGTCCATACCGTACTTAATCATTTTAAGATGGGTGCCAAGATTGGCGCCCCATGGTACTGCCATATTGCGCAATCCAATATGGCTGCCACCCGAAAAAAACAAAAAGGCCTAGAATCATTAAAGATACCACTTTTTAGGGGTTTTCTGGGACGTAAAATCTGATTCTGGTGTTATTTAAATGATTTGAGGTCAAGATTACCCCTCAAGGTCAAGTTTACTCATCAAAGTTAGTATATAAAGGTAATATCGGGGTAAAATTCTGTATTTCTGGTGCAACATGCCAGATTCTACCCCCATTTTCTTTTCTCATTATAAGCTATACGTGTATGTATCAATGTTTCACAATTCAAAACAATCAGATTCTGGTTTCATTGGGAAGCTGCTGCTCGACTCCGGGTGGGCCACCATCCTCGCTAAGGCTGAGGTCCTGACATCCGGTCGCGCACAATCTGCGCTCAATGAGCATCACATCAAACGCACAAGGTATGCCCATCAAGTTTCTCTCATGTCACTTTATGAGCTCAAACAGACCGCCTACGCAGAGTATTGTGAGAGTATAATGGGCCCACCTGAGTCATTTGATATGTGGGATCAACGTTCACAAACTGTTCCCCAGTTCAAGTTCTGGTCAACCATAATGAAGCTGGAGCTTCTGATGTGTCGCTTTGTGCGGTCCCTGCGGGAAGGGGACTTTCCACTATATGTGCAAGCATGTGACGAACTCTGCGGCTGGTTTCACGCCCTGGACCACACAAACTACGCACGTTGGCTGCCAATCCATGTCCGTGACATGGTTCAGATAGCTGATAAACACCCTCAAGTACATGCTGAATTCATGAAGGGCAACTTTGTTGTGCAGAAATCAGCTAGAAAGTTCAGCCTCATGGCCAAGGACCAAGCACATGAGCAGTCCAACAAAAGCCTCCAGGCGCATGGCGGAGCCGTTGGACTCTATGAGAATCCTGAAGCCCTTACATTGTTTATGCTGGCTGGACCTGATTGCACACGGATAGTTGAGGAGTTTGAGGCCATCAATGACCCACCAACGTCATCCACTGCTCATCATGAGGACGGACATAACTTGCAAGTAAAGTTTCGCAAGGATGTACTCTCGTTCATCGATGTGGTACAGCAGCTAGGCAACCCCTTCCTTGCTACAAGCCAGGAGCTTATTGCACTCGATACACAGAATGTCATGGAGCCGGCAGTTGTTGCTTCTTTATCTCAAATCCATGAAGCCGGCCAGACCCTTCACGCAGCATATGTCAAGGAAAGATTGGAAATGGCTTCAGTACCAGTATCTGATACCGTCAAGCGGAAAAACATGCTAACATTCGCCAACCGAACTGGCCACAAGAAAAAAGGTACAAAGGACAGTGGCATACAGAAGCAGAACATGGTTTTAATCACACAACTGTTCCTTTCACTCCAGTCACGTCCCAATGCTGACATGACAGACTTCTTTCAATTCGAAAATCAGAGAGAGCCACCGAGCCTGGCGGACAGAGGGTCTCTGCGATCTGGGACAAAGTCTGACATTCTTCAATGCCTCAATGCTAGCACAGGTCATGCAGCTTCTGCCAAACAAGCTACCGTTGTGGTGTTGGATATGGCAGCAGTCATCCACATGGTGCGCCCCACAACAGCAAAGACATTCAGCGAGTATGTCTTGCTCAACATTACACCATTTCTGGAGGCCCAAATGACAACTAGTACCCAACGCATTGATGCTGTATGGGACAACTACCCAGAGGAAAATAACCTAAAATATCTTACACAGAAACGGCGTGGGAATGGTTCACGGACAAAAGTCGGTGATGGTAGCACTCCAATCCCTAAGCATGAATGGAGTGGCTTCCTAAAAAACGAGGACAACAAAAAGGAGCTCTTCTCATTCATCAGCACACAGATCTCAAAGAATGACATGCGTGGAAAGCTCCTTCTGACTACCCGCTTTGAGACTGTGCTCTCCAACATGCCTTGTGATGTCACAAAACTACAGAAGTGCAACCATTCTGAGGCAGACACCAGGATCCTCCTGCATCTGGCACATGCAGCAGAGCAGGGTCATACAACAGCCTTTGTTCGCACCGTAGACAGCGATGTTGTCATTTTGGCAATCCGGTTTTTCGAGACCCTTGGCCTAACCGAGCTCTGGGTGGGTTTCGGTACTGGTCGAAAATATCGTGACATACCAGTCCATATCATCTACTCTGATCTCGGTCCATCAAAGTCATTGGCACTACCCCTCTTCCACAGCTTAACAGGGTGTGACACAACTTCCCAGTTTCTTGGATGTGGCAAGAAGACAGCTTGGGCAGCCTGGAGAAGCATACCAGACCTCACCAACACACTAGTTGCTCTCACAAACACCCCTGACCTCTTCAGTCTTGAGTCTGTGCATATGCAGAACATTGAACGATTTGTCGTGCTCATGTACAGCAAGGGGTGTGGTGCAGCTGGTGTCAATGAGGCCAGACATTGCCTCTTCACCACTGGAAGTAGATCACTGGAAAACCTCCCACCTACCCAAGCTGCACTGTTCCAGCATGTCAAGCGAGCGCTACTGCAGGCAAGTTTCTACTGGAATCAGGCAACCTCGGTCCAGCAGGAAATTCCTGACTTCAGTGAGTGGGGCTGGCACAAAGATGGCACTGGCACATGGCAACCACTGTGGACCACTTTTAGTGATGCATCAGCAGCATGTGACCTTCTTGTGCGCTGTGGCTGCCTCAAGGGATGCATGGGAAGGTGCAAATGCCACCGTATCGGTGTCTGATGCACAATCCTCTGCAAATGCGAAGGTGGGTGCCTTAATAATGAAGATGACAGCCAGTAACTCCACACCTTGCAAGGGATGGAGACACAAAGAATGTGAAAGACAACATTGTGATCTAACTTTTTGATTTTAGCAAGTTTTACGGAGTAACTATTTTGATTACATTGTCCCCTACTGTTGTTTACTGTTGTTGAAGTTGGACTTGTATTAGTTTGTTGTTTATAATAAACAATCTACTGTTTTGAGTTGTGAAACATTGATACATATACAACTACAACTTATAATGGAAAAAAAATAACTTTTTGGGGGTAGCATCTGGCATGGCGCACCAGAAATATTGGATTTTACCCCAATATTACCTTTATATACTAACTTTGATGAGTAAACTTGACCTTGAGGGGTAATCTTGACCTCAAATCATTAAAACAACACCAGAATCAGATTCTACGACCCAGAAACCCCCTAAAAAGTGGTATCATTTATGATTCTATGACTTTCCGTTTTTTTCGGGTGGCAGCCATATTGGATTGCGCAATATGGCAGTACCATGGGGCGCCAATCTTGGCACCCATCTTAAAATGATTAAGTACGGTGTGGACAACATCTGTGCCAAATTTGGCGAATTTGCGAGAATCTGAACCAAAAAATCCCCGGGGCCCCCGACTGGTCAGTTCGTCCTGTAATGCACCAAACTTGCACAGGCTGGCCAAGCCCCTCAGATCAGCCACATATTGGTGAACAGTCTCACCCACACGTTTCCGGCGCTGGCGAAACAGAATCCTCCGGAGGATGACACTTTGTGGTGCTGCGAAATGGTCGGATAGGAGTTTGACACAGTCTATGTATCTTGCGGCAGTCCCGAGGGTGGCGAGGATCCGTTGTCCCTCTGTGCCAAGACAGTGAATCAGAATGGCTCTTAGTCGCGCGCCGTGGCAAAATCTCTTTGCTACCATTTTGTTTGTTGGGTCCATATAAGTACTTTGAGACATGATAGCATTTTCAAATGAGTAGCTTTAATACTTTTCTGGGACAATCATTGTTTCCCCATTAACTCCCATTATATGCAGAGTAGGATTTTTTGCAGTTTACTGTATATGGTATAATTAAGTTTGATTCACACTTATATAATTACACACACACACACACACACACACACACACACACACACACACACACACACACACACACACACACACACACACACACACACACACACACACACACACACACACACACACACACACACACACACACACATGCTATGACATATACAAGTATGTTATAAAAGTATATAAACATGTAGGCCTATAATAGTAATACATTTGCATAATTCGCTAATTATTCCCCAAAACAAGAAATTACTATAACTTTGCTTCACTTAGAAAGGTGATCTAAGAGTCTTAAGTCTATGTTTGTGATGTCTACAAATTCATCTGCAATCATGCCACCTTTTTAATTTGCACAAGTCGTGAAAGAAATGACATATTCGCCAAAGGTATTCGTGCTTTACATTTGACTGCAGCTCTACCCCATGCATGGCAAACATTGATAACAGTCTTGAAGCAGACAACAGATCAACTGCATGATCACTGGAAGACCGATAAGCTTGGACCCATGGCCCTGTAGGAACATACAAAGCAAATGGAGATGGCCAGGGTACTGAGGCTAGGTGAAAGGCATACTGTTATAACAGCACTGAGGGCTGCTGCCAACACCATAGAATATAATTGGCTTGATGGAGCCTGGAAATAGGCACATATAAAGACTAGTACATGGCCCTGCACCACAACAAGGCATACACTATATCAAAGCACAAGAATAGGGCTGTAGAAGCACACATGAAAACTGTCCTATTTCCCAACCAGAACGGTTCATGTGCAGAGTCAGCACAGCTTGTTGAGAGCATGAGCAGTACAACAAAATAGTACAACAAAATCCTGGAGGAAGATAAAAGACAGTAATCTTAAATTCCCTCAATTCACCTTTCTTTTCTCAATGTGCTATGCATGTATTTCCCCTCTGATTCCCCTCAATAATTAATCAATGTACATTTCATGTTCAATAAGAATCAGATCCCTTTCTGTGCCATTGGGTGGATAATGCACTTCACATCACGAAGGTCACTGGAGGCCTTGTGGACATTATTCGGAGGAGAGAGCAAGGTCATGACCACACACAAAAAGCTGTCCAACCAGAAAAAGACTGGTGATGACTTTGGTTATGTTGATCAGAAACCAGAATGCTACCAGTGAATGTTTTTGCCTGCCAACAAAGGCCAAAGATTATAGTGGAATGTAGTGTTTTGACCGCCATGATCTCCCATCTTCCATGAAGGACGCCAAATGGAAGAGATGCCAGGGTGGCCCTCACTTATCATGTGGAAGACAGGACACCTATGGGGAATTGTCAGGAAAAATAAGTTCCTGTCAAGTACCAGAACCAAATATGAGCTGAAAGTTTATCAGCAAACCCTCCAACACTTTCAGGGGAAAACGTAGGTTTTTATAGTAACAGCAAGGCAAGATATCCACTGAAATTGTATCTCAACAGCTTGAAAGACACTGACATGGATATTACTGCACAGCCTGGATGCTGTCCAGAGTGATACAAAACTCTAGCTCAAGTCCACTGATTGCGACTGTAGGTCGCAGATTACTATGAATACCTGCAAAACCATTCCGTCGCTCCGCCAGTGACGCCTCCATATGATCCATCATGCCTCGTGACATCACACCATCATATATGGCCGTCAGTCCCTCACATCTTGTGACACACTCCATATATGGCCGTGAAGATCACGACACTGACCTCATCAAACCCTGGATATAGCCATACATGGAGAAGATTGGATCATCACATATCATCAGATCTGCATATATGGAACCTCAAACCTCAAACACTTAGATCTCCATATGGAGCTGACCTTTTCTGACATTCCATATGTTGATCCTTCCCCATCCATCCTTCCTCTTCGATGAGGTCTCCCTTTTGACTGATACCTGTCCATTCAAACACTAGAGTTCTCAACAGGCCCGTAAAATTAAGGCCCGGCCCTACCTGGGCCCTCATTAAACCCTGTACACTCAAGACATTTCCCCCGCTGCTACCATTAGATCTCCATATATGGAGCTGACCCGTTCTGACATTCCAGGATCCATATGTTGATCTGACCTCATCAAACCCTATACACTCAAGACACACTCCAAATTCATAGTCATTTGGGCTCTTAAGTCCCCTCCCCCCACTCAACCTGCATCCCTCACTGCTGATGTTTTTGTCAACTACTTTGAGAAGAAGGTTGACGATATCAGCAGCTCCTTTCCCCCCCTCCCCCATAAAGTGGCATCTGACTCAACCAACACTAACCCCAACTTACCATGCATGTCCTCCTTCTCTCCTCTTTCCCCAGACGAGGTCCTACAACTAGTGACATCCACTAGACCTACCAGCTGTCCTCTCGACCCTGTCCCGTCTCCAATCTTCCAGATCATCGCACCTGATCTGCTCCCCTTCATCACCTCCATCATCAACACCTCAGTAACCTCAGGCTGCGTCCCATCTGCCCTCAAGTCAGCCAGAGTAACTCCACTCCTCAAGAAACCAACCCTTGACCACTCAGATGTCAAGAACTACAGACCGGTATCACTCCTTTCATTTCTGTCTAAAAGCATTGAACGTGTTGTCTCCAACCAGCTCTCTCTCCATCTCTCACAGAACAACCTGCTGGATCCCAACCAATCAGGATTCAAGAAGGCACACTCCACAGAGACTGCCCTGCTGGCAGTCACAGAAGCACTACATGCTGCCCAGGCTGCTTCCCACTCTGCTGTCCTGATTCTCCTAGACCTATCGGCGGCATTTGACACAGTGAACCACCAGCTGCTCCTAGACACCCTAGCGGATCTAGGCATCGGCGGGACAGCACTAAAGTGGTTCTCTTCCTATCTCACCGACCGGACCTACCAGGTTTCCTGGAAAGGTCTGCCATCATCCCCCCGAACCCTCCAAACTGGGGTCCCACAGGGATCTGTACTTGGTCCCCTCCTTTTCTCACTATACACCAAATCCCTTGGCACTATCATCTCTGCTCACAATATATCCTATCACTGCTATGCCGATGACACACAACTGTTTCTATCCTTCCCCCCCTCTGCCACTCAGGTGGAAGAGCGCATCACTGCATGCCTGGCTGACATCTCACAGTGGATGTCCTCCAACCACCTCAAGCTGAACCCAGACAAGACTGAGCTTCTCTTCTTCCCAGCTAAGTCCTGCCCTATGCGGGAGCTAACTATTTCCGTAGACAACGCCCTGGTAACGTATGTCCCAACAGCCAGGAACCTTGGTGTTGTCCTGGACAGTCAGCTCTCGTTTAAAACTCACATCACAGCTGTCACTCGATCCTGTAGGTTCACACTCTAACATACGACGAATTAGACCGTTCCTCACCCAGGAATCAGCCCAGCTCCTAATCCAGACAACAGTCTTGTCAAAACTTGACTATTGTAATTCGCTCCTTACTGGCCTACCGGCATGTGCACTTAAGCCTCTCCAAATGATCCAAAATGCCGCAGCTCGTCTGGTCTTCAACCAGCCAAAATTCTCACATGTCTCCCCCCTGCTCCGCTCCCTGCACTGGCTCCCAGTCACTGCCTGCACAGAATACAAAACTCTGATGCTGGCATTCAAAGCAACCAAAGGTATGGCTCCCCCATATCTTGCAAGCATGATTGAACCCTACAAACCCTCCCGCGCACTCAGATCAGCCAACACAGGAAAGCTGGAAGTACCCTCACTAAAAACGCCGGGCCAACGCTCCACACGTCCCAAACTCTTCTCCCTTCTGGCCCCAAAACTGTGGAATGCACTCCCCGTTGCAGTCAGAACTGCGGCATCACTCCCAATCTTCCGCCGTAGTCTGAAGACCCACCTTTTCAGACTCCATCATGGCCCATAGCACTTATCCTACCCCCTTAGATAGCACTTTTTAGACTTAGATAGCATTTGAAACAGACTTATAGCATGTCATGTAGACAGCACAATAATTGCATTGTATATAGTCATAGCACATCATAGTAGCCTACATATGTATAGCATAGTATAGTATAGTATATATGTATAGTTAATATGTATAGTGTCATTATATAGATATGTTCTAGTTACGTTCTTAGCTTACGCATGTTTCTTGATAAATGCATTTTATATATGTGATGTATTCCCATACTTTTGTTCCTGCCTAATGTAAGTCGCTCTGGATTAAGAGCGTCTGCTAAATGCCTAAATTGTAAATTGTATGGATGACATAACTTAGTCTTAGAGGTATGCTGATTTTAGACTGGATGGGGGGGCACCAGCACAAATGGCCATGCTGGAACTTATGACCTGAAAGCTTCCAGATTGCTCCTGCCTTGCCAACAAATTAAAGTGCGCAGAAATGTGCAAGCTAATACAAACCTGCAGCAATCGGAAGGAAGAGGAGGATAAAGTGAAACTGATTGATTATGTGATAATGATGAAGATTATGAATACTGAAGAATTGATATTGATATGACACTATGGCAGTGATGATTATGATGATGTTCATTGATTAAAGTGAGTGAAAGACAGATGATTCTTCATTTTTTTCCTCTGTATGACATGTTTTATTCAAAACAGATAGGCGATTTTTCATTCTGTGAATCTTTGGTTGGTGTCTTTGAAGGCTGATAACTGCAACTAAGCTACCACTTGGGAACTGCTATCATGTTGAAATATTATCTAGGGATATAGACCTTTTAAAAAAAACATGATAGCATTTGCCACCTTGAATGTCCCTCACTAGAGAAAATTCTGGTCTGGGCCTATGGACTACTAGTCCCAAAGCCGCGATGTAGTTTTCAAACGAATCATGCCAGCGAGTCCAAGGTATAGGAGGCTCGGCCGGGAACGGCAAGAAAGCGGGAGGCGGTGAGAACGTCAGCTCCATCCTCGTCGTCAATGTTGTATTGAAGAATAATGCACAACTATGGACATGAGCTGAAGAGGTACACTTACAAACCGGCGTTCAGTGTTAACAGCAGCAGCAATAATAATAACACCACACAGCCTTACGGCAGCAGGCACTTTACGTTACTGTCGTAACCACATGATGTGAACCCCATACATAACATACAGTTAAAACAAAAAAATGTGCACGCACGTGAGCTCCGGCACCTAATAATTTACAAATTAAGCACTGGAATAAGGTGAAAGTAATCAATGTGTTTTTAATGTTCTGCCTCCATTCAAGCAGCAGGGAGCGTACAGTGCAACCATTTAAATTGTAACATGTAGGGAAGGGAGATCATATTTGATCACATAGCCAGCCTTAATTTGACCTCGGTGAGGAGAGTGATCTAAGTAAGGCTGCTCAATTCATTACTATTTTAATTGGTGGTTCTTGTGTTTTTGAGGGGCACTAGCACCCCCTATATTCAGCTATTACTGTAAATTTCCGTCCTACACAAACATTAAATTCCATTAAAGATGATAAGAGCGCCCCTCACTTCACACTAGTTATGGGAGATTAATCAGCAAACACATAGGTATCGGCCGATATTGGCCTTAAACCAATTAATCAGTAATCGGTATCGCAGATTTAGCAGATATTTAATTTTACTATAATTATGTTGAAAAATAAATTAAGAAAGAGACTTTTGTGATGATGAAGTCTTCAAAACATATCAGTGTTTTCTGGAGAAGCTTTCAATTGAGTCAATAGTTGGAACATTTAAAAACAAATACTACAAACAAGATGTTTATGTTGGGATATGAGCCAACATTTCAATAACGGTGCATCCCTAGTTTTAGAATCAAGAGGCATTGCTTTTTTCAAATTCAGCCTTTTTCAGAATGGACAGAATACAGAATGAGATCATATCATCGGTTATATCGGTTAACAGCCATAATAGCAATTCATTATATTGGATATTGGTATCGGCCAAATTGTCTCATCGGTACATCCCTACTTAACACAGGTGTGATTGTGTTATGAACACCCTCTTTTGCCGCTCCCTAAAAGCTCAGTGAGATGTTTAGTTCAGATCTAGCCCAGATGAGTGAAAGAGCGCCACCATTTGGTCAACAAGAAGAGTACCAATTAATCTATCTGGAAACACTTTGGTTTCAAGGAGTGTGGTGAGGAACAACCAACCAATACCGTGTTAAGATTTGTTACAATGGTGTGTGTTAGGGTTACATTTCACAATGGTGTGTGCACCATAACACGATAGGACATTGACCATTGTTACAATGGTGTGTGCACCACAACACACTACGACAGTAACCATTATTACAATGGTGTGTGCACAACACAATAGGACATTAACCATTGTTACAATGGTGTGTGCACCACAACACAATAGGATATTAACCATTGTTACAATGGTGTGTTCACCACAACACAATAGGGCATTAACTGTAGGAGCCATTATGATAGTGGTGTATTATTTATTTTGTTGTTTTTGTTGTTATTTTTGAACACTTGGTGGCGGGCTTTAGATTTGACAGCACTGGGTGTGTATTTAGAGGAGACACAGGTGCTGTGATTCAGATTGAACACACACCGTTCCCAGAGGCGTATCTACAATAAGGCGAGGGCAGGCGACCGCCTGTCCAAATCCATTTCTCGCCTGGCCAAAATCCATACAATGAGAAAAAAAAAAGAGGACAAAAACAAGATCTGAGAACTATTAATGGACAACTGATTGGTCGTTGCGGTAGAGCGCGACCCTCAATCGCCCATTGGAATGTAAATGCATGCCTTTCAGCCTTTGTATCCTACTCGTCTGGCAGGTATATCTCTTTGAAAACCTTTAGTGCTACGATTGTGCGCGGGGAGACGACAATTAACACATATCTTGCCTGGCCAAAACGTAATTCCTGGATACACCACTGAGTCCGTTCCTACCAGCACTCAGAAGGGGAGAACTACAGAATTGCAACAGAATATCACATGGTAAATTAATTTCAACTGCTACAAACTTTATCCAATAAATACCCTCAAACTGGAATCTTTGCTTGGTTATCTGTTCTATGTAATGTGTATAGGATCACTCCCACCATGCCTGTGATAGTAACGTGCCAAAACGTATAGACATTGGAAAGTGAAGGATGGCCGTTACATTAACCATTGTTACAATGGTGTGTGCACCACAACACAATGGTCAAAACCGCTTCGGGCGGCTGCAATTCGAAACTAGCCTCCTTCCCATGCTACACTGTGAAATGTGAATACAATGTTCAATCAATCAAAAACCTCTCTCTCTCTCTCTCTCTCTCTCTCTCTCTCCCCCAACTCAGCAGAACAGGCAACAAGTCTGTTCTCCAGATACCGCTAGTAACTGCATGCTTGTTTATTAGCCCTGGTCCAGTGCTTACAGAGAGTCTGTAAGCGGTGGACCAGAGCTACTTGTTAATAACAAACAAGTTACTTCGTATTACTGTTTATTACTGCTGCTAATATTAACTAGGGTACTGCTTGTTTATAACAAACGAGTTACAATTTTATTATTAGCCTACTGCTGCTAGTATTAACTACTGCTTGTTTAGAATCATTTATAACAAACAAGCAGATATGAGAAAAATACTCGTCGTGTTGTTCCATGTAAATAATATAAAAGATAAATGTAGTAAAAACAAGGTGAATCTGTTCATCTTACCTGCTGTGTTTCAGGGTTGAGCTGCTTAACGACGACACTGTTTTCAAACGTTTTACTTGTATTATTAAACTGTTTTGTGTCGGCTATACGACACCGTTTTACTTTTATTATTAAAGTGTTTTCACGCGACACTGCTAACAGCTATGCTAACAGCAAGTGTGTGTGTGTGTGTGTGCGCGCGCCTATATCAAGGGTTGTGCGCATGCGCACTAGCCCTGATGGAGCCTGGAGCGTGCACGGTGCACGTACCATAAAGGGTCACTAGGGGGAGCCATGGTACAGTGTAATACAGTGGGGAGCAGCTATGGAACAGCTATAGAGCTGAAAACTCCCCCATAGAGATTTACTAAAATATCAATTTTATCAATCCATCCAGGATCCTGGTGAGTCATGACCATAACACCTCTGATTCTGTGAGAAACAACAAGATTGCATATTTAATTATACTTAATAAATGCTCTTTGTTTAGCGTTTTTCATTTATTCACATAATCAAAGGTTTTATGGTCATGATTCACCACGATCCTGGATGGCTTGATTCTAGGCTTAAAATAATTGATAATGAATACATTTAAAACTAGAACTGCACTCTGTCGAGTGCCTACTTGCTTGTTGCACACAAGTAGGCCATAAATGGCCTATTAGTGCGCAAGCAGAGCGTGCAAGTGCTGTAGACCGCTATAAACTAAAAAATCTAGTCTCACATATTGAATTATTAGATTTAGTTATTTGCTTACGTACCTTGCTTCTGAAGGAAAAATAGTAGTATTTTTAAGTATGGTAAAATCATCGTTACGTCACCGTCAACTATACCCTGGCATTGGTACATATATTCATCACGTCATATGCTCATATGTCCATATGTGTACATGTCTATATGTATGTATATGTAGTTTTCTGAGTGGTTAGTGGTATAATGTGATCAGCTGGGTGGTTTGATGTGTATGTACTTGACACTGAAACATATCATCATTACGTCACCATCGTCAACCAATTATACCCTGGCTGGCATTGGTACATAATCTTCCATCACGTCATGGGACATATGCTTCGTAGCATGACAAAAACACACCTGCACGGTCAGCTTGGGGCCAGCATATGACGTCATAACATGTGCTGGCCCCGGACACGCGCATCGTAGCACCTGACTGAAAACATGACTTGCACGCTCTGCTTGCGCAAGTAATAAATATACATAGTTTTGAGGGGTGCCAGCCCTAGCCTGGCTAATAAGCCAGACCGAATCAGCCGTTGGCAAAAAAAAAATTGCCTGCCGGCGGATGTGATTTGAGTCTGGCTTCGCCAGCCCCTCCTATACACAGGTTTAATGTTTGTCTTTAGTTCAATGTTTGTTTCGTAAACACCATTGACAATGAAGGGAAAATGTACGTCATAATGTACCTCATATTGTCTCTTTATTGTTAATGGCGTTTAATGTTTGTGTTGGCACAGTTTGTTTTACATAACCATTACATCACCTAATAAACATGAGTTCGACTTTAATATATTAGCGCCCCTCACTTCACACGGGTGTGATTTTTAAATAGATTTATAAATATTTTGTGTAAATCTATGGAGAAAAATGAATGGCCGATTTTTTCAGTGGGTTCAGAAAACCACGCCCACTGCTATTCTCTATACTGTAGCATGCCACTTGGACACAGCCCAGGGTCTGATCAGCCATGGTTGGGTCGCCTGGAGGAGGGTGTCTGTTGTAAGACCCAGAAACACCCAATGATCCCAGGTAGCACTGATGTGTCCAGGTTCATGCATCAGTAGATGTTTAATTAACTGTATCTACTGCTGCTTTGTGTATCCTGACTCAAACTGTATGCCAACTGCAACATGGAGAGACGTCAAACGGTTTCTTATTTCAATACACATAATACGTATGTATACCATAGATTTACTTTATTCTTTAAATCCTATTGATCAAAAAGGGCAAATGTACTCTTGAATAGATATACTGATTGATTCATTGTCTAATTACAATACATTTTGATTTATGAATTTATTTACTAAACAGTGTAATGCAGTGACTTTCTGGGGACATAATTCACCTTTACTTGCTACAAATTGGAATCAGTAATGTAATCCGAGTACCACAATTTAAAAAGTAGGGGGTTAATTTCAGTTACTTTGATTACTTTTAAGCAAAACTCTATTTAATTAGATAAAACACGTTTTACCATTGATAACCAGACAAGAATGTTGAGCTTGTGAAATTAAGAAAAGGACAGAAATATGGTTAAATCAGTGGTTCTCAACCTTTTTACAACAAGCAGAACCTCCTCAGAAATTATTTGACTCTTAAATTCCAACCTTATTATGATTAATGTTAAAATACAGTCCTATTCAGCTAGGCAAGGCACGTGTTCACACAAGACAAATTCATTCCAAATTATATACAGTATATATATATATATATATATATATATCACTCATTCTTGAGATGAGGGACACAAGTGGAAAAAACATGTCCCACACATAAGAGCCTTCATTGTTAAAAATAAATTAATTCATACAAATAAAAGCACCTGCAAAGTTAAATGTAATACAGTTGTGTATTCTTATGACATTAATTTAATTATAATTTGTTTCATATGCCATCTGAATTAGTTAAAAGCAGGCTCTGTACCCAAAAATGCCTGTATTTAGCCTGTCCTCAGCAAGTGGTCACAATTTCAAACTGCCAAGTGTCTAATACTGTCACAATCACATAAATATACATACTAAATGAAAGTAGATTGTCAACAACACAGCAAACAATATACACAGTTAATTGTATTTAATATTTTCCAATACATCTAATATCAAATGTGTGTCCCACGTCTCCGTCAACTCCGTCAGGTTTTTTAAAAGTCTTAAATTAATCAGAAAATATTGTCGACAGATTTAGCCTGAAGACTCCTTTTCCAAGTCCTGTTTATATTTGTTGCAACAGTGGAGCACCTGGTCTGACAAGCATTCAATTTTGTTTGATATTTTAAACAAACAATGTTGATATCAATGTGGTCACAGCTTTTACATGTCAACTCCGTCAGGACATTATTATGATCTTTAAGAATTCCAAAATAATGTTTAGTATTTTAGTTTAGGGTTAGGTTTAGCTAACAACTGAAGAAAAAACAAAATGGCTAAATTGTAGCCTGGTTAATAAACCAGACCGAATCAGCCGTTGGCAAAAAAAAGTTGCCTACCAGCGGATTTCGGTCTGGCGAGGCTCAGTAGCACGCCTCTTTCCTACAATCGAGAACAGGTCGGACCAATCGGGACACGGTATGCAATATGGGCGGGCTTTGGTACAGTGACGTTCAATGCTTGAGACTTTTGACTGACAGTAGCTCTGACCAATTGCGTCAAAGAGAAAATGTTTGAACCCGTCCCCCGGGAAATGAAATCCAAGTGGAGCCAGCCCAGACTGATATACCGCGACAGTGTTGTGTGATATTAGTCTGGCTTATTAGCCAGGCTAGCTAAATTGTACTACAGAGGGTTAAGATGAAAACTAATGCCATTTTGTCAACGCCGTCAGACATCAACTCCGTCAGGTTTTGTGTCTGATGGAGTTGACATGTATCTGACGGAGTTGACAAAAGTGTTCCCAAAACAATAAAATTATAGTTTTTGAATGAAGGGAAGTATTCTAATTTGGCACAGGACAAAGGCACAGGACAAAGGATCTTGATTCTGGTGACTAATCATTACATTTTCAAGTATGAACTTTCTCTGGGAGGGGTCAGGGCTTATTTCAGGTTCACGTTGAGTTGCTACTGACAGGACATTACAGGAGGTGGGCTTTCTGGCCTTTGACTTGTCCCTTTCAGCAGACGCACAGTTTGACTTCACTGGCCACTGCAGGGAACTGTGGGGAGAAACTTTGGTCTCTTGACACCCCGATTAGGTTCAGGGTTTTTTTGGTGGTGACTTGCCTTTCATGACATCGTTGCTGCAGCAGTTGATCTCCTTACTGCGAGCGGTGGCACACTCTGGGTCTCTGGGTGGCCTCCTGCCAGTGTTTCTCCATCCTTCTCATGAGCTCTGTGTTCTGGGGCTCTGTTATAGTCAACTTGCATTGTCTTGGCTGGAGATTGCTTTCCTGCAGTGTCCAGCCCAGTCTTGTGCAGATGGCTGCTGGCCCACCTGGAGGCCCCAACCTCACTTGTTCGGGTGGTGTGATTAGGTGGTCTTCCCCAATCAGGATGAGGGGTTTGACCCTTTCAAACCGTTGTAGCAGCAGTCTGGCCAAATGTCTGTATTTAGTTGTGAGGCTAGCCCCAGGTGACTTGAGGTGAAGGCTCCTTTGATTTGGTAACATTGCTTTGGTTGACATGCTGGGGACACAGAGAACGACACAGATGCCTTCAGTGTCTGCACATCCTGCCTGATAGTCCTGAAGGCAGATCTTAAGGTGTTCCATTGAGGCAGAGTCTTTCGCTCACTGTTCACCTCAAGCAGGACTTCAAGGTGTTTGCCTTTGCACAGGCTATATCGTGCTTCAACCACTCAGAGAACTCCAACAGGGGGTTGGTTGCTCCTGGGCCGCAGAGCATTGTGCGGCGGAATACAGCTTTTATCTCTGGTGGCAGCTTGTTGAGGAGTCGTGCAACATGTGAGCCGCATCTAAGTTCTGTGTCTCCCTCTGGGCCGTGTTGTTGTTTAGGTGTCACTCGGGTCTCTGTTGGGAAGTCGGGTCTAGATGGTCTAGAACATGAGTTATTTAGTCAGGGGATATTATTAAAATCTGGTAATAAATTCCTTATCAAGAATTTTCTTCACCCAATGTGTTTGGAAGGGTGTCTACTAACATATCCCACATTGCTTTATATTCAACCAACCGAGGGGAACTTTTGAAAGTTGCTGCTGAACTGTTGAAAGTTGGGGTACCATCAACAACCTATATAAGGCAAAATGTTCATTATGCTTTAAGTAGCATGTGACATGTCAAACTAGGGGGTTTTCATGATTCTGAATGCATTCCAAGCATTAGCTATGCACGGAAAACACTCCTTTGGCTTAAAACGGCCATAGCCATCATCACAGATGTGATGAGGTCAGCACATTTGGTCACATTTGGGCAAGTGATATGGCCGAATTTAGCCCAAGGAGTTTGACCCCTAGTTTGGCCATAGACCTCCTAGTTTGGCCATACATCTGTGATGATGGCTATGGCCGTTTTAAGCCAAAGGAGTGTTTTTCGTGCATAACTAATGCTTGGAATGGATTCAGAATCATGTCAAAAGTTCCCCTAGGTTGGTTCAATAGAAACCAATGTGGGATATGTTAGTAGACACCTTTACAAACACATTGGTGAAGAAAATTCTTGGTAAGAAATGTATTCACAGATTTGACATTATTCTGATAATATTCCCTGACTAATTGGTAAAATAATAGCAGGTCTGCCATTTTTGAAAATGGCTGCCATTGTCACAGGATAAATCTAAATAGTACTACTGTATTCCTCATCCTTGAAAATGTTGGATTAGTCACCAGAATCAAGATCCTAGGTGGTGTAGAACTTGAGTTATTGTAAAATAACAGCAGGTGGCGGCCATTTTGAGAAATGGCTGCCATGGTCACAGGGCAAATCTAAATAGTACCACTGTATTCCTCATCCTTGGAAATGTGGGATTAGTCACCAGAATCAAGATCCTAGGTGGTCTAGAACCTAAATCAGTTCAACTTGTCAACTCCGTCAGATGTTTGTCAACTCCGTCAGACAGGTCCACATGATGTTTTTGTTAATTTCCAAAGAAATAGATGATTTGATGTCAAATATTTTGTGCTTATGTATTGAAACACCAACTGAAATACTACGTAATGATGCTTTACATGGTTTTTATGTTATAATATTGAAAGTAGAGGTTGCAAATGAAGGATTTGAGAAATGGGATATTTCATAATAGTGTGATATTGGAACAAAACAATATTAAATTAATTGTATTACTTAACTTGACTGCTGAAAGCCATTATAAGATAACTGAGTACTTTATATTATTGTTGACATGAATCAGTTATGAAGTGTATAAATGTCCCATTTTAGAAAAAAACCTGTTCCTTCTCAAGATTGGTAGTTGAGACCTGTGTCTACAAATACATCTATTTGAGTTTAATGTTTCTTAAAAAAAAAAAGAAATCTGATTTGAAAAAAGTTTTGTCCCTTATCTCAAGAATGTATATATATATATATATATATATATATTAATGCTGTCAATAATAACGCGTTAACGGCGTTTATTAATTGCGTTAAAATATTTAACGCAATTAACGCATGCGCAGTGTTCCCCCTAACCTTAGAGTATAAGCCCCTAACGTGCGCCCGTGTGCGCGGCTCAGGAACGTCCAGTGCATAACAAATCTGTCACTGTGTAGCGCACAGTCATGATTGAACAACACTAGAGAGATACACTGTAGCTTGTGTATTGTTGTTGGGTTCAATGGGTTGCCAAGTGGTTTGATTCTGTAACTCTGTTGCGTTACTTTGTCTGCCTACAGTGCCTAGCAAGGTCACCAGAGATTTCGACCCAGGACTATTCGACCAACCGCAAATTCGAGTCCGTTCGACCCGTTTTTACCGGGTCGAATTATCTTTACTTTACTTTACTTTATTTGTTTATTTAGACAGGACAGAGCATATTAATGAACGTCACATGAACGTAAATACACCGGGATTAGCAAAGATGCTACTTTTCATCCGCAGTCCTCACACAAAACATAAAAACAGAAAACAGACAAACGGTGTAACCCCTAGAGGGTAGTAGAGTACAAGGTGACGGTGGTGATTAAGATTGAGTATATTTGTTGCATAGTTGCATACTTTTTTAAGAAGGTTTTTTTGTAAACCTTCTTTTCTAAATGAAATAATAATGTATGCCTTATTGTAATGTTGTCTGTGTAACCAGATGGAGTCGCTACGTACTCCTAATGTCACAGTGATACTACGCCACTCCCAATTACAGGGTGGGAGACCCGGAATACATATGAAGGTAAGTGTTCAGGTTGAGTGAACAATAATTGTCGGTTGCTTCATGGGAATATAACTTTATTCGGAGAAAGTACAGAGTATTGACATTTCCTTTAAAACGTATATTCACTATTCACAGTATTGACATTTCCTTTAAAACGTATATTCACTATTCACAGCGTTACCAATAAAAGGTTATCAAGTCTTCCACTACACAGATAAAAGGGATTTGAATCAATTGCACTAGGATGCACTCATTTCCTATGTCCATAGACACACAGTTAAGCACTGCAAAGAAACGCAATAGCACTCTGAGCCAATTATGGTTGGCATTAAACACTGCAAAATAACACTAAAGGCTAAAAGCCAAAAAGAACACCACGCTGTAAAAAGGGACAGTAGTCCTTGAGTGCAACTCTGCAATATAATCCTTAAACCAATATATCCGTCTTTGGCGGTTAACTAGTTAACTCCTTGGTTAGAGCAGTAAAAGTGAGGACCCTTATAAAAACACCACTTGGGTGTGATCTAGTACAAAACATAAAAACTATAGCAGCATAGACTTGAATTCAAAACAAAAAAGATAAAAAGAACAGCGGTTCACAGTATGAGGTCCAATCTGTAATGGAACACAAACCTCAATTAGCCTCATGATTTACCATATAGTTAAAGCGCTTTCATGGTTGTACTCAGATTCTGAGTACAACGCTGAGGTAGTCAAACAATCATACATAACATGCATTAAATGTACTTTGTACTGCTAATGAGCACATACCCTGTTAAGGTGATCAGGGCATCCAGGTTGTCAGTGTTTGCTCGGTCGGGACACCGTCTGTGTAATATAAACATGTCATGAGGACTAATATAAACATATCATGAGGACTTGCATTTTACTCATAACAAAGACTGCTATGCTGTCGCAGTATGGACGTAAGCCTACCTCTAAACTCTGGTGTGTAGGCTTACACACACGCACAACGGACACCACGCTAGCCAGGCTCTTGTCAGTGTATTACTGGGTAGAAACACCGTCTGTGTAACAAACGTATCATGAGGACTCACGTCATTCATCAAACACAAACTTTTATGCTGTCAAAATACGGACGGAAGCCTACCTCAAGACTCTGGTGTGTACACACACACGCACACACATTAGCCGGCTCGTTCGCCGCTGCGTCTAACAACGAGACAAGCATTTGCATAATTAACTGGGAGACAATTTAACGTAACGGCTCGTTTGTGCTGTTGCGGTATGAGGCAAGCCTACCTTGGTTTCTCTGAACTGTGTACACACACACGCTGACAGGGCTGTCACTAGATCAGAGCTCCACAGTTTCTGACGAAGAAAAAGAATAAATAAACTGGAGGTTGTTGACAAATCAACCTAGAGACAGGTAACCCTATATTAGTAAAACCAAGAGCTTACCTCGATGCTACGAGCACAAACAAAACACCACCCAACAGCCTGACTGGAACAGGAAACAACCTGGGTAAAACACCGCCTATTCCCTATGCCTGGCCAGCTACCCTATATGCTGAGCTGAGGGGGTGGTGCTATGAAACGTATTGGTTCCCAGTCCCAGTGGGACTGTCCCACTGATTACATTCGCCCCTCCTAAATTGAATCGGCGTCCCGACGATGTATCAACCTGGTACTGGGACGAGCAGGCCCCCATTCTCCCCCCCTGTGCTGGTGACACCGTTTGTCTGTATGGTAGCCGGTGAGGGTTGGGGTGGAAACCAGCATTACGCCGGCTGCTGCGGCGCAGGCCAGGAGAAGGTGGTGATAAATGTTCTTCCGAGCCTTCAGTTGATCTTGGGCTACCTCCCTGGTCTGGTACCGGATGCGGTGGGCTCCCATGAGCCTCCGGTTCTGGTGTTCGTACACCTGGGTCTCCTCTCTCATTATCCTCTACTACCAGAACGATAGACTCCTCAGAGTCACTTGTGGCATCAACTGGAGGTGTATGGTCTAGAGTGACCTGTGCTGGAGTCACCGGTTGGGCATCGGGCCCCCCTCCCTCTGGTGCAGTCCGCAGCTCTGTCCGGTGTATTCGCAGAGCAGGGCCATCCTGGTGGACAGGGGCGATGGTATACACCATTCCCTGATCGAGGGGTCTATTCACCACTCGATAGAGGCAGGGGTGCCAGAGGTCTTGGATCTTGTTCCTGCCTCTAACCTGGTGGTTCCTCCTGTAGACAAGCTGACCCTCTTCTAGACCAGGATTGGTCACCTGCTGGTTGTGCTTTCGGTTCCGTTGTTCTGCTTTGGCCTGCAGTTGCTGTCGGACATGGTCATACACTGTCTTTAGGGATTCTTGATGTTTCTTGACCCAGTCCTCTGGGGCCTCCTCACCAGAGCCTTCGTCAGCACCAAGGAGAAAGTCGACCGGTAGCTGGGGTTCACGGCCAAACATGATGTAATGTGGAGCCAAACCGGTGGTCTGATGAGCAGTGGTATTGTAGGAGTAGGTTACCTGGGACAGATACTGGGGCCAACGCCTCTTCTTCTCTGGTGGCAGAGTGCGAAGGAGGTCGTGGAGCGTCCGATTGAACCGCTCACATTGGCCGTTACCTTCAGGATGGTATGGGGTAGTCCTGGTTTTCTTAATGCCATAGGTATCACACAGCTGCTTTATGATCTTGCTCTCGAAGTTTCTACCTTGGTCTGAATGAATGCGGCTGGGGACTCCGAACAGGTGGAACCAGTGTTTGACCAAGACATCTGCCACTGTGCTCGCCCGCTGGTCTCTGGTTGGTATAGCTTGTGTAAACTTGGAAAACACGTCCGTGAGGACTAAGACATTTTCCCGTCCATCACTGGCTGGCTCTAGTAAGGTGAAGTCCATAGCCAGTAGCTCGTTGGGTCGACATGCCTGGAGGCTTCCTCTGTATGCCTTGATTCGAGGGCCTTCTTTTGCTAGCATGCACCTCCCACAGCTACGGCACCAATGTTCAATGTCTTTAGCCATACCTGGCCAGTATCCACGATCCCGTGTCAACTGTAAGGTGCGGTCAACGCCCTGGTGTCCGTGGCCATCATGCACGCTCTGGAACACTTTTTCTCTAAGACACTGGGGTAATAGTATTTGGAATATTTCTTTACCACCTCCGGGGGGGTAGATCTTCCGATACAGCACTCCATCTCTCTCCACCAGGCGTCCCCACTGGCGAAGTAGCTCCCTACTCTCCTGGCTCAGATGTTCACGTTCCTCTCGTCCGGGGGTCTGTCCTTCCTTCCAGTACTTCAACACCGGGCTAATGACAGGGTCTTGCTTCTGTAAAGATGCCAATTCAAGTTGTGAGAACCCTGGCATAGCAGCCATCTCACGAATGTGAGTTTCCTGGAAGACAGAGGAATCCGACAGTGGGTGGCGTGGGGCTGGGGGAACTTCCATCCCAGTGGTGAACCGGTCCAGGTACTGTCTGGATAAAGCGTCAGCATTTCCATTACTACGACCTGGACGGTATTCTAAGGTGTAGTCGAAAGAGGCCAATTGAGAAGCCCATCGCTGCTCCAGTGCACCAAGCTTGGCCGTTTGGAGGTGCCGGAGAGGGTTGTTATCTGTGTAGACAGTGACTTTGTTGCCTAGGAGGTATTCTCTAAATTTTTCAGTAACAGCCCATTTAAGAGCCAGGAACTCGAGCTTCATGGAGCTATAATTATCCATGTTTCGCTCAGTTGGCTTAAGTCCTCTGCTCGCAAAGGCTATCGGCCGGCGCTTCCCATCATGGTCTTGTGAGAGTACTGCGCCCAATCCACCATGGCTGGCGTCGGTCTCAAGAATGAAAGGCTTTTGGAAGTCTGCATAAGCCAGGACTGGGGCTGTAGTCAGACCTTCCCTCAGCGCAAGGAATGCATGCTCGCATCGCTCATCCCAGAAGTCTGATAGGGGGGTTTTAGGGGTCTTACCCTTCTTGTTGGGCCCACTCAACCTTGCCACCAGGTGATGGAGGGGAGCTGCTAGCTTGGCAAACCCCTCCACAAACCTTCTATAATAAGAGGCGAAACCAAGGAAAGAGCGTAACTCGGCCAAGTGCGAAGGCCGCTTCCACTCCCGCACCGCAGCCAACTTTTCTGGGTCGGTAGCTACCCCCTGTTCGGAGACAACATGGCCCAGGTACTTTACTTCCTTTTGGAAAAAGTGGCATTTGGACAGTTTTACCTTCAACCCTTGTTGGTCAAGTCGCGAGAACACTTTTTCTAAGCGTTCCAGGTGTTGGTGAACTGTAGATGAGAAAACAATGATGTCATCAAGATACAACAGGACCGACTGGAAACGTTGGTCCCCAAACATGCGCTCCATTAAGCGCTGGAAGGTCCCGGGCGCATTGCATAAACCAAAGGGCATTCGGTTAAATTCAAATAGCCCAAAAGGAGTGCAAAAGGCTGTTTTGGCCCGATCAGCTTCAGCCATTGGCACCTGGTTATATCCACTTGCCAAGTCTAGTGTGGAAAACCACTTTGCTCCAGTTAAGGCGTCCAAGGACTCTTCAATTCTTGGAAGTGGATAGGCGTCCTTCCGTGTCTTCGCGTTCAGTTGCCGATAATCAACACACATACGTAGCCCTCCTCCCTTCTTCATCACCAGCACAATGGGGGAAGAATAGGGGCTGCAACTCTCTCTGATTACTTGGCTATCCAGCAATTGCTTAATGTGTGCCCTGACTGCCTCATACTGTGAAGGGGGAATACGCCGGTAGGGTTGTCTTACTGGTGCCTCTTCTAACAGTGGGATTTCATGGGTAATAAGGTTAGTACAGCCTAAGTCACCCTCATTTTTAGAAAATACATGCTGGTATTTAGTTAGTAACCGCCTAGCCTCAACCGTGTCACTGGGATCGAGGCCAGGAAAGTTAAACTGTTGTACATCGCTCGCAACATTATGGTCAATGTGCACAGACTGCACTGAAACGAAAGCTGTACATTCTCTTGTGGACTCATCTAAAGAGAGTTCAACATGTGGTGCATCACCAGTTACAACGTCCCTTTCCTCAACAACTTGTACCGTTCCTATCACTCTACGTGGCACTAGCCACACATCAGACTGTCCTACATTAGTGATAGGGGCATGGAGGGTACCTCTCTCAGCATGGACTAATGCAGGGGAGACGAGCAACCCCTCCGGGAGGCCAACGTCCAAGGGACCAAGGGGTTCCAGCAAAAACTCCATAGGTGGGACCTGGGGACAAGTAACAGGGATCATGGAAAGGGTTCCAGCAGCAATACATATGGGGCTTTTACCCTGAACCCTAACTTTAAATGCAGAGGAGGAACTTACTATGGCTTCCACCCTCTCACAGTGACGAAAGGCCAGTTTCCATGCCACAGCAGCAGCCTGCAAGGTGGGACTCTGAAATAGGTTGGTGCCATGCTGTGCAAATAGCCCCCGGTAACAGTCAATGATAATGTTCATGCCAAGAATACCAGGTGTAGCCCTCTTACGATTAGTGAGGACACCCTCCGGTGGATCTTTTACAATCAGTATACCCATACTAGGCAAACACGTGTCTAGCACTTTTACATCCAGCTCAATGTAGCCCAGATAAGGTATGTCCAACCCATTTGCTGCTTTGAGACCCAGCCACCTACAATCATGCAGTTCACGTTTAGACAGGTGCGAGAAATGTTCATGAAAGCAGCTTTCGGTAATGGTGGTGACCATGGAGCCTGTGTCTAATAAGCAGGGAACATCCACACCACCCATGGGCACCACCACCACCGAGCAGGGTCCAATCAACTTGCGAATCGTTTCTTGGGGTACAGTATTAGAGTCTGGAAACCCCCCTCCCAGTGTGTGACTCTGCACACTGGAGGGTGCTAGTTTCCCGACGGCATAGTCGGAGCAGGGGCAGTGCTATTCTGTATGGGCGAGTTCCCCTGTGTGCAGTAACGAGCTATGTGACCTGGCTGCGTACATTTAATACAGATGGGTCGGCCGTCAGGGGCTCGTTGGTACCTGCTACCCCGGGAGAAAGATCTGTCTCTACTCGCTCCCCCACCAGAATCCAATCTTTGTGTAATTACATCCAATTGGGCTTGTTGTTTGATAAACATGCTCTTTAATTCTGCCAGTTCGGATTTACCTGATTACATCTGTTTTGTCCTTCTCTCCTCTAAAATCATTTGAAAATGTCAGACAACACAGAGCTGCTGCTAATGTGTAGACTGAACGTCACTTTATGACTGAATGACAAAATATAGTGTATTCAAATCACAGCATACAATCAATAAAGGCATTACCATTATAGCTATAACTTTTCTTATATATCATATTCACCTTGTAAACAAAATGTAAGTAAGATGAAATATGCAATATAAATGAAATCCCAATTATAATATTCGCATCTCATATATGATGCCTAATTCTCCATATTCAAGATTTAAGATGGGGAACATATACAGTTGGAGGGGGGTACAGCATTGTATATATCATACTTTTATACTTCATGTGATTATTCACAAAACCCCACTAGCAAAAAACGTCATACTCTGCTATGGGGATGAGGATGGTGGCTGCTAGCCTTAGGAATGTGATCGTTGATCACCTCCATTAGCCTCCATTAGCCTCCATTAGCTTTGTAATTGTTTGGTAAATAAAAACACCAACACAATAATTGTTTGGTAAATCAATGTACATATTATTATTATTATGTCTCTGTCTCTCTCTCTCTCTCTATGTCTCTCTCTGTCTCTCTCTCTCGCGGTCCGGGTCGAAAAGTCAGGTCCAAGCGGGTCGAGAGCGGGTCGAATGGTCCGGGTCGAATAGTCCTGGGTCGAAATCTCTGGTGACCCCTAGCAAAGCCCCTTTGGATCATCATTAGGCTACACACAGTCACACACACACACACACACACACACCTCCTCCAGTCTTCTTCCTCCGCACGCATGCACACACGCACACTACTAGTGCTGTGTACTGTGTGTAGCTATCAGGCTCAGACGCAGCGCGCTGCAAGAATCCCTCACAACATTTTATAGTACCGTCGGGTCCGTCGCAACTTGTGGACAGTTTGAAAATGCGGGTCCTACGTGCATTAAGCCATTAACGTTGGTCCGCCTGGTTTCGTTTTGTCCAACGCGATTACGTGAATCAGCATGGCTGCGCCTGCAGTATAGGCTATTACCAAAACAAACACATGGTACTTTTGTGTCGCGCATGGAAAGCAACTGAAAACGACCATGGATATAAAGACAGTTCTCCTGTGCTGCTGTGCACAGCGCAGATAATGCACAACTGTACGAACCAAAACACTGACTGAAGCTGATCATTCACAACTAACTCCAGAGTCCTGCAGTCCCGCAATGTAAGAGAGACAATTAAATCTCGTCTCTCACTATAGTCCACTTCTCTACAATGCCATTCTAGCCTTAAAACCTACATTTATATGTTATTCAATATTTTACTTTAGCGCAAAATATAGGCTTTTCTAAATCAAGCCCTGTTTCAAAAATGGTTATGTGCCATGTTATTGTATTTTGTGAATTAACTATAGTCTACAGTTTAACCCATTGATTCTCAGCCATTTTAATTTCAAGGACCCCCAAATTAAATTGATAGAAAGTAGCCTAGGCCATTTCATTATGATTTTTATCTCTGGACTGGGACCCCAGTCTCCATCCATCCATCTTCAACCGCTTATCCGTGGTCGGGTCGCAGGGCAACAGCTCCACCAGAGTGTTCCAGACTTCCCTCTCCAGAGCAACATTAGTGACTTCCTCATGGGGGACCCCAGTCTACATGGCCAAAAGCCAGTGTTAATTTAACTCAAAGTGTAGGCTAGGCCTACAAATGCTCACATCATATATAAATGCATTAGAAAACAAAAAACATTAAAAAACTAATTTATATCCGCTTTCTGTCATTTATATTAACATTTCCACAACAATATACAGGAAAATATGGCATATTTTGGACATAGTTCGAATGGTGATTAATCATGATTAAATTAATTTTGAAGCTGTGATTAATCTGATTAAAATTTGTAATCATTTGACAGCCCTAATATATATATATATATATATATATATACACACACACACACACACACATATCTATATATATATATATATATATATATATACAATATATATATATATAATATATACAGGCCCTAGCCAAAGTCATGCTGTAGGGCAGTGTAGGCTACACAAAGGCATCTTCTATCTATTGGTCACAGCTAAAATTAATCGCAGAATTAATTACAACTGATTCAACTGAAACTCTTTGGATTCGTATGTCGTTTGGTTCTACACTACATGATTATGATACCACCACTACCACACTGTGAAGCTTGAGGGCTGATTACACCCCGCTGCATGTTTTTATTATGTCCATGTTTTAGCGAGCCTACTACTACAGTGTTAAAGTGTCATTTGAACGGTGTCTTTTATATTATTTTTCCACTCCCCGTCACTCCGTCAGAATCTCACCCAGAGAGTCAGTCCACCCCGCCTCGGCGCCTCCTCTCACTGTCCCCGGGTACAGTAGCCTACACATCATTGCCGCTGGTTACAGATCACAGCACTATAATGAAATATAAGGTGAGTCTGACGGAGGGGAGAACCACTAATGTTGCTCGTGTTGGTGCCGAGCCGCGTGAGCCTGTGTGTTCACTGCGCAGTGGGCAGCAGCAGCTGAATGAATGAAATGAATGAATGAAAATAAATATTTCATTCATTCATTCATTCATTTCATTCATTCATTCATTCACACAGGCAGCGCATCATGTGCCATGCATGTGTACTTAAGACTTGATTATTTTATTGTTTGTTTGGTGTTTTAACTTATTTGTAACCCTAAAATTGATGAGGGGAAGGGGAGATTGTAATCAAGCCTGTAACCCCCGTTACTATACGCCCGGTACTGTAATCCAGATTACGCATTTTAAAATATAGCCTAAAACATTACAGTTACCCTTTTTTTTTACTCTGATTACGTAACGGCGTTACATGTAATCCGTTACTTTTCAACCCTGTTTATTTGTACATTTCAACAAGGAAGGCAGTGTGCTTTACACACAAAACATTAAGAGCAAATAAAGGGGACACGGTGGCACAGTCGGTAGTGCTGTCGCCTCACGTGCTAGAAGGTCCTGGGTTTGATTACCGCTGGTGACGCTGTGGGCGCATGTCTTCTCCTCCGCGTCATCAGTGCCCATACCCGAGGCAGGGTTGGCAAAAGGGCCTTTCTGTGTGGAGTTTGCATGTTCTCCCCGTGTCCCCTAGGGTAGGTACCCTCACAAAAAACATGCAGTAATCCTGGTCTCTAAACCACCTCCCCCTGGCCAGCCGGGGCGCCTGATGAAGGGTAAAGGAACTGGTCGGAATAACGTGTTCCTTCCACTCGCTACATCCGTCCGGGGAAACTCTCCCCTGTCAGGTGAAAAGAAGCAGCTTGGACTACTCATGCATAGAAGGAATCATGAGGTCAGTCCACTGCCCCCCCAGGTTGGCAGAGGAAGTGTAACGCCCATGATTACATTAGATAATTGACACTGGATGAAAAAAAAATTCTCCACGTTACAAAATCGTGGAGAAAAAAAAAGAGCAATGTAAAGTGTGATGTATTCACAATAAAATGGCATTTGAATACAATTCAAAACTATTGGTTTAGAATAGAAAAATAAGAATACAATAAAAAGCAAACTGAACACAGACCCATAAACCTCAGTAAAAAGCAGCAGTAAATAGAAACGTCTTGGGCTTTGATTTCAAACAAAGTGTTGTAGAGGTTCAGACAGACTGTTGAACACTCAACATTGTTTTACTTACTTTATTTTTTAATTCAAGACATTTTTCCCACACATTGTTAACAATGACTTTTCTAAACTTTTCCAAAGCACTTTATTTAGGCAATTAATCAAATCGGAATGGGCCGATGTTGCAATATCCTTATTTGTCGATATTTTAAATGTTTTAAATAAAAATACTACATCGAAGCCGTTTATGTTGGGACATGGGCTAACATTTCAATAACTGAATCCCTAGTTTTGGAATAAAATGCAGTGTTTTCCTAAATGTACAAACTTATTATACGTTCGACATTGGATTAGCGGCCATAACGGCAATTAATTATATGGGATATCGATATCAGCCAGAAGTTTTATATCGCCAGGCAGGAACGCACAGATGTAGAGGTGATTTCAAAGCACTGCAATGGGACACAGACAAAAGAAGCCGAGAGAGCCGCCGCATACACAGCATTTAAAATGTCAAATGTAACCTGTGCAAAACATCCAGCAGCGATCGTCCATTAGTTCACTGCGAGGACACGTTGATGTGTTGAAACCTGCAGTGAAACGGGAGGTGGACGCTTTTACATACAATATATATATATATATATATATATATATATATATATATATATACACATCTATATATCTATAAACCAACTAACCATCAAACCTTAATGATAGATGGATGTAAATTATTTTCCTGCTTTGTATTTTGGAGATCACTTGACTAGCGATGCTGCTACGGTCGTGTCATTCACACCGCGCACATCGCTACACCCTCACCCCCCTTGTTAGTTGTTTTACTTGACCATATGGAATCGTCAAGATGGAAATCCGTCGCCAGGACGGAGAAGTTAAAATTCCTGTGAATTAGTGATGCACAATATAATCAGCAGCATATCGAAAATGGCCATAAAAATGCCATATCGGTATCGGTCTCAAAATAATCCAGATTATTTTCACAGATATTGATGAAGCAATAATACCGTCAATGGCTCTGTCGGTTTTGTTCTGTGGATTTTAATGTTTGAAGGCAGCATAATCCGTATTCAGTTAAGTTGTATTCATTCTCTAAATTACACTGAGTAATTAAACAAATTTTCAGTGTCGTCGAGTAATACAATATCATATAGAAAAAAAAACATCACAATGCATCAGAAGATCAGGGAAAGAAAAAGCAAAAGGTATACATGTGAATTACATAGGTTTACAAATACAAAGCTAAGACACATTTCAAAACTATCTAAAAACCGTTACATATGGTATGCTCACCAAGGTTTTAAAAGCGTACCAATGTGGTCAATTTCAAAGTCGTTTGTATTGGGGCCACAGAAGCTAAAAGCAGATCTACCAAGTTCAGAGTTACTTTTGGTACCTTGAATTTGAGGAAATTACTTGACCGAGTGTGGTATGGTTCAGAGTCCCTTTTCAGGAAAGATGAGATGTATTTAGGACAATCTCCAAGCATGGCTTTATACAAAAACAGGTGCCAATGTAGTTATCGTCTATCTGTCAGGGAGGACCATCCAACCTTGTTATATAAGATACAATGGTGAGTACCATAGCTATCACCCGTAATAAATCGAATCGATGAGTGGTAAACAGAGTCTAGGGATTTAAGAGTGGACACTGCTGCATGTCTATAGATTATGTCTCCATAATCCAAGACAGACAGGAACACTGCCTCAACTACCCTCTTTCTGCTAATGACAGGAAAGCTGGCTTTATTTCTATACAAAAAGCCAATTTTCTGTCGTAATTTACGAGCAAGGACCTCTACATGGTGTTTAAAAGTAAGTCTCGTCAATCCAAATACCAAGATATTTATACTCTGTGACTCTTTCGATATCAGCTCCATTCATAGAAGATATGCAAATGTCATTATAGGATATTTATTTGCCTCTGGAGAACATTAATTTTGTTTTGCTGATGTTCAACATCAATCTGAGACCAATAAGGGCATCCTGGAGGACGTTAAAATAAATGTGTATGTTTTCTATTGCGACTTGTATAGAGTCTGCTGTACAATAAATTACTGTGTCACCTGCATAGAGATGACAGCTTTAATTAAAGATGAGGTGATATTATTTATATACTAAAAAGGATTGGGCCCAGTATTAATCCTTGTAGGATACCTTTTGAAACGGTTAAAAACTCAGACTGGGTATTTGCCGTTTTCACACATTGACGTCTTTCAGACAGGTAGCTTTGGAACCAACTGCAGACATTTGTGTCAAAACCAATACTGTGTAATCTCTGCAACAGAAGGGAATGAGGGACATTATCAAAAGCTTTTGATAAATCTACAAATAGAGCAGCACAGTGCATTTTTTAATCTATAATGCCGGAATCGGTCAGAATCGCTAATAGCTGAATATATAGGAGGGGCTATAGCGCCCCTCAAAACAGAGTACAGTCAAACACTTATTCCAAAAGGGATAGCACAAAAAAGGCCTTGCGGTCTTATTTCCATTTAGGCCCAATGCAATCAATTCATAGACCACACTTGTGTGAAGTGAGGGGTGCTCTTATCATCATACATCACATTCCATGCTAAGCCAATCTAATCATCACAAATGTCATTCCGGTCAATAACTTTTGGCGTCTTCACTTTTCTGCCCTCACTTTTTATCCTCAATATGTACATCAGCCAATCAAATCATCACTATGGGGTCAGCCAATCAAATCATCGTGTTTGTGTACACACAAAGACAAAACCCCAAAGCGCCCCTCAACAAAAAATTCAATAGCATCAATAACAACAACAAAATATAGCTGCAAGCAGCGATAAAGCGGGACCAAGATAGAAGAAGAACAATGCGCAATAAGAACAACATGCACAAATGAGACTGACGAGCTGACGAGCGTGCGTGCGTGCGTGCGTGCGTACAAACTTCTCTTTGTGTGTGCGTGCGTGCGTGCGTGCGTGCGTGCGTTCGTGGCTGCATGCGTGGCTGCATGCGTGTGTGTGTTAGGCAGACAATCGTTCATAACCATGGATTTGGATTGAAGATCATCTCTTTAGTTTTTGTGGTGTTTAACATAAGGTGGCTATTATCACACCAGTCTTTAAAGTTATTGATCTCACTGATATAGCCCACAGGGCGTTCAACAATATGTACAAATAAGACTGACGAGCTGAGTTGTCGGTACCGGGATTTGAACTCACAACCTTGTGGAACGAAGGCGGGAGCTCTACTGACTGAGCTATGCAGACACAATCAGTGACTATATTGTAAACAGTAACATCATTCAGTATTCATATAGGTATTAGGTGCAGAAGAATTTTCACAAAACAGCAATTTTCATTGGTTCATAAAAACTTCATTTTTTCACTTAGAAAAAATGTGCTACGATTATTTGTCCGTATAGGTCCAAAGTTCACGTGTAGAAGTTTTCGTGCATTTTGAGCAAAGATTCTGGGAGGAGTTACATTTGAACTGTTTTTCATATAATTCAAAATGGCGGGTGATCTAAAGGTCAGAGGTCAAAAGTCAGAACACGAAAGTTGTTCGGCATGAGGAGACACATATGTGTATCAAAGTGTCATTGCCAACGGTCAAACGGTTCATGAGATATGCACGTTCAAAGTTTGCAAGTTTTGCATCAATTGAGTGCTATAGCGCCACCATTTGGCCAATCGTGATGGGCTTCGCATAGTAAAGTGACATAAGCATATGTGTGTATTAGAGGGAGAAGAATAATTTTCACAAAACAGCAATTTTCATTGGTTCATAAAAACTTCATTTTTTCACTTAGAAAAAATGTGCTACGATTATTTGTCCGTATAGGTCCAAAGTTCACGTGTAGAAGTTTTCGTGCATTTTGAGCAAAGATTCTGGGAGGAGTTACATTTGAACTGTTTTTCATATAATTCAAAATGGCGGGTGATCTAAAGGTCAGAGGTCAAAAGTCAGAACACGAAAGTTGTTCGGCATGAGGAGACACATATGTGTATCAAAGTGTCATTGCCAATGGTCAAACGGTTCATGAGATATGCACGTTCAAAGTTTGCAAGTTTTGCATCAATTGAGTGCTATAGCGCCACCATTTGGCCAATCGTGATGGGCTTCGCATAGTAAAGTGACATAAGCATATGTGTGTATTAGAGGGAGAAGAATAATTTTCACAAAACAGCAATTTTCATTGGTTCATAAAAACTTATTTTTTCACTTAGAAAAAATGTGCTACGATTATTTGTCCGTATAGGTCCAAAGTTCACGTGTAGAAGTTTTCGTGCATTTTGAGCAAAGATTCTGGGAGGAGTTACATTTGAACTGTTTTTCATATAATTCAAAATGGCGGGTGATCTAAAGGTCAGAGGTCAAAAGTCAGAACACGAAAGTTGTTCGGCATGAGGAGACACATATGTGTATCAAAGTGTCATTGCCAACGGTCAAACGGTTCATGAGATATGCACGTTCAAAGTTTGCAAGTTTTGCATCAATTGAGTGCTATAGCGCCACCATTTGGCCAATCAGGATGGGCTTCGCATAGTCACCGTTTGGCATGGTCCTCTATCATGTTGACAAGTTTTGCGAAAACCGACTGCACGGTTCAGTCAGAACAGCTATTTTTGGCAGAAGGAGAAGAAGTACTGATCATATAATTCAAAATGACGGGTGATCTAAAGGTCAGAGGTCAAAAGTCAGAACACGAAAGTTGTTCAGCATGAGGAGACGCATATGGGTATCAAAGTGTCATTGCCAACGGTCAAACGGTTCATGAGCTATGCACGTTCAAAGTTAGCATTTTCAATTGAGCGCTATAGCACCACCATTTGGCCAATCGTCTTGGGCTTCGCATATTCACCGTTTGGCATGGCCCTCTACCAGATTACCGCGTTTCGCGAAAACCGACTGCACCATTCAGTCATAACAGCTATTTTTGGCGGAAGGAGAAGAAGGAGAAGAAGAAGAAGGAGAAGGAGAAGAAGAAAAATAAACACAAAAACAATAAGTGACCAAAGTCACTGCGTGACTTCTTGGTCCCTAAATATATCATTACAGGGACATATAAAACACTATATGTACAGAGTGGGGAAAAGGTTAGGGGGGGGCGGATCACCTGTTTAAAGGAGAAGTGATCATTTCCTCTTCACTGGGCTTGCTGAAAGGTGGACTTTCAGGCCCGTTTTAAAACATGTACGTGATCTAATTTTCCGAGGGAAGGGGTCAGGGCATTCCACGCCTGGGTGGCCATGCTGTAGAAGGAGAATTTACCCATATTTGTTTTGAAATATAGGAGCAGTATAATAATCCACAATATTGCCCTTGTCTATCAACCTCCCTGCGAACATACAGCTGTTTAATTTGATCCTCCCAGTGAGCTCATTTATAGTGGAAACCTTTTTTTACCCCATGGTGTGAATGCAATGGTGTCTTAGCAAGTGACCCGATTCAGATAACTTGAATCGTTGAAACTCTTGTCACAATGTTTACATCGGAAAGGTTTTTCCCCTGTGTGGACACCAAGGTGTGTCTTCAAATTACATGAATAACTGAAACTCTTGTCACAATGTTTACAATTGAACGGTTTTTCTCTAGTATGAACACGCTGGTGTGTATTCAAATTATTTGAATTACTGAAACTCTTGTCACAATGTTTACCGTGGAAAGGTTTTTCTCCAGAATGGACACGAATGTGTGTCTTCAAATTACATGAGGAACTGAATCTCTTGTCACAATGTTTACAGTGAAACTGTTTTTCTCCAGTGTGGACACGAAGGTGTGTTTTCAGGGAAGATGACTGACTGAAACTCTTGTCACAATGTTTACATTGGAAAGGTTTTTCTCCAGTGTGCATACGCTGGTGTATTTTCAGGGAACATGCTGCTTTAAAACTCTTGTTACAGTGTTTACAGTGGAAAGGTTTTTCTCCTGTGTGGACACGCTGGTGCTTCTTCAGGTCACCTGACTGACTGAAACTCTTGTCACAATGTTTACATTGGAATGTTTTTTCTCCAGTGTGGACACGAAGGTGCTTTGCCAGGTTACCTGATTGACTGAAACTCTTGTCACAATGTTTACATTGGAAAGGTTTCCTCCAGTATGGACACTAAGGTGTCGCTTCAAATTACATGAATATCTGAAACTCTTGTCACAATGTTTACAATGGAACGGGTTTTCTCCAGTATGAACACGCTGCTGTGTATTCAAATTATTTGAATTACTGAAACTCTTTTCAATGTTTACAGTGGAAAGGTTTTTCTCCAGAATGGACACGAAGGTGTGTCTTCAAATTACATGAGAGACTGAAACTCTTGTCACGATGTTTACATTGGAAAGGTTTTCCTCCAGTATGGACACTAAGGTGTTGCTTCAGGAGAGATGGGTGACTAAAACTCTTGTCACAATGTTTACATTGTAAAGGGTTTTCCTCCAGTGTAGACACAAAGGTGTGTTTTCAGGGAAGATGTCCGACTGAAACTCTTTTCACAATGTTTACAGTGGAAAGGTTTTTCTCCAGTGTGGACACGCTGGTGCTGCTTCAGGGAACTTAAGTCACTAAAACTCTTGTCACAATGTTTACAGTTAAAAGGTTTTTCTCCAGTGTGGAGACGAAGGTGTGTCTTTAGGGCACTAGACTGACTGAAACTCCTGTCACAATGTTTACATTGGAAAGGGCTTTCTCCAGTGTGGACACGAAGGTGTGACTTCAAATGATTTGAATTACTGAAACTCTTGTCACAATGTTTACAGTGGAAAGGTTTTTCTCCAGAATGGACACGAAGGTGTGTCTTCAAATTACATGAGAGTCTGAAACTCTTGTCACAATGTTTACATTGGAAAGGTTTTTCTCCAGTGTGGACACTCTGGTGTGTTTTCAGGGAAGATGTCCGACTGAACCTCTTTTCACAATGTTTACAGTGGAAAGGTTTTTCTCCAGTGTGGACACGCTGGTGCTGCTTCAGGGAACTTAACTCACTAAAACTCTTGTCACAATGTTTACAGTTAAAAGGTTTTTCTCCAGTGTGGACACGAAGGTGTGTCTTTAGGGCACTAGACTCACTGCAACTCTTGTCACAATGTTTACATTGGAAAGGTTTTTCTCCAGTGTGGACGCGAAGGTGTGACTTCAAATGATTTGAATAACTGAAACTATTGTCACAATGTTTACATTGGAAAGGTCTTTCTCCAGTGTGGACACTCTGGTGTGTTTTCAGGGAAGATGACCGACTGAAACTCTTGTCACAATGTTTACATTGGAAAGGTTTTTCTCCAGTGTGGACACGAAGGTGATTCTCCAGGTTACCTGACTGACTGAAACTCTTGTCACAATGTTTACAGTTAAAAGGTTTTTCTCCAGTATGGACACGAAAGTGTGTCTTTAGGGCACTAGACTGACTGAAACTCTTGTCACAATGTTTACAATGGAACGTCTTTTCTCCAGTATGAACACGCTGGTGTGTATTCAAATCACTTGCATTACTGAAGTCAGATTCAAGTTCAACTTCAACCTCAAAGCAGGGGGAAGCCATGTCTTCTTCTTCATCATCGTTTTCTTTATCACCTTTCACTGCTAGTAATGTCAACGTTGACCCAACAGGTTCCTCTGGTCTTTGAAGTAGTTCCTCCTGTTCCTCTTTAAGCTCCTCCTGATCATCTTTAATGTGTGGAGGCTCTGGTTCCTCCTCTTTACACACAACCATGTGCAGGATGTCTATGAGCAAAGACATAATATGATGGTCAACACCGGATTCCTACAAAAACTAATAGAATACGCACATCACTTGGTAGAGGTGCTGGGTTCAAAAGTAGCATCAGAAAAAGAGAAAATAACCTGCACACTCAAATGCTCCAAAAGTTAAACTTTATTGACGATGTTTCGAGCCAAGGCTCTTCATCTGGTCTGTAACGACTCATGATAACATGGTCAAACTCGAGATGTGAGTGATCCACCCATTTAAATAGACACCCACGGGTCACGTTACTAGTCAGTGGGTGGAACCAACATAACATGGTCATCAAATCAATTATCAAATATCACTATATACAGTGGAATAAGCATACATGGACATCATGATTAATAGAATCTACGTATATATATAAATGATTCACATAATCAGGTATTATCTTAGGCAACAATTCAAGTATTTCTTAGGCAACAATTCAAGGATATATATACATCATGCAAAATGCTGCAGGCTATCGCTGGTTAGTGCATACATTCACTCACACAATTATTTTAGTTTGGAGCGGCATCGCGCCGTAAAATGACTTGGATCACGGCCGCTGCTTGATGAACAACGAAGGTGTTTACTCCCCCCCCCCCCCCCCCCCCACCCCTTCTGCCAAGACCACAAGAGTGCGTGTCTCTGACAAAATGGCACAACGCAGCATATTTGCACAATATCCCGCACACATACCTAACTGGTTCTTATTGTTTGGTTGCAAATGAAAACACTGCGTAAGGTCTTATTGTTGTTTACAAACGAAACTACACTGTTTAAAGGTCTTATTATTGGTTGCAAACTAATGCACTGTTTGGGTCTTATTGTTCATGGTTGCATTTAATACAGTCTTATTGTTAGTTGCAAAGGAATGTGTATTTTATTTTTGGTTAAAAACGAATTTATGCACTGGTTTATTGTTGGTTCACTTGGTTGAAAATGAGCATTACCAAACAAACCGGGTCTGCAGATATGCAAATGAGCATTACCAAAGAAACCGGGTCTGCAGAAATGCAAATGAGCATTACCAAACAAACCGGGTCTGCAGCAATGCAAATGGTTTCTGATATTGAAAAAAGGGTGAGAACGCCAACTTTGAAAGGAATCCAAATGACAATGGAACGGCTTCAAATGGAAAGGAATGGAAAGGTTAAACGGGCAAACAAACTAAAGACACAAACCATTGCTCTCATGGCTTCTAAGGAAAAGGTCTCTGCTGTCCATCAAAATCTGAGAAGGATCAAAACCCTATTTGAAAAGGCTGCAGAACAGCACAACACACTATTCACTGAGTTTCCTATGCCTGAGGGGGAGCAAGGTAAACAAAATGCATGGTTCCATTCAGTGATGACAAAGAGTAACACGTTCATTAAAGACACATCACAATGGTTACAGGAAAATGTTTTTTCAAATGTTGATGGTGAATGTGATAATGCAAATGATGATTGGGGTGATGTACAGTGTCAAGATGACATTAATCCTGAGGACAGTGTGTCTAATGTATCTGTGTCTCATGTGTCAAAGGGGTCAAAGAGGTCAAAGGCCTCTAGCAAAGGTTCTGGGGTGTCATCTGCATGCTTAAAGGCTAAGGCAGAAAAGGCAGCTTTATTGGAAAAAGCGGCTGCTCTGCAAAAGAGACACGAAATAGAGGCACAAGAGGACAAATTGAGGAAAAGCAAGGAGCAATTGGACCTCGATATGCAAATAGCAGCTGCTGATGCAATGGTCTCCGTGTTGGAGGGCAGTGATGTTGGAGGAAAGGCCCCTTCAAATGGAATGAGCTCTTATGTGAGCAAAGGTTTTAAAGGGCAAGGTCTTGCATTTAACCCGAAAGCACAAGAGTTTGTGTCAAAGATGGACGCCCAAGGCTCAACAGCACCACCTATTTAATCCGCCCCTGATGCACGACCAAAGGTGAAAGGTTATCACACTATGGACCCTCAAAGTGCAAAACGTCCCACTGTCAGACAACAGCAGCAACCAAACATTGGACCATTGCTAACAACCACCCCAAGGAACACCATTCAGAATGTCAATACAGTTTCAGAACCTCATGTACAGCAACAACCCATAAACAGGTCCCTGTCTGCACAAAACCAAACCCCAGTGCAGTCATTACAAAACTCAGTTGACCCGGAGACTCTTCATGAATGAATCATGAAACGCCAAAATGAAATAACTACACTGCTGGTATAACAACAAATGGCCTCCACTCTACCACAAAGAGACATAGCAGTGTTTGATGGTGATCCATTACAGTGTACTTCATTTATCAGGACCTTTGAACATTGTGTCGAAGCAAAGGCAAGCAGTTACCAAGACTGTTTATATTACCTGGAGCAGTACACCAGGGGGCAGCCCAGAGAGCTGGTGAGGAGCTGCCTACATATGCTCCCACAAGAAGGCTATGAAAGAGCAAAGGCACTGTTGAAAGAGCACTTTGGCAATGAATATAGAATAGCCACAGCCTATATGGATAAAGCTTTTGGATGGCCCCCTATTAAATCCGAGGACATTAAAGCACTGCAGAAATTTGCATTGTTCTTAAGAGGGTGCTGCAATGCTATGATGGAGATCCAATATATGGAGGAGATGGCCATCCCATCAAACATGAGGCAGGTCATGCTGAAATTTCCATATAAGCTGTGGGAAAGATGGAGGTCTCAGGCTTGTGCGATTCAGGACCAACGAGGCTACAGAGCCACATTTCAATTTACAATTTACAATTACAATTTAGGCATTTAGCAGACGCTCTTAATCCAGAGCGACTTACATTAAGCAATAACAAAAGCATGGCATACATCACATATATAAAAAGTAGTTATCATGAATCATGCGTAGACATTTCCCGACATGGTGACATTTCTGGAGAACCAAGTAAGAATCTTGACGCATCCCCTTTTTGGAGATATTTCAGATGCACGACCAAGCACCTCACAACAGACTGTAACCCGAAGCAGACAGCTACCCAGGAGTTACATCAAAGAAAGCAGTTTTGCAACAACAATCACAGCTACCAACCATACTGCAACTAGAGATGCAACCGATCCGATATTATATCCAGCTTAATTAATGTATCGGAGATCGGATTTGACGCAACCGATACACGCTCCGATACAGGAGGGGGAAACGTGTTTAATGTTTACTACAGTCCGTCCTGCTCAGACAGTGCAGTGAGCGAATCCAACCTCCAGTATGTAGGCCTACAGACTGCAAACAGAGACTATAGAAAAAAGCCCCACTAAGGTGCAATATGCAAGAGAATGTAATCACTTACACTTAACAGCTAGTATTAGAAGTATAAAGTTTACCCGTCGTCGCACGGATCAGTCAAGTCACTGCATGCGCAGTTCAGTTGTGTGGTGGAGACTGATCATCTCCACACCACAGCTGCGTTCTGACATTGTTGATGAGATTGCTCTTGTAATCCATTCTTCTGCTATATATTAACTGCACACACGTGCTGTTTAGCGCTATGCGATTCAATCTTTGTAACTTTATTATTGCCATTGGAAAAAAATGCTGCTGTGACGATGATGTCTTTATATAATTGGCTCAGTTATCAAACCATGACATTGTTGTCAGAAGCTCAAATATTGATTCAGATTGTAAGTTTAGTGCAATTCTTAAGACAAAGACAGAGTTTGCAAACTAAAGTAGCAAACACAACACCAGCACCATAACAAACGTGCTGAGACCTGAGGTATTTTTTTTCTCCCCGAGTTCTGTCGGTAAGGCTCAAGGCTTTTGTCACATGATAGTGCAGCTGATTCCAGGCATCACATTAGGGGTAAAAGGTACCACTGTACATAGCAATAATAATAATTACTATTATTATTATTAATAGACCATAGTATTAATTAACAGGTTACATGCAGGTATCACGTTAGGGGTAAAAAGGTACCTTTGCACATAATAATAATAATACAAAACCATAGTATTAATTAACAGGTTGCCATTTCCTTAAGGTTTACAGGTTAAACACTTATTATTCTTATTTTTAAACACTTAAAAATAAACCATAAACATCCCCTCTTTGAATTTAAATGTAAGGCATTTGTACATTATTTGCTATTTAGAGATATGCTGTGTATTACAGCCTTGTGTAACATTACACAACAAACAATATTAATAGTATGACTGCTCTATTATTTAAAGCCTATTCTACAATTTAAAAAATCACCCCCGTGTGAAGTGAGGGGCATTCTTATCATTGTACATCATCATGACGTAACATATCTATTTGCTCAGACACTGATGTAAATTCTCCATTCATTGTCAACAGGAATTTAATGTTTGTGTAAGACAAAAATCTACACTTAGCTGAATATAGGAGGGGCTTGCGCCCCTCAAAAATAAGGGGACTTCCCTCAAGTCAGACCACTCGTTAGTCAGACCCATGCTGCGGGTTACAAATCATCGTGGCTTGGGTTAGGTTAGGGTTTAGGATAGTGTTAATAATGGTCTGACTAAATTGAGATCTCTAACCAATGCCACGCTACCAAAAATAATGTCAATGCGCAAAAATAAAATATCGGATATCGGGAGTGTATCGGGAAATTTCAAAAAATAATATATCGGATCGGATCGGAATTGAAAAATCAGTATCGTTGCATCTCTAACTGCAACCCCTGAGTCCATCACAGGAGCCAGCCTCAGAATCCTGTCTGTACTGTGGAGAGAGACATCCATTATTCAGGTGTTCAACACTGAATGCAATTTCTCAAAGGGAGAAAATAGAATTTCTGAAAGTAAAAGGAATTTGTTTCGGATGCCTGAAGGCAGGACATAGAAATAAGCAATGTAGAGGTCGTCTGACTTGTGATGAGTGTCATTTAAAACATCCAACGATTCTGCATATCCACAGAGACGAGACACAGGAAACACCAGTCAGTAGCGCACTTGTCTCCCTCCAAGCATATGGTTGTACTGGGGCCGGAGACCAAGACAGCACACTTTCCATCGTGCCTGTGCAGATAAAATCTAAGAAGGGAGATAAGGTGCTGCAGACGTATGCTTTCTTAGATCCTGGAAGTACAGCAACCTTTTGCACAAATCACCTCATGGAAAAATTGAATTTGCAGGGTACAAAAACCAACATCCTACTGCGCACAATGGGCCAGGATAGTGCTGTTAAAAGTGAAATCTTTACAGGACTGGAGGTGTCCAGGTTGGATGGCAACCAATGTGTGGAGCTCCCAGAGATGTTCACTCATCATACTATCCCTGTGTCAAGGAGTAATATTCCCACACAGCAAGATATCGACAAATGGGAATATCTAAAGGCCGTCAAAATCCCAGAATTAGACGCTGACATTGAAATGTTGATCGGGACGAATGCGTCAAAACTCATGGAACCCTGGGAAGTAATAAACAGCCCTGGTGACGGACCCTATGCAGTGAGGACCCTATTGGGGTGGGTCATCAACGGTCCTTTGAGGGGCAATAATGGTTGCCAGAGAAACAGTACAACCATGCCAACAGGATCTCTATTGTCAAGATGGAGGAGTTGTTTCCCAGTATAACCAAGACTTCAATGAGAAGGTACTGGAGGAAAAGCAGGAGATGCCAAGAGAGGACCTGAGGTTTATGGAAATCCTACAGAAATCAATATGCATGCTGGAAGGTCATTATTGCATGGACTTGCCCTTTAAAGTAGATCACGTCAACATGCCAAATAATCGGTGTGTAATTGAACAGCGCCTTCAAAGTCTCAAAAGGAAGTTCATGAGGGATAAGAGGCGTACCAGAAGGAGTATACAGCATTCCTCACGGATATGATCAAGAATGGATATGCAGAAGTGGTGCCTCAAGACCAGGTGGAGTGCAAGGATGGCAGTCTGTGGTATCTCCCTCATCACGGGGTGTATCATCCAAAAAAGAAAACCCTGAGGGTAGTCTTAGACTGTGGGGCAGTGTTTAAAGGAATCTCATTGAACGGTCTGCTTTTGCAAGGTCCCGATCTCACCAACTCTCTCTTTGGTGACAAGATTTAGACAAGAGAACATTGCCCTAATGACTGATGTCCAGGCCATGTTTCATCAAGTAAAGGTGTCAGAAAAGTATGTGAATTTTCTGCCATAAATTGTAGAAGAAGAGATGAGAAAGGTTCGAGCTGCAGTTGGAAGTCAGTCGCTGTCTGTAAGTGACTTGTACAGAGCTGAGTCTACTATCACCCGTTTCAGTCAGCAGGAATCCTTTGGTGAAGAAATTACGTCATTGGAAGGTGGAGCATCTGGTGTAAGGAAAACCAGTACCATCTGTAAATTGGATCCTGTGTTAAAGGATGGTTTACTGCGAGTAGGTGGAAGACTCAGTCGGGCAGCTTTACCTGAAGAGTCGAAACATCCTGCAATACTCTCCAAAGGTACACATATTTCACACCTCATTCTGCAGTACATTCACAGACAGCTTGGACATGCTGGTAGAAACCATATGCTCTCAACATTGCGACGGAAATACTGGATCACCAATGCTAACTCTGCCTGTCGGAAGGTGATATCTGACTGTGTAGTCTGTCGGCGGTATCGAGGACAGCCAAGTGAGCAGAAAATGGCTGATATGCCAATGGAAAGAATCACTCCAGACTTACCACCTTTCACCAATGTTGGAGTGGACTACTTCGGGCCTATTGAGGTCAAGAGAGGGCGTGCTATGGTCCAGAGGTACAGGGTGATTTTCACCTGCATGGCTAGCAGGGCCATACATTTGGAGATTGCTTACACTCCGACTACAGACTCCTGTATTAATGCCATAAGGAGGTTTGTGTGTCGCAGAGGCCAAGTGCATCATTTGCGGTCGGATAATGGCACAAGTTTTGTTGGAGCAGAGCGAGAGTTAAGAGAGGCCTTCACTGCTTTAGATCACAGCAAGATTCAAAGTGCGCTCCTGAAAAAGGGTATTGATTGGACCTTTAACACCCCCGCTGCGTCCCATCATGGCGGTGTCTGAGAGTGGCTCATCAGAATGGTTAGGAAGGTGTTGTTTTCTGTTTTATGACAACAATCACTGGATGATGAAAGCCTTCACACTATTTTGTGCGAAGTTGAGGCTATTCTAAACGACCACCCCATAACCAAAGTTTCTGATGATGTCAATGATTTAGAGGCTCTCACTCCAAATCATATCCTGTTGCTCAAAGGGAAACCCCTTCTCTCACCCGGACTCTTTCAAGAGAACGATATTTATATCAGGAGACGATGGAGACAGGATCAGTATCTGTCTGACCTGTTTTGGAAGAGGTGGACAAGGGAGTACTTGCCGCTACTACAGGAACGACAAAAGTGGACGAAGCCTCACAGGAGTTACATGACAGGGGACATTGTTGTTGTTATGGATCAAAATGCTCCTCGTGGATCATGGATCATGGGAAAGGTGACAAGGACCTTCCCGGAAAGGAAAGGATTCGTACGTGCAGTACAGTTGAAGACAAGGACAGGGCAGTTGGAGCGGCCCATATCCAAGCTCTTCCTGCTTCACGAAGCACTGTAATAATTCATGACTTAATATTGAACTATGGCTCTCTTTGATAATTGATCATCATGTTCACAATTAGGGGCCGGGGTGAAGGAGCCATTCTGCATGTGTGTGCCTTTAACCCGTTAGATGGGCGGGTTCACCATGAGGGGTGTGTGTCACCATGATTGACATAGGGAACACAGGTGCAACAAGCCAGGTTGATGGTTTTGGAAGGTATGGGCACAACAGGCTAGAGATCACACGGTTTTTACCGTCTCATTTTATTTGCAAAAGAAAACTGCTGTAATACCATATTTATGTTGAATAAATGGGAACCTCACCCTACAGCAGTTAATGCCTGGACATTGTAATTTGAACGCGTCAAAAACAGTTTCTATGTATACATGCATGTGCCCAGCTGAGTGGCAAAGTATTGTTTGAGCTTGCCACTACAGTAACTATGATGTACAGTATATTTATATATCCTTGAATTGTTGCCTGAGATAATACGTCATTATGTGAATCATTTCTATATATGTAACCCTTCATTGTACCGTATAGTAATTACCAGGTAACTACTTGTAACAGACTACTGGGTAATTTTCAGTAGTATTTACCTATTAATTACATGAATTCCAGTTACATTACTTAGTAATTACTATGTAATTACCAAGTATTTTCCCTGACATCTACCAGGTAATTACCCAGTATGTATAACTATTTACTGTATAATCTCCTGGTAATTACATGGAACTTACCATGGTAAATGACACACTGGTAGCCAGGTAATAGGGCTTGCAAACCTTGCACCTTTGGTATGAAAATTCGGGGGGGGTGCGCCATTTTGGCTGTGATGAGTCACTACTATACCTGGCCAACGGATAGGCATACAAGTGGTGGAAATAGGGTGACCAGATGTCCCGATTTGTGCGGGATTGTCCCGCATTTCAATGACTTTTCATGCGTCCCGCAAATTGAGATGTTGTCCCGCATTATGATAGACAGGCTCCGGTTTACAAATGTGCGCTTTATCTGTGGGTCTGTGGGAGAGCAGCGGCGCTGCGGAGGCTGTCATGACTAGGGTTGGGATTCGTTAGGATTTTAACGGTTCCGGATCCTTCCCGGATCCCTCTTAACGGTTCCGGTTCCTAACGGTTCCCTTAACGGATCCTAATATTATTTTTTACCCCTTTTTTTCTGACATAGATTATGCTTATATTATAACTAACCTAACCAAGTACATAATTAACACAAATTCATTAATTCAATTATTGAAAATGCACTTTACAATTATGAGGTGGCACTATTATTTAAACTTCACCACCACCAGCAGCTAGCCACCACAACAATATCATTGTTGCAATTTGTACTGTATATTGCAATTTGTACTGTATATTAAATATACAGTATACATTGCAATAATGATATTGTTGTGGTGACAAATGTTGTCTTTAATGTTCAGATTAATTTAATATGAAGGACCCCTTACCCTAATGGAAACAAGCCATAGTGCTTTCTTGGATTATAAAATCCTCTTAGCAGACCTTGTATTGAACTGTACTGTCCTGTGCTTTTTTCTGCAAACTGTTTATAAAGTAATCAATCTATATGCACCTAAACGCTGGGCTCTCAACAGTCACGCGATTAATTTAGAGCCAAATCAAGCAGTTGAGTTGCTTATAAGTTGTACAAAATTAGTGCAGACAAATTGATTTGGCTCTATAGTTAACGTGATTCATAAAATATCAGACAGAAAGACGTCGAGTCATTGGCGTTCACCATTAACAACAGTTGTACAATACGCCGCGGCCTAATGAAAAGCTGTGTAGACGTTAGTAGTTTTTATTTTCTATTACGTTACTAGCCTGGGGAAAGTGAACCAGCCTTGCATCAGATCGTCCCCCGCCGGCTGTGGTGGAGCTGCGGGGAGAGCGGGCACGGCTTTCCGCATGGCTCACAAACGCGATGTGCCTAGATTATTCTCGTTAGTTGTGGACTCGTGTAGGCATATTGATTTTGAGATGTTTCCTCAATGTGGACGTGGTACAAGTTGCAACAACCTTTGCAGAGGGAACTATAGCATCGCATTTATTGCACTTTGCGTGCTCACTGCTCAGCCTCAGTCATTTCCCTCTCTGTTAACCACACTTTGGAGATCTGTGCGACATACTGTCCCAGTGTCCCACTCGCTCCGCGGCGGTCGCTGAATGCACAGAACAGTGGCCGTATCCTCCCCGACCCCACTCACTCTGTAGGTGGGGTGACGTCACCCCAGGCTCTGCTTGCATGCATGCACAGACACAGCGGAGCTAAATGCCGACTGATGAGATCCGTTTGGGGAACCGTTAGTAAAAAAACGATGGAACCGGCTCCGGATCCGCAATGTCGGAACCGGGTCTGAAATGGACCCGGTTCCGAATCCCAACCCTAGTCATGACAGGGCCAGGGGGCGGGCCGTGACTGTGTGTGTGTGTGTGTAGGTAGGTAGGATTGGCTGTCAATCAAACAGCCGGGCAGAGAGGGGGAAATCAAATCAATGCGGTGCGGATAGTTTAGTGAACACCCACCAAAACAAAACAACGCACGAAACACAGTACAACGAGTTAGCGTCTTAGCTAAAACATGGAGGAGAAAGGGGAAGAAAATGAAGTGCAGTTACAACAAGCACAGGGAAACTATTTATCCGTGGGTGAAGAAGCCATGCAGTGCAAGGCATATTGAAAGAGTCTTCTGTGACATTTGTAATTAGAGTCGTTTCTCAGTGACACACGGAGGAGGTGAATAACGACGTGAAGCAACGTGTTGATCAAAAGGAGGCTTCACGGTGCATGGACACGTTTGTACTAAAACCAAAACAAGAAGAAAAGATAACAGCAGCTGAACTAACTGTTTACCACACAACTGAGAGACTTTCAGACTTGTAATGGACAACATAAACACATAAAAACACCTACAAAGTGTATACCCTGGCTGTGCTGCTATGGTGGAGAAGTGTGTTTACAATTTAATTTATTATGAGTTGCCTCCAATGCTGACCAATTTTATTTTATTTATTTTACCTGCATAATTTCAAAATAATTTGCAGTATTTGGCTTTGTTAGGAGGAGGATACTTTGATAAAGTAAACATTTATTTATTGGTTGCTTATTGGTTGTAGGCTAATTCATGCCTTCACAATCAAATAAAAGCCCCTTGGTTGGTTGGTTGGTTGGTCCAGTTGTATTGGTTGGTTGGTTGGTTGGTTGGTGAATTGTCCAGTTGTATTGGTTGGTTGGTTGGTGTATTTTTGCCCAGTTGTTTTGTTGGTGTATTGTCCAGTTGTATTGGTTGGTTGGTGTATTGTGTATTGGTTGGTTGGTTGGTCTATTGTCCTGTTTGTCCAATAATAGTTCATTTAAATGCATTTCTGTTAAGTTTATTTTATTTGCATAGTAGTTCTATTATAGTTATTATCATCATAGTCCTATTATGTGCTACTGAATCAACCAGATGGCAAAGCATAGATATGCTATGTGAGGGGCAGAATAGAAATGTCTAATTGAGGAATAGAAATGTTATTATTTTTGTTTTCGTATACACATTATTCACGCGCACGACACAACCTAGCCCGTCTCCGGACCCCCCGGGTTGAGGGGTCCAAAGGAGCTCAACCCGGGGGGTCCGGAGACGGGCTAGACACAACCCCGCATGTGTCCCACATTGTCCCACACAAACACACTCTTTGTCCCACATCTGGTTAGTTGGGATCTGGTCACCCTAGGTGGAAAAAGTACTCAATTGTTTTACTTAAGTAAAAGTACCAATACTGCAATTTAGAACTACTCTGTTACAAGTAAAAGTATGGAATTGAAAATGTACTTGAGTAAAAGTACAAAAGTATCGGCATCAAAATGTACTTAAAGTACTAAAAGTAAAAGTACTCATATTGCAGGGCCAGCAGACCAACATGGCCCATCACCATTACTTTTTTTAACCGATATTGATAACATCCTGCTTCTCAAGACCGATACCGATAACTGATAATACATGTAAAAAATTATAAAGATATAGGCTATTTGTAAATGTATATTAATCTGTGTAGTATTAGCACACATGAAGGTAACAAATACTAGTAGTGGCAAAGATGGATTTAACATAGCTTTGACTTAACCAAATACAGTATATCATTATTCATTATCATGACTATTAAAACAAAACCCAGAATAGTTCTGACTGAATGAACACTGTTTTCCCCACAAGCAGGACTAAAAACCTATGGGTGCTTTGTCACTTGTCAAGAAAATAAAATGGACAATAAAAATATAGTATAGCCTACCCTAATAATACTAGGAACTTTCTGAGAAGGGCACTTCTCATTGAGGTTTTTACACACTACATTTTTGTTTAACTCTGACTCAGAGTTAAATTAACTACTGGTTACTGAGAGTGTACGGGAGGTGCGCGAACGCATCCGCGATGTATTGTGGTGACCAGCTGTTGTAAATCACAGATGAAGAGACTCTCCGAATCAAATCTCCGCTTTGAAATTGTTTTTATGTTAGCTTTCTGCTTCTGTCTGAAGCGACTAGTCTGGGACAGATCGAGTGACTGAGACTCTTAACCCATTGATGCCTGAGGCCGAATCTGGGAACGCCTTCTAGGGCCTGACCTAAGGTTTCTAAAAACCTTCAAATTCTGATTATTATTATTTTAAATAGTTATGTTGCTACATGTATAGCAATAGCTGATGAGACGCAGAGCGCGCGCCGGCATCAAGGGTAGAACAATGTATACGTTGCATCAGGCATCAATGGGTTAAAGATGAGAGTCATAAAGTCATTATTTCGTAAAAACAATTTCAAAGCGGAGATTTGATTAGGAGAGTCTCTTCATCTGTGATTTACAACAGCTGGACACCACAATACATCGCGGATGCGTTCGCGCACCTCTCCCGTACACTCTCAGTAACCTCAGTAGTTAATTTAACACTGAGTCAGAGTTAAATGAACACTCGTTTTTTTTATTGTGTAAAAACCTCAATGAGAAGTGACCTTCTCAGAAAGTCCCTAGTATTATTAGGGTAGGCTATACTATATTTTTATTGTCCATTTTATTTTCTTGACAAGTGACAAAGCACCCATAGGTTTTTAGTCCTGCTTGTGGGGAAAACAGTGTCATAGGACTTGACAAAATAAATATGTTCATTCAGTCAGAGCTATTCTGGGTTTTGTTTTAATAGTCATGATAATGAATAATGATATACTGTATTTGGTTAAGTCAAAGCTATGTTAAATTCATCTTTGCCCACTAGGCCTACTATTATTTGTTACCTTCAGGTGTGCTAATACTACACAGATTAATATACATTTACAAATAGCCTATATCTTCATAATTTTTGTATTTTACGTATTATCAGTTATCGGTATCGGTCTTGAGAAGCAGGATGTTATCAATATCGGTTAAAAAAAGTAATGGTGATGGGCCATGGTGGTCTGCTGGCCCTGCAATATGAGTACTTTTACTTTTAGTACTTTAAGTACATTTTGATGCTGATACTTTTGTACTTTTACTCAAGTACATTTTCAATTCCATACTTTTACTTAAGTAAAACAATTGAGTAGTTTTTCCACCACTGTATGCCTATCCGTTGGCCAGGTATAGTAGTAACTCATCACAGCCAAAATGGCGCACCCCCCGAATTTGCATACCAATTTATTTTTTAAACAGAAATCTTTGCTTCTGGAGGTCCCTGGAACTAAATGTTTTCAGATGGGGGTCGGCGGCCAAATACAGATCATTTTGTAGCTCCGTGACATGGAAAAGTCTGACAACCACTGACATAGAAACCGTTTTTATTTTATTTTAGAAAACGGTCATGATTTAGAAGACATTTGTAGAATCTGGTCTCAGGTCTTAATGGGTTAAAGAAAGGAAGAGCACATGCAACTTACTGAGGTGTGGCTGGTCTTCAGCTTCCTGTTTAATAGAAACGTCTTCAGCTTCCTGTTTAATAGAAACGTCTTCAGCTTCCTGTTTAATAGAAACATCTTCAGCTTCCTGTTTAATAGAAACGTCTTCAGCTTCCTGTTTAATAGAAACATCTTCAGCTTCCTGTTTAATAGAAACATCCCTGGCTGAGTCTAGAGAGTTCATCTTCACCTGGGAGTGATGCATCATGGGTATTGTAGTTCTTATGTGTCTGGAGAGTTCGTCTTCACCTGCAGTCTGGACTCTGAAATCAAGTGAATAAGGAAGGACGTTAATAAACAAAAGAAGCCTGTTGGCTGCCAGACTACGTGGTGATATAGCCCAACTCTCCAACATGTGAATGTGGAGATTATGGGATTCATGCATTAGGGAATGAATCACACGTAACAGTTTACACAAGGAACAATGGTGTAAAGTGCTTAATTTCAGCCGGAGCTTGGCGGAGCTCAGCTCCGGTACTTGTCACTTGAGCTCCCCTACCTGTAGAGGCAGCTCCAGTACCTTTAGGGGGTGCCCCGCCATCCCAAATGCACATTACTCTATTTCTCTATTATTATTTTAGTTTCATTTTTAAGTCAACTAGGCTTCTTCCTCGTCAGAGCTACTTCTATTTCCAGTACGATTCCAAAATAAAACATGGGTTGAATGTTCACATTTCAAGTACAAACAAAAACAACATCTTATTTTGAAATGTGTGCCCGTTTTGAGAGGAAATAGGTGGCTATGGAACCCCGGCATCGCCTCACTGTTGAGTGTTGACGGTGCCGGGTGCGTAAAGAAAAACAACTCTCGTCTCGACTTTTGCAATTTGCATCTGTTGTCGTTCATTGCATATGGAATATGGAACTTTCATACTTTTATGGAGAAATAGTTCAACTGCTACTTGGAGTTTAGCCTTGGGGACAGCATGTGTTTTGTTTTTATTACAAAATGGTGAGTTCTTATGAACAGAACTGACTGGTTAACATTGCCAAATCTCCCAAAGACACCCGGCTTTTACAGCATGGCTCAGAATCGAATATCATATAACGCTTGCTTTGGTGGGCCTGAAATAAAAAAAGACTAGTAGGCTACAGAATTAAGTAGTATTATTGAGTTGTCATCGGAGGAGGAGGAACTTGGAAGAGAAGGACAATAACAACGCACATGCAGGTATTTAGCATTGCATACTGTTCTGATGATGGGCCACCCTAACTTGTTATACTGTATTGTATACAGTATGTAATATAACGTGAGCCGCTGTGCCAACTGAACTGCAAATGCCTACTGTAGTTGTGTGTTGTGAGCCGGCGGGCCCCTGTGTAAAATGCTGCTGCAAATGTTGTTATTGATTGACTGATTGGAAATTTTATTCAGTTTGTAGAATGGGTACAGTTAAAACAAAAAAATGTGCACGCACGTGAGCTCCGGCACCTAATAATTTACAAATTAAGCACTGGAATAAGGTGAAAGTAATCAATGTGTTTTTAATGTTCTGCCATTCAAGCAGCAGGGAGCGTACAGTGCAACCATTTAAATTGTAACATGTAGGGATGGGAGATCATATTTGATCACATAGCCCCTTAATTTGACCTCGGTGAGGAGAGTGATCTAAGTAAGGCTGCTCAATGCATTACTATTTTAATTGGTGGTTCTTGTGTTTTTGAGGGGCACTAGCACCCCCTATATTCAGCTATTACTGTAAATTTCCGTCCTACACAAACATTAAATTCCATTAAAGATGATAAGAGCGCCCCTCACTTCACACTAGTTATGGGAGATTAATCAGCAAACACATAGGTATCGGCCGATATTGGCCTTAAACCAATTAATCAGTAATCGGTATCGGTAAAATAATATCGGATTTAGCCGATATTTAATTTTACTATAATTATGTTGAAAAATAAATTAAGAAAAAGTGACTTTTGTGATGATGAAGTCTTCAAAACATATCAGTGTTTTCTGGAGAAGCTTTCGATTGAGTCAATAGTTGGAACATTTAAAAACAAATACTACAAACAAGATGTTTATGGATATGAGCCAACATTTCAATAACGGTGCATCCCTAGTTTTAGAATGAAGAGGCATTGCTTTTTTCAAATTCAGCCTTTTTCAGAATGGACAGAATACAGAATGAGATCATATCATCGGTTATATCGGTTATCAGCCATAATAGCAATTCATTATATCGGATATTGGTATCGGCCAAATTGTCTCATCGGTACATCCCTACTTAACACAGGTGTGATTGTGTTATGAACACCCTATTTTGCCGCTCCCTAAAAGCTCAGTGAGATGTTTAGTTCAGATCTAGCCCAGATGAGTGAAAGAGCGCCACCATTTGGTCAACAAGAAGAGTACCAATTAATCTATCTGGAAACACTTTGGTTTCAAGGAGTGTGGTGAGGAACAACCAACCAATACCGTGTTAAGATTTGTTACAATGGTGTGTGTGTTAGGGTTACATTTCACAATGGTGTGTGCACCATAACACGATAGGACATTGACCATTGTTACAATGGTGTGTGCACCACAACACACTACGACAGTAACCATTATTACAATGGTGTGTGCACCACAACACACTACGACAGTAACCATTATTACAATGGTGTGTGCACCACAACACAATAGGACATTAACCATTGTTACAATGGTGTGTGCACCACAACACAATAGGACATTAACCACTGTTACAATGGTGTGTGCACCACAACACAATAGGATATTAACCATTGTTACAATGGTGTGTTCACCACAACACAATAGGGCATTAACTGTAGGAGCCATTTTTTTTTTTTTTTTTTTTTTTTTGTTGTTGTTATTTTTGAACACTTGGTGGCGGGCTTTAGATTTGACAGCACTGGGTGTGTATTTAGAGGAGACACAGGTGCTGTGATTCAGATTGAACACACACCGTTCCCAGAGGCGTATCTACAATAAGGCGAGGGCTTTGATTGATTGATTGATTGAAGAATGTATTAACAGTTTGCAGAATTACAGTACATTTCAAGCACAAACTCAATACAAAGGCTGTTAACTGTGAGTGGACGACCCAATTAAGCATTACACTTGTTTCCAACAGGGTCCACCATGTTCAAATCATCAAAACATTTAGAGACGTACAAATAGACACTTCTATAGACAGAACAGGAATTCATCAAAAAGGAGGTAAAAAGGGAAAATAAATATATACAGTGAGGGGAAAAAAGGGGGGGGCGGGGGGGGGATTCAGATTTTACGGGGGCCAGTTTCGAATTGCAGCCATCCGTAGGTGCCCTTTGAGAGCGGTTTTGAAGGAGTCAAGGGATTCGCATGTCTTAATGACAGTTGGTAGGGCGTTCCACATTTTGGTGGCATAGGAGCGAAAAGAATTTAGTCCCTTGTTTGTGCCGAATCTGGGTTGTACATGGTTCGTTGCACTCCCTCTGGTGTTGTGGGTGTGGACTTCGTTAACATTAAGGAAGTATCTAGACAGGTACATGGGTATCTTGGTGGTGTATCGAATCTTGTGGACCAGACCCATTGCAAGTTGCTGTACTCTGTCGTCGACCCTAAGCCATTCCAGCCTGTCGAAGTGGGCAGGGGTGAGGTGGGTTCGGGGGGCTAGATCAAGTAGGAGCCTGACCAGTTTGTTTTGGGAAGTCTGGAGCCTGGTTTTAAGGGCCTTTGAGGTGCTGTGGTACCAGGAGGTGCATGCATAGTCAAAGAAACCCTGTACAAGGGCTCCTGTTAAGGTCTTCAAGGTGTTTTTGTTGACCAGTGAGGAGATCCTGTAGAGGAATCTTGTTCTATGGTTGACTTTTTTGATTACGTTGGTGGCCATTTTATCACCGGAAAGATTAGCCTCCAGGATGGAACCTAGGTAGGTAATTTCATCTTTACGTGTGATAACATTGTCACCCACTCTAACCAAGAAGCCATTTGCCTTGCTGAGATTACTAATAGAGCCAAAGAGAATGGATTCAGTTTTTCCCAGGTGTAAAGATAGTTTGTTATCAGCGAGCCAGGTGCAGATTCTACCGAGTTCAGAGCTGAGGGCATTTTCAACCTGCAGTTTGTCCCTGTCCGAGACCAGCAGTGCTGAGTCATCTGCGAACAGGAACAAGTTGCAGTCACAGGCTGAAGTCATGTCGTTTACATATATTAGGAACAGTAGAGGCCCTAGTATGCTTCCTTGTGGAACGCCACAGCTCACTGGGAGGGGGGGGGACAGTGTTCCGTTCACTTCCACCATCTGTTCTCTCCCCTCCAGGTAGGATTGCATCCAGCTCACTGATGTGCTATCGAAACCAATTGCTTTTAGCTTGTTAACCAGTATGGAGTGGTTCACGGTGTCAAAAGCCTTTTGGAGGTCCAGCATGACCATGCCACAGTATTTGCCAGCGTCCACCTCTTGTTTGATGTGGTCGCTCAAATAGAGAAGGCATGTGTCAGTGGAGTGGGATGTTCTGAAGCCAGATTGGAACTCGTACAATAATTTATTAGTGGCAAGATACTTTTCAACCTGTTCATAGACAATTTTTTCCATCACTTTCGAGATGGAACTAAGAATAGAAATAGGGCGGTAGTTGCCGGGGTCTAATTTACTCCCTTTCTTGTGCAAGGGGGTTACTTTGGCCAGTTTGAAATCTTGGGGGACCTGTCCCTGTTTGATGGAGAGGTTTACTATGTGGGTGATGATTGGAGCTATAGAGATGGCTGAGTCTCTGAGAAATTTGGAGGGAATGTTGTCATGGCCTGTGGCCTTGTGGGGTTGGAGGGCACTCAGTTTCTTAATTATCTCATCAGTTGTTACCATAACTAGTTTAAAATCGTCTTTACAAACACCTAGGTTTTTGTAGAAGGTTGTAATGTGCTCTACACCAAAGAGCCCAGAGTGGGAGGGCAGTTTGTTAACCAGAGTTGTTGCTATGTTTGTAAAGAAGATATTCAAGTAGTTGGCCACATCAAGGTTGTCAGTGATGAGAGTGTTGTCAGATTTGATGTTTATGTTCGAAAATCTGGTTTTTAGTTTCTGACCATAGCTTAGTTGATTGTTTAGTAGCTTCCAGAGCTCATGAGGATTGTTTTTGTTTTCCTGAGCTTTATCATTAATGAAGTTACTTTTAGCTGATTTGGTAGGGCAGGCGACCGCCTGCCCAAATCCATTTCTCGCCTGGCCAAAATTACTATTAATGGACAACTGATTGGCCGTTGCGGTAGAGCGCGACCCTCAATCACCCATTGGAATGTAAATGCATGCCTTTCAGCCTTTGTATCCTACTCGTCTGGCAGGTATATCTCTTTGAAAACCTTTAGTGCTACGATTGTGCGCGGGGAGACGACAATTAACACATATCTTGCCTGGCCAAAACGTAATTCCTGGATACGCCACTGAGTCCGTTCCTACCAGCACTCAAGGGAAGAACTACAGAATTGCAACAGAATATCACATGGTAAATTTATTTCAACTGCTACAAACTTTATCCAATAAATACCCTCAAACTGGAATCTTTGCTTGGTTATCTTTTCTGTGTACTGTGTATAGGATCAGAACATTGGCTTCAGAACATCCCACTCCACTGACACATGCCTCCTCTATTTGAGCGACCACATCAAACAAGAGGTGGACGCTGGCAAATACTGCGGCATGGTCATGCTGGACCTCCAAAAGGCTTTTGACACCGTGAACCACTCCATACTGGTTAACAAGCTAAAAGCAATTGGTTTCGATAGCACATCAGTGAGCTGGATGCAATCCTACCTGGAGGGGAGAGAACAGATGGTGGAAGTGAACGGAACACTGTCCCCCCCCCTCCCAGTGAGCTGTGGCGTTCCACAAGGAAGCATACTAGGGCCTCTACTGTTCCTAATATATGTAAACGACATGACTTCAGCCTGTGACTGCAACTTGTTCCTGTTCGCAGATGACTCAGCACTGCTGGTCTCGGACAGGGACAAACTGCAGGTTGAAAATGCCCTCAGCTCTGAACTCGGTAGAATCTGCACCTGGCTCGCTGATAACAAACTATCTTTACACCTGGGAAAAACTGAATCCATTCTCTTTGGCTCTATTAGTAATCTCAGCAAGGCAAATGGCTTCTTGGTTAGAGTGGGTGACAATGTTATCACACGTAAAGATGAAATTACCTACCTAGGTTCCATCCTGGAGGCTAATCTTTCCGGTGATAAAATGGCCACCAACGTAATCAAAAAAGTCAACCATAGAACAAGATTCCTCTACAGGATCTCCTCACTGGTCAACAAAAACACCTTGAAGACCTTAACAGGAGCCCTTGTACAGGGTTTCTTTGACTATGCATGCACCTCCTGGTACCACAGCACCTCAAAGGCCCTTAAAACCAGGCTCCAGACTTCCCAAAACAAACTGGTCAGGCTCCTACTTGATCTAGCCCCCCGAACCCACCTCACCCCTGCCCACTTCGACAGGCTGGAATGGCTTAGGGTCGACGACAGAGTACAGCATCTTGCAATGGGTCTGGTCCACAAGATTCGATACACCACCAAGATACCCATGTACCTGTCTAGATACTTCCTTAATGTTAACGAAGTCCACACCCACAACACCAGAGGGAGTGCAACGAACCATGTACAACCCAGATTCGGCACAAACAAGGGACTAAATTCTTTTCGCTCCTATGCCACCAAAATGTGGAACGCCCTACCAACTGTCATTAAGACATGCGAATCCCTTGACTCCTTCAAAACCGCTCTCAAAGGGCACCTACGGATGACTGCAATTCGAAACTGGCCCCCGTAAAATCTGAATCCCCCCCCCCCCCCGCCCCCCCCTTTTTTCCCCTCACTGTATATATTTCTTTTCCCTTTTTACCTCCTTTTTGATGAATTCTTTTTTGATGAATTCCTGTTCTGTCTATAGAAGTGTCTATTTGTACGTCTCTAAATGTTTTGATGATTTGAACATGGTGGACCCTGTTGGAAACAAGTGTAATGCTTAATTGGGTCGTCCACTCACAGTTAACAGCCTTTAGTGGCAGCGGTGGCCGAACGGATAGCGGCGCGGTCTAGATACCGGAAGGTTCCCAGTTCGAACCAGCCGTCCGACACGTTAAAATTACCACCGCTGAAATGCCCTTGAACAAGGCATCAACCACTACGATGAAATGTGTTCTATGAGCAGGGCCTGGCTGGAAACAAGTTCTTGAGCTTAGCCCAGATACCCTGGGTAAATATAGATTTCATTTCATTTCATTTCATTTGTATTGAGTTTGTGCTTGAAATGTACTGTAATTCTGCAAACTGTTAATAAATTCTTCAATCAATCAATCAATCACTCCCACCATGCCTGTGATAGTAACGCGCCAAAACGTATAGACATTGGAAAGTGAAGGATGGCCGTTACATTAACCATTGTTACAATGGTGTGTGCGCCACAACACAATGGTCAAAACCGCTTCGGGTGGCTGCAATTCGAAACTGGCCTCCTTCCCATGCTACACAACATACAATGTTCAATCAATCAAAAACCTTCTCTCTCTCTTTCTCTCCCAACTCAGCAGAACAGGCAACAAGTCTGTTCTCCAGATACCGCTAGTAACTGTATGCATGCTTGTTTATTAGCCCTGGTCCAGTGCTTACAGCGAGTCTGTAAGCACTGGACCAGGGCTACTTGTTAATAACAAACAAGTTACGTATTATTACTGTTTATTACTGCTGCTAATATTAACTAGGGTACTGCTTGTTTATAACAAACAAGTTACAATTGTATTATTACTGCTGCTAGTATTAACTACTGCTTGTTTAGAATCATGTATAACAAACAAGCAGATATGAGAGAAATACTCGTGTTGTTCCATGTAAATAATATAAAATATAAATGTAGTAAAAACAAGGTGAATCAGTTAATCATACCTGCGGTGTTTCAGGGTTGAGCTGCTTAACGACGACACTGTTTCCAAACGTTTTACTTTTATTATTAAACTGTTTTCTGTCAGCTATACGACACCGTTTTACTTTTATTATTAAAGTGTTTTCACACGACACTGCTAACAGCTAGCTGTGTGTGTGTGTGTGTGTGTGTGTGTGTGTGCGCGTGCGCCTATATCTAAGGGTTGTGCGCATGCCCACTAGCCCTGCTGGAGCCTGGAGCGTGCACGGTGCACGTACCATAAACGGTCACTAGGGGGAGCCATGGTACAGTGTAATACAGTGGGGAGCAGCTATGGAACAGCTTTAGAGCTGAAAACTCCCCCATATAGATTTACTAAAATATTTATATCAATTATTCTAAGCCTAGAATAAATCCATCGAGGATCCTGGTGAGTCATGACCATAACACCTCTGATTATGTGAGAAAACAAACAAACGAAATTGCATATTTAATTATATATAGGCCTAGGCCAGTAGGCCTACTACATTTAATAAATAGCCTACTCTTTGTTTTAGCGTTTTTCATTTTCATTTATTCACAGAATCAAAGGTTTTATGGTCATGATTCACCAGCATCCTGGAAGGCTTGATTCTAGGCTTAAAATAATTGATATACATATTTTAAACATTTAAATGTACATATTGTACACACGTTTAATGTTTGTCTTTAGTTCAATGTTTGTTTTGTAAACGCCATTGACAATGAAGGGAAAATTTACATCATAATGAACCTCATTACGTCATAGGCCTATTGTCTCTTTATTGTTAATGCGGCGTTTAATGTTTGTTGGCACCGTTTGTTTTACATCACCATTACATCACCTAATCAACATGAGTTAGACTTTAATATATTAGCGGCGCGCCCCTCACTTCACACAGGTGTGATTTTTAAAAACATTTATAAATATTTGTTGTAAATCTCTATGGAAAAAGATTAATGGCCGATTTTTTCAGTGGGTCCAGAAAACCACGCCCACTGCTATTCTCTATACTGTAGCATGCCACTTGGACACAGTCCAGGGTCTGATCAGCCATGGTTGGGTTGCCTGGAGGAGGGTGTCTGTTGTAAGACCCAGAAACACCCAATGATCCCAGGTTTACAGCACTGATGATGTGTCCAGGTTCATGCATCAGGAGATGTTTAATTAACTGTGTCTACTGCTGCTTTGTGTATCCTGACTCAAACTGTATGCCAACTGCAACATGGAGACGTCAAAAGGTGTCTTACTTCAATAAACATCATGTACCATAGATTTACTTTATTCTTTAAATCCTAATGATCAAAAAAGGCAAATGTACTATATACTGATTGATGCATTGTCTAATTATAATACATTTTGATTTATGAACTGACTTACTAAACAGTGTAATGTAGTGACTTTCTGGGGACATAATTCACCTTAAGAGAGTGGGTGGGGGTTTTGGGGTAAAACAAGGAAGTGGGGGTGTGTGCTTGTTGTGTTGTCAGTATGTCTGCACATTCAAAGAGAGAAATGGCAATTCGTCATTCTTTGCTATTCCTACAGTAATGATGTTACAGCACTGCTTTGCCCCATTAGAGTAAGCATGTTTATTTGTACATTTCAAACAAATCAAAATCAAATCAAATCAAACTTTATTTATATAGCACATTTAAAACAACAGAAGCTGACCAAAGTGCCGCGTTAAAACAAAAACAGATCATCAACAGCGCCCATCAGCGCACAAACAAGTAAAGGACAACATAAAACTCATATTTTAAGACAGTCAGGTGCAATTAAAAGCTAAGGAAAAAAGGTGAGTTTTCAATAGGGATCTGAACACTTCAATGGACTGGGCAGATCGTATAGGGAAAGGTAGATTGTTCCAGAGTGCGGGGGCGGCTGATGCAAAGGCACGGTTCGTTTTGTTGTTTCGAGTACGGTTAGTAATGACTGATCAGCAGACCTCAGAGCCCTGGCTGGAATCTAAGGCTGCAGAAGCTCGGTGAGGTATATTGGGGTTTACACACAAAACATTAAGAGCAATGTAAAGGGGACACGGAGGCACAGTCGGTAGTGCTGTCGCCTCACATGCTAGCAGGTCCTGGTTTTGATTCCCGCTGGGGACACTGTGGGCGCTGGGGGTGGGTCCTCTCCTCTGCGTCATCAGTGCCCATACCCGAGGCGGGGTTGGCGAAAGGGCCTTTCTGTGTGGAGTTTGCATGTTCTCCCCATGTCCCCTAGGGTAGGTACCCTCACAAAAAACATGCAGTAATCCTGGTCTCTAAACTACCTCCTCCTGGCCAGCCGGGGCGTCTGATGGAGAGGGAAGGAACTGGTAACGTGTTCCTTCCACGCGCTACTTTCTGCCGGGGAAACTCTCCCCTGTCAGGTGAAAAGAAGAAGCTTGGACTACTCATGCATAGAAGGAAGCATGAGGTCAGTCCGCTGACCAGATGTTACAGGAGTTGGGTTAGGTAGAGGTTACTTACTTTATTTTTGAATTCACACATTGTTAACAATGACTTTTCTAAACTTTTCCAAAGTACTTTATCTAGGCAATTAATCGTTCATCAAATCTGTATGGGCCAATGTTGGCCTTAGAATGCAATATCTTTATTTCTTAAATAAAAATACTACATCGAAGCCGTTTATGTTGGGACACGGGCTAACATTTCAATAACTGTGAATCCCTAGTTTTGGAATAAAATGCAGTGTTTGTTTTTTTTTAAATACAGACAGATCATTTCGACATGGATTTATAATCGTTCTTCTTTCGTGTATCATCGTCATATGTCCAGCTCAGTGTCACAAAGCCACGCCATTGTCTCTGGTCCCACGTGGAAGAGGCCAGCCTCTGAAGGAGGTCTGTCCATTGTCTCTGGTCCCGTGTGGAAGAGGCCAGCCTCTGAAGGAGGTCTGTCCATTGTCTCTGGTCCCACGTGGAAGAGGCCAGCCTCTGAAGGAGGTCTGTCCATTGTCTCTGGTCCCACGTGGAAGAGGCCAGCCTCTGAAGGAGGTCTGTCCATTGTCTCTGGTCCCACGTGGAAGATGCCAGCCTCTGAAGGAGGTCTGTCCATTGTCTCTGGTCCCACGTGGAAGAGGCCAGCCTCTGAAGGAGGTCTGTCCATTGTCTCTGGTCCCACGTGGAAGAGGCCAGCCTCTGAAGGAGGTCTGTACAGAGGACAGGTGGTGATTATGTGGTCGGCAGTCTGCCACACTCGCATGCTGCGCTGCCAGGCCACCCGCTTCGACTGTTATCAATGGACAAGACCGCAGTTATCAGTTCGGATCAGTACGATTGTTTTCGACGAGTATGGGCATGCTCTGCCGACTGATAAAAAAAAACGACAGGATTAAGGTTGGCGAACATGCGTTAGTAGCGACTTTAAGCAACGACGGATACGGCAGTCGGCTACGGCGACCGGAAATGGATCAGTGCTCGATACATAAACCTGCTCTCCGTCGCAGCCCTTTCTACTACGGGAGAACCTACACTTACACGTAGTGTCTACAACCATATTTATTGAAATTATAGCTGTCATACATTTACACCGATTGCACCATCACCTCTCTTATGCTGTGTAATGTGTTGGCATGCTCTGAATGAAGAAATAACACTAATACCATATGTCATATTAACCATGTTTATTAAAACGGTTTTAGAATAACACAGATTGTAATAACACCTTCCTCTTTCCACTGCTGATCATGTCCAGCGCATGTAAGAATTAAGCAATATCGGCAAGTTAGCTGACGCGCGACGGGGTGTTTAAAAAAATGTGTTTATGTTTGACACATGCTGCACAGATGCGTCACCATGGGAACCAATGTTGCCGTCGCCGACGGCTGTTTGCTTAACGATTTTGACAGCGACGGCGTCATAGTCGCCGTACTTCCGCATAGTGTCGCCGTCCTGAAACAGTCGTTGCTTAAAGTCCCTAATATTAGGACCGCGCTGCGACATGCTTGTGGTTAAGTTTAGGGGAGGGTATGAGGAGGCTTGTCATTTTCAGTAGACTCCCAGCATGTCCAGTAGACCTGAATAGACCGATAAGATCGGTTAACGTGTCATCAACGCCAATCGCAGCCAGTAGGCTCCAGACGAGCCGATCGGCTAGATAAGATCGGCGTAATAAGTAACCTACTGGGAATTATCGGTTGATTTTCGGTCGAATAGGCTGCTGAAGGAGGTCTGTACAAAGGACAGGTGGTGATTATGTGGTCGGCAGTCTGCTCGGGCTCGCCACACTCGCATGCTGCGCTGCCAGGCCCCACTCCTTCATTGCCGATTTGAAGCAACCAACCCCCAGTACGGAGGCGGTTCAGCAGTGTCCAATGCCGGCGTGGTAGATTTTCTCCTTCGACTCCATCTCCCGGGTCTTGAATGTAGCGGTGCATACAGTACGTGTAGACTCGGCCGACTCCTATTCCTGCTTCCAGGTAGTTGACCTATGGAGTCATTATTGTGCCAAAACGTTTGATCGTTTAACAGAAACAGTTCCATCGAAAAAAATAAAATTGAAGTTGAAATGTAAAAATTGAACCTGAAAGTCTCTTATTTTTCTTCTTGAACTTGAAAAATACCAAGATGTATTCAAAAGTTGTTTCATTTTAACTTTAATATACTTCATAATAATTTAGATTTTTGAGTATTTTTTTCAGTTTCAGATTTAATTTTTTTCATTCAGATCTTTTATTTTTTCATTCAGATCTTATTTTTACAGATTCAAATCATATTTTTTTGGTTTCAGGTGTGTTTTTTTCCGCTTCTCACTTTGCTCACTTTCAGGTGCCAAAAAGTTTCAAATTACTTTTGGCACAGATCTTGCATGGGGGTGCGGTCTCAACCCTCCTGCCCTGTGATGTTATCAACCTGCATCCAGGAAATGTAGTTTAGAACAACTCTATGGTTTAGAAGCATACTGGTACCTACAGTTCAGGTAATACTAATAGTACTACTACTACTAGGCATAATAATAATATAATAATCTTGCAACACTAATTGATAGCCCTGCGCCCGTTTGTTGCATCCATGTAACTGTCCGAATTACTGTACCGTTTGTATTTGCATAAAATACCATGTTATTGGGCAACATTTCATGGTGATGCAAATTATATCACATTTTAGGCCACACCACTGCACGCACGCACGCACGCACGCACGCACGCACGCACGCACGCACGCACGCACACACAGGGCGCAGCAGTACAGTACGGTACAGTGCAGCACAGTATGGTATGGTACAGTGCGGCACAGTATAGTACAGTGCGGTACAGTATTGCACAGTACAGCATAGTACAGTACAGTACAGTCTGCTACAGCACAGTACAGCACGGTACAGTACAGTGCTGTGCAGTGCAGTGCAGTGCAGTGCAGTACAGTACAGTACAGTACAGCACAGTATGGCATGGCGCAGTACAGTACAGTACAGTACAGTACAGTACAGTACAGTACAGTACAGTACAGTACAGTACAGTACAGTACAGTACAGTGTTGTTTTTGGCAGCAAATTTTGATTTGAGTTTTATTCATAGTCTCTTGAATAGTTTATTTTGTTTTAGTCACATTTTAGTCACCTGGAATGGTTTAGTGTTAGTCTAGTTTTAGTCGACTAAATATCATTAGATTTTAGTCGACTTTTGGCGGGCCTTGATGCCGTCGTAATGACAGTTTTTTCACTTCTACAAGCTCACAACGCGTCGCAGCACGACACGTTGTGAGCTTGTAGATCTGCTATTTTCAGCATGCAACCAAGTGTAAAATGACTTATACTGGATTTCTTGTCCACTAGTCCCTTCCTAACATTTTAGTCTAGTTTTTATTTGTTGACAAAATTGTCAGTATATTTAGTCTTAGTTTTAGTCATCATAGCTTAGTTTATATTTAGTTTCCATTTAGTTTCCGTCAGTTGAAAAAGGTAGTCGACAAAAAAAAATCGTTTAGTCGACGAAAACAACACTGGTACAGTGCAGTACAGTATGGTACATTACAGTACGGTACGGTATGGCACAATACAATTTACAATTTAGGCATTTAGCAGACGCTCTTAATCCAGAGCGATTTACATTAAGCAAGAACAAAAACATGGGAATACATCACATATGTAAAATACATTTATCAAGAAACATGCGTAAGCTAAGAACGTAACTAGAACATATCTATATAATGAAACTATACATATAAACTATACATATATGCTATACTATGCTGTACATATATACTATGAAGTGCTATGACTACAATTACAATTCTTGTGCTGTCTACATGACATGCTATAAGTCTGTTTCAAATGCTATCTAAGTCTAAAAAGTGCTGTCTAAGGGGGTAGGGTAAGTGCTATGGGCCATGATGGAGTCTGAAAAGGTGGGTTTTCAGACTACGGCGGAAGATTGGGAGTGATGCTGCAGTTCTGATTGCAACGGGAAGTGCATTCCACAGTTTTGGGGCCAGAAGAGAGAAGAGTTTGGGACGTGTGGAGCGTTGTCCTGGCGTTTTTATTGAGGGTACTTCCAGCTTCCCTGCATTGGCTGATCTGAGTGCGCGGGAGGGTTTGTAGGGTTCAATCATGCTTGCAAGATATGGGGGAGCCATTCCTTTGGTTGCTTTAAATGCCAGCATCAGAGTTTTGTATTCTGTGCGGGCAGCGACCGGGAGCCAGTGCAGGGAGCGGAGCAGGGGGGAGACATGTGAAAATTTTGGCTGGTTGAAGACCAAGCGAGCTGCGGCATTTTGGATCAGTTGGAGAGGCTTAAGTGCACATGCCGGTAGGCCAGTGAGGAGGGAGTTACAATAGTCAAGTTTTGACAAGACTGTTGTCTGGATTAGGAGCTGGGCTGATTCCTGGGTGAGGAACGGTCTAATTCGTCGTATGTTAGAGTGTGAACCTACAGGATCGGGTGACAGCTGTGATGTGAGTTTTGAACGAGAGCTGACTGTCCAGGACAACACCAAGGTTCCTGGCTGTTGGGACAGACGTTACCAGGGCGCTGTCTACGGAAATAGTTAGCTCCCGCATAGGGCAGGACTTAGCTGGGAAGAAGAGAAGCTCAGTCTTGTCTGGGTTCAGCTTGAGGTGGTTGGAGGACATCCACTGTGAGATGTCAGCCAGGCATGCAGTGATGCGCTCTTCCACCTGAGTGGCAGAGGGGGGGAAGGATAGAAACAGTTGTGTGTCATCGGCATAGCAGTGATAGGATATATTGTGAGCAGAGATGATAGTGCCAAGGGATTTAGTGTACAGTGAGAAAAGGAGGGGACCAAGTACAGATCCCTGTGGGACCCCAGTTTGGAGGGTTCGGGGGGATGATAGCAGACCTTTCCAGGAGACCTGGTAGGTCCGGTCGGTGAGGTAGGAGGAGAACCACTTTAGTGCCGTCCCGCCGATGCCTAGATCCGCTAGGGTGTCTAGGAGCAGCTGGTGGTTCACTGTGTCAATACAGTACAGTATGGCACAATACAGTACAGTATGGTACAATACAGTACAGTACAGCACAGTATGGTACATTACAGTACAGCACAGTATGGTGCAGTACAGTACAGTACAGTATGGTACAATGCAGTATGGTACAATACAGTAGAGTGCAGTACAGTATGGTACGGTACGGTACAGTACAGCCTGCTACAGTAATGTATGGAACAGTACACTGGCCACCTGGATGGCATGGCGTAGCGCTAGAGTGAGACCGGCTTAAATGTATGCACAGGGCTGGACTGGCCACAGGTCATACCGGGCATTTTCCCGGTGGGCCGCGACCGTAGGGGGCCGCCAATAGGTGGCAGGCCACCAGGAAAGCCGGACCTTTCCTGGTGGCCTGCCACCTATTGGCCTGCCTGCCATTCTGCCAGTACTATCATGATAATTTCACTGTACCTGTATCAGTGAGTGACAAATAAACCCTCTACAAAGGGTTGTGTAGTTGTCTGTTGGTTTGTATCCAGGGCCGGTTCTAGGCATAAGCGGTATAAGCGGTCGCTTAGGGCCACAACCACTGAGGGGGCCACATCACAGTATCCCCTATCCCATACATGGGCTACTGGCGGCCTGAGGGCCACATGTGGCCCCCACCTTCACTTAATGCAGCCCGCAGGTTAATATCAACTGTAGGCTGGGGGCCACATGTGGCCCCCAGTCTACAGTTGAGGGATGTTTATACCATCCCTCTACACTGGGGGCACTGTTTATACCATCCCTCTACACTGGGGGCGCTGTTTATACCATCCCTCTACACTGGGGGTGCTGTTTATACCATCCCTCCCCACTGGGGACGCTGTTTATACCAGTCAGTCTGTCATACCATCCCTCCCCACTGGGGACGCTGTTTATACCAGTCTCTCTGTCATACCATCCCTCCCCACTGGGGGGCACTGTTTATACCAGTCAGTCTGTCATACCATCCCTCCCCACTGGGGGCACTGTTTATACCAGTCAGTCTGTCATACCATCCCTCCCCACTGGGGGCACTGTTTATACCAGTCTCTCTGTCATACCGTCCCTCCCCACTGGGGGCGCTGTTTATACCAGTCTCTCTGTCATACCATCCCTCCCCACTGGGGGCGCTGTTTATACCAGTCAGTCTGTCATACCATCCCTCCCCACTGGGGGCGCTGTTTATACCATCCCTCTACACTGGGGGTGCTGTTTATACCATCCCTCCCCACTGGGGACGCTGTTTATACCAGTCTCTCTGTCATACCATCCCTCCCCACTGGGGGCACTGTTTAGACCAGTCAGTCTGTCATACCATCCCTCCCCACTGGGGGCACTGTTTATACCAGTCAGTCTGTCATACCATCCCTCCCCACTGGGGGCACTGTTTATACCAGTCAGTCTGTCATACCATCCCTCCACACTGGGCCCCCACATGTGGCCCCCACCTTCACCTAATGCGGCCCGCAGGTTAATATCAACTGGCGGCCTGAGGGACACATGTGGCCCCCACCTTCACCTAATGCGGCCCGCAGGTTAATATCAACTGGCGGCCTGATCTAACCTCTTAATCTCAGATTGAAGCATTTTCATGGCAAATTTACAGATTTTTCTGGACCCGGGAGGGGGGGGGGGGGGGGGGCTAGCGCCCCCCCCTGACCCCCCCGGCGGTGCAGTGCAGGGGGGGGCCACATAATATTATGTTGCTTAGGGCCACTAAACGCCTAGAACCGGCACTGTTTGTATAATTTATGTTCTTCTGTAAAAGTGGTGGTATTAGGGCTTGTTTGTGTGTGTGTGCCTCGACGGAGTGGGTGGTAGAGTTTCTGCTATCTGCGCGCTGGTTGTGGTGGGCCGGTCTGGGCCAAATTCACGCGAAAATGACCGGGCCGAATTTTTGTCCCAGTCCAGCCCTGTGTATGCATGTGCATGTGAGTGACTGTGTGTGCGTACGTGCATGTATGTAGGCCTACTCAACTGTACACAATTATATGTCTTGCTGGAAATAGGGCTTAGACCAGTGGTTCCTAGAGTGGGGTCCGGGGACCCCCAGAGGTCTATGAGGGAGTCCCAGGGGGTCCCCAGCTAAATGATAGTTTGGAACCAAATGGACCCTTATGGGTCGGTAATTCTGAGAATGTACAAATTGATCCATTTGGTACCATACTGTACTTTACTGTATTGTATTGTGCCATACTGTACTGTACTGTACCACACTGTACTGTACTGCACTGTACTGTACCATACTGCACCGTACTGCACTGTGCTACTGTACTGTACTGTACCGTGCTGTACTGTACAATATACTGTACAATATACTGTACCGTACTGTACTGTACCGTGCTGTACTGTGCTGTAGCAGACTGGACTGTACTGTACTGTGCAATACTGTACCGTACTGTACTATACTGTGCCGCACTGTACCATAGGCCTACTGTGCTGTACTGTACCGTACTGTACTACTGCGCCCTGTGTGTGCGTGTGTGCGTGCGTGCGTGCGTGCGTGCGTGCGTGCGTGCGTGCGGCCTAAAATGCGATATAATTTGCATCACCGTGAAATGTTCGCAATAACATGGTATTTTATGCAAATGAAAACGGTACAGTAATTCTGACAGTTGCATGGATGCAACAAACGGGCACAGGGCTCTCAATTAATGTGGCAAGATTATTATTATTATTATTATTATTATTATTATTATTATTATTATTATCTGTGGTGTCCACATTAAAACGCAAAACAGACAAATCCAGTACTGGACAGGGGCCTGTCAGTGGTCTTTCCCGGCACAGCGGTGCTTCAGCAGCTTCCTCAGCTCGTTTAAGGGAAGAAGCCAACAGAGCAGCACTAATTGCAAAGGTAGCTGCCATACAGAAACAACAAGAATTGGAGTTACAACAAGCACAATTAAATGCTAAAAAGGCACAGTTGGAAGTGGAAACCGCTATTGCAGAGTCTACTGCAAAAATCAAGGTTTATTCAGAGTCCGAAGCCCCACATAGGCATGACACGGTATGAGAATTTACAGTACGGTACGGTGCCGGTATTGATAACCTATACCTCGGTATTCCAAAAAAGATTGCCCCCCCACCTATGTCTAGTGACTACCCCCACCTCCTTATAAGCCCTTCTTTGTTCCCCAACCTGTAGGCCTACATATCCTATTTTTTATTTTTACCTTTTATGATAATTTGAATTTTGTTATTTGTCATGTGACACGCTGCAGCAGAGCTAGTGTGCAATCTGTGCATGCTCACAACTCTGTGTCCCGTGTTGACAGTTCACTTCACACTTAGTTAGTGTAACCAAATGGAGTCACCCAGTACTCCTAGTATCACAGTTACTACGCCACTCCCAATTACAGGGTGGGAGACCCGAAAAGGTAAGTGTTCAGTTGATTGAACAATGCTGGTCGGTTGCTCATGTACATAGAACTTTATTTAGAAAAGTACACAGTATTGGCATTTAATCAAAACACATTTCCAAATGTCACCAATATAGATTGCAAAAGGCTTAATTAGTCAGATCATAACTTGGGTAAATAGCTGTACTGAGATGTCTTATTTGATTAGTTCCATACACACAGGTAACACTGCAAATGAGCAAATCGAAGCCACTCAGAGCCAAAGGTAATAGGCATTAAACGCTTTAAACACAGCAAAGATCACTGCAAAATGATATCAAAAGGCTAAAAGCCATAAACACAGCAAAAGGGGGCTACTAGTAATCAAGCGCCAGTCTGCAGCATAACCATTAACCAAGTATATGTCTGTCTTTGATGCCTATTAAAGCAAGTTGGTCAAGACGACAATTAAGGACTCGTTTATAGTATGACTCGTTTATAGTAGGACTCGGTATAGTATAAAAAAATAAAAATGTAGCAGCATAGAATTTAAAACCAAAATAAAAGGTCAAAAAGAACAGCGGTTCAACAGTACACAATCCCTGTTAACAGGTGTCAGGGTATCCCAGGTTGTTTGTACAGTGCGTTTGCTCGTTCAGAACGCCATCTCTAGACTCATGTCACACACACTAGCAGCCTCTCGTTCCAGCTCGTGCGTGTACCACGCACACACACACTCTAGCAGGGCCCTCGTTCACAGCGTCTTTGTTTCTAGCCTGTATACCAACACACATACACTGACGGCTGTCCGCTCTAAGTCAGAGCTCCACCAACGTCTCGACGCTGCAAGTGAGCACAAACATGAAGCGACGCCAGACCGTTTGAACCGACGCCGGAAGTGGGCAACCTGGGCAATACACAACTTCACCCTATGCCTGACTAGCTACGTAATATGCTGAGCTGAGGGGGTGGTGCTAACGAAACACCACACTGATTACATTAATACATATGGAAATATGGAATATACAATTGGATCTGGGTGTCTTTCAGCCACACTAAGTCAAAGGTAGGAAGCAACTTTTCAATCTACTGCAGCTGTGTGGTGAAAATAAATGTTTTGCCTTAGTCTGCGAGTGGAGTTGCACTGCATATGCGCAGCATGCGCCACCCACCAACGCTGTATTAAAATACCGTAAGCTCGGAAATCTCACGGTATCAACACCGTGGCTTTTCCTGTCGCGGTATTACCGAAATTCGGTGCTATTTTTGCTCCTGTGCAGCTACAAAGAAACACAGGCTCATTGCCACGACAGGTGAAGCCTGAAGGGGGTGCTACTTCGGCTCCTAATCACCCACAAAGGCAGATGGGCTCATTGCTACACACCGCCGATGTCAGACACAAGACGACGGGCTCAGTACCACAGTATATACCTGGCTTTGCTGATGTCAGGTCTGTGAGATATCAGGATCAGCCACCAAGGCAGGAGTACGCCTATGGTGAGCAGAAACACGATGATGGTATGGGGAACATAGTTAAAGTGATGAAGAGGCAGAACGACATTACGGAGATGCTTGCAAGGCAACAACAGATTTCTCACCTTCCTCAAGTGAACATCCCAGTGTTCCATGGCGGCCCACTCCAATACAGATCTTTTATGAGAGCGCTTGAACACGCAATTGAATCAAAGACACAGAACGATGCAGACAAGCTCTACTACCTAGAACAATATACTTTGGGAGAGCTGAGAGATCTCATCAGGAGCTGTCAACATGTGACATCTACGCGCAGTTTCAAAGAGGCAATGAAGCTACTCACAGAACATTATGGAAATGAGTTAAAGATCGCCACTGCTTACATGGAGAAGGCATTCCAGTGGCCTTCAATAAAGTCAGAAGATGGCAAATCACTGCACTCTTTCTCACCGTTTCTTGTGTCATGTCGCAATGCCATGGAGGACATTGAATACATGGATGAGATGGACAACCCTGCTAACATGAGAGCCATCATCTCAAAGCTCCCTTACAAACTCCGTTCCCTTACAAACTCCGTGAGAGATGGAGAGGTGTTGCTTTCGACCTCCAAGAGAGAGGGCGGGGACGAGCCAAGTTTTCGGACTAGGCAAGTTCATTGAAAGGCAGGCTAAAGTCACCATGGACCCGCTCTTCGGGAATATTGCAGACGCTGGGCCTGCTGCGGAAAGAAGAGACAAAAACACAGCACCAGCGAAAGGTTTCAAGAAAGGTGAAACTAAAAGGAGTAGCTTTGCAACAAACGTTGTCTCAAGTGAAGAACAAGCACAGCGCCCTCCTAAGACAAAGAATTACACTACCCCTTTCAATATGGCTCTTGTTAATTTTCGGGTGTTTTTTGATGTCTCCTCCTGTTATTGGAACCTGTATCACTATCAAGACAAGATAACAGAAGACAATCTGTACTTATTTCGTTTTTGTGTGCATTTTCTGTACTGCTGGATTCTTCAGTAAACTCCATTAACGTCACCAGCCATGCCTTGCGGAGTCTGTGAGTAGTGGTCCAGTTTCTGCTTTTTGGATGTGCAAATACAGTGTGCCCCACATGTGGTTACGTGTCATTACAAGCCTGCTTCAAACTGGTGAATGTGGCTATTGGACATTTTGGAAATATAATTTTTTGGAAATGAATGCCATTACATCTATTATTAAAGGACCAAGCAGTCCTGAAAGGACTTGGTCCTTTATTGGATTTGTAGTTATTTTTCTTCCGCCAAAAATAGCAGTTCTGGCTGAACCGTGCAGTCGGTTTTCGCGAAATTTGGAGATATGGTAGAGGGCCATGTCAAACGGTGAGGATGCGAAGCCCACAACCATTGGCCAAAGGGTGGCGCTATATTGAAAATGCAAACTTTGACCACACATAGCTCATGAACCGAAATTCAGATTTTACGGGGGCCAGTTTCGAATTGCAGCCGTCCGTAGGTGCCCTTTGAGAGTGGTTTTGAAGGAGTCAATGGATTCACATGTCTTAATGACTCTTGGTAGGGCGTTCCACATTTTGGTGGCATAGGAGCGAAAATAATTTAGTCCCTTGTTTGTGCCGAATCTGGGTTGTACATGGTTTGTTGCACTCCCTCTGGTGTTGTGGGTGTGGACTTTGTTAACATTAAGGAAGTATTTCGACAGGTACATGGGTATCTTGGTGGTGTATCGAATCTTGTGGACCAGACCCATTGCAAGATGCTGTACTCTGTCGTCGACCCTGGGGGGGTGAGGCCAAGTAGGAGCCTGACCAGTTTGTTTTGGGAGGTCTGGAGCCTTGTTTTGTACGAGGGCTCCTGTTAAGGTCGTCAAGGTGTTTTTGTTGACCAGTGAGGAGATCCTGTAAAGGAATCTTGTTCTTTGATTGACTTTTTTGATTACGTTGGTGGCCATTTTATCACCGGAACAATTAGCCTCCAGGATGGAACCTAGGTAGGTAATTTTCGTGTGATAATATTGTCACCCACTCTAACCAAGAAGCCATCTGCCTTGCTGAGATTACTATTTGAACCGAAGAGAATGGATTCAGTTTTTCCCAGGTGTAAGGATAGTTTGTTATCAGCGAGCCAGGTGCAGATTCTACCGAGTTCAGAGCTGAGGGTCTTTTCAACCTGTCCGAGACCAGTAGTGCTGAGTCATCTGCGAACAGGAACAAGTTGCAGTCACAAGCTGATTTGTGCTGGTCGTTTACATATATTAGGAACAGTAAAGGTCCTAGTATGCTTCCTTGTGGAACGCCACAGCTCACTTGTTGTGTGTTTGTTGTGTGTTTGTCCAAAACAGACAATGTCCTCTCCCATCACTGACGTCATGTGTTCATGTATCTTCAGCCGTACAGACTCCATTGGACTCGTTTTACCTCCTTTAGGAGACATTTACACCAAACAGACTCTTTTCCAAACTACCGCTGTTTCCTTGGCTTCAACGCCGACAAATGGAACTCGAAGCTGGGCTGAATGAAGGAGGAAACACCGCTGGAGATCCGAGATGGCTTCACTTGTTAATCTAACCGACCGTAACTTGCTCCACCAACAGGGAGCTAGCTCTCCTGGCGTGGCTGCTCCAGAGTTGGAGATCGGGGGTCGATTCCAGCTCAGGGTAATAAACGTTACATTGTTAAATATACTTACAACTTATAGAATGTGCTCCGATTCCGCCATTACGCTGAAAACACACAACCAGTGTTGCCACATTGTGTGAGAGAAACAAGCCAACCCACCTCCAAAAACTAGCCAACTCTTAAAGCCAAATCAAGAAAAACAAGCCAAAACAAACCCAACAAAACATACTCTCTCCCCATGCCTTCGGCCTGGTGGAGACAATAATATGACCATATAATACTAATAAAAACATTTTATGCATTTATCATTATAAATACTATCTATGTCTATGATAATTAACGTTATGGTCATTTGTTATACTAATAATTAGCCTTAAGCCAAAAGTAACGGGAAATAAGCAGACTTGGCAAACCTGCAAACAACACGCATCTACTTCCGGGTCAACGTGTCACACCGAGCATGCGCCGCTGCCTCTCTGCTGCCACCTGTTGGAGGTATTGTTTGGCAGAGCTTTATTTACCAGCACGCACACAAGTAGTCAACAGTAACAGAATACAGGAAGTGACGCTTCTCTTGTTTTACAAGCAGTCTGCAGAGGTGGAATGAATCAGCAGGGCAACAGTGCCATCTACTGGAGAAACTATTGGAAAACTACTGCATATTACAACACTCCCACTTAGTTTTCAATAGCATTAAGTCCCTTTAAATAATATTACAGAGCTGTGCTCTCCTTCACAAATAATGTCAAACAACAAAAAAACATTTTTCTTTTACATTGTTTTCACTGGAACTCTTTTAGTTTGTTTACAATGATTTCACTGGAACTCTTTTTCACATTTTTCTTTTTAGAATTGCATTGATCAGGCAGCGTTAGGCGTACACCTGTCAAGCACAAATAACCACTTTACTTTAAATAAGGAAAAGTCCAATCTCTCCTCTGAAATATTCAAACTTCTGTCTAGGCAGTGGTTTGGTAAAGATATCCGCTTTCATGTCATTTGTTGGACAATATTGCAGTTCTATTTGTCCATTCTGCACACATTCACGGATGTAGTGGTAGCGAATGTCTATGTGTTTGGTCCTGGAGTGGTTCACAGGATTCTTCGCGATTGCGATGGCTCCTTGGTTGTCTTCCAGGATCACTGTGGACATAGCTTCCACTCCGAGATCACTCAGTAATCTTTTCAGCCAGATTCCTTCTTGAGCGGCTTGACTGAGTGCGATGTATTCCGCTTCTGCTGTTGAAAGTGCAACTGTTGCTTGTTTCTTGCTGAGCCAGCTCACTGCTCCTCCACACAGTAGAAAGACGTTGCCTGTTGTTGAGCGGCGGTCATCCTGGTCTCCAGCCCAGTCAGCATCTGAGAATCCAATCAAAGCTCCAGAGTCTGATTGCTCATACTTGAGAGCAAGGTTTGCTGTCCCTTTCAAGTATCGAAGTATCCTCTTCACAGCAGTCAGATGTGCAGCATCTGGATTTGCATTGAACTTTGACACAGCACTCACTGCTTGAGCTATGTCTGGTCTTGTGGCCATTGTAGCATACAGCAGACTTCCCACCATTGACTGATAGGTATGCTGGTCCACTGGCTTACTGACACCATCACTCTTCCTCAACTTGACGTTGGCATCAGCAGGAGTTGCCACAGGATTTGCATTATCCATTCCATATTTCTGAAGTATTCCTTCAATGTAATGCTTCTGATGAAGAATGACACGGTTCTTCTCTTTATCTTGGATCACAGAGATGCCCAGGATATAGGACAGCTCTCCCATGTCTTTCATCTTGTAGCGCTCCTTGAGAGCCACTTTGGGCTCGTTCATGCTCTCAGTTGACTCCGTTATCAGAATCAAATCATCGACGTAAACTGCGAGTATTTCAAGCTCTTTTCTTGATCTCACAAACACGCAGGGGTCTGATGTGCTCTGCTTGAATCCGATTTCCATCATGAACTCTGTGAAAGCCTTGCTCCAGCAGCGAGGAGACTGCTTCAGTCCATAGATTGATTTTTTCAGTTTGCATACCAGGTGTTCCTGCCCTGGTTTGATGTAGCCCTCTGGCTGCTCCATGTAGATTTCCTCTTCCAGATGTCCATTAAGGAATGCAGTTACAACATCCATCTGGTGTACATGTAGATTGTTTTGAATGGCAAAGGACAATAATGTACGAATAGAGCTGAAACGTACTACCGGTGAAAACGTTTCATCATAGTCAGCACCATACAACTGTGAGTAGCCCTTGGCAACGAGCCTGCACTTATATCTCTCCACTCTTCCATCACTATGATGCTTGACTCTGAACACCCATCTCGATCCTACTGCCTTTCTTTCTCTTGGTAAATCCACCAAGTCCCACGTCTCATTTTCGAGCAGTGACTCATATTCCAAGTCAGCCGCCTCCTGCCATTCTTTTGCATTTGGACTCACCAATGCTTCTTTCAGTGTGATTGGTTCTGTCACACGACACATATTGGCATAATGATCAACAGTCACTATATCGGCAAACTCATCATATCCAAATCTCCTTGGAGCATTTCTTATTCTGCCGCTTGTTCTGACAGTGCTGTCAACTGTGACCTCATCATGTTGTGTTTCACTCTCATCTGTTTGTATGATTATCTCGTTCTCTGAACAGGGTACTTTCACTTCCTGCTTCCAGTTGAAGTTTGATTCATCGAAGATGACATCACGACGGATTAGAATCCTCCTCTTCTCTTCATCATACAGGCGATATCCCTTGGCATTGTTTGCATATCCCACGAAACGAAGCTTCACAGCCTTTTTGTCCAGTTTCCTTCTTTCTTCATCTGGGATATGTGCATAAGCAATACAGCCAAACACCTTCATGTGACTCATGTCAGGTTTCTTCCCACACCATCTCTCGTAGGGTGTCTCTTCCTTCAGAACAGCTGTGGGCAGCCTGTTCTGTATGTAAGCTGCAGTGGCTACAGCCTCTGCCCAGAACATCTTTGGCAACTTAGCATGTGACAGCATGCTTCTAGCTGCTTCAACTAATGTCCTATTTTTTCTTTCTGCAACACCATTTTGCTGTGGTGAGTGAGGTACAGTCATTTCATGGTGGATGCCTTGAGACTTCAAATATTCTTGAAACTCCTTTGATGTGTACTCACCACCATTATCTGTCCTCAGCCTTGTGACGCTCAGACCAGACTCATTTGAGAATATTCTCTCAAATTCCTTGAATTTGTTTAGCACCTCATTCTTCTGTTTTATGAAGTATACCTTGCAGCATCGTGTGTAATCATCAATAAAAGTCACAAAATATTTTGCTCCACTTATGGATTCGGTCTGCATGGGACCACAGACATCACTGTGAATCAGCTGCATCTTGCGTTTGGAACGGATTCCTCCAATCGACTTGAATGGCTTCTTAGCCAACTTGCCTTCCACACATCCTTCACAGAAGGGAATCTCTTTTTCTGCAGAGAAGTTCACTCCGTTCACCAGATCTTTGAGTTCCTTAAGCTTGGTGGTGTGACCAAGGCGCTGGTGCCACAGACTGGCTGCTACTGAAGCAGTGTGACAGACAGTTTCACTTCCTTTAATATCCAGCTGATATAGTCCATCAGCTCTTTGTGTTCCCATTCCTTGAAGTGTTCCATTTCTTCCACGTATGTTGCAACGAGACTTTCTGAACTGCACTGTATTCCCTTTCTTCGTAGCAGCTCCCACTGAGAATAAATTCCCAGACAGCTTTGGAACATACAGCACGTCATACATTGTGACATTTTTTACATCACTTGATTTGAAAGTCATTTTCATGTTGACATTTCCGATTCCTAGGGCGTCAACCATCCTGCCGTCACCCAGTTTCACAGACTGTGCTTTTGTGAATTGCTGGTATTCTTGAAGAATTTCTTTATCACACGTCATGTGTTTTGATGCTCCAGAATCAATTACCCATTCAGCCTGTTGTGGTCTGTCACTGTTTGCCTCTCTGATCACGAAGGCACTTTCAGAGGAATCTTCTTCATCCTCACACATCATGTGCTTGGCCTTGTGGAATTAATTTTTTGGTTTATTTTTCCAGGTCGGACAATCACGTTTTAAGTGGCCTTCTTTCCCACATTTGTAACATCTCCACGTGCTTCTGTCTGCTGCTCCCACTGTCTTGGAGCTATCCTGCACATTTCCCCGAAATTGTGATGACATGGCTGATGCACCTCCTGACATAGCACCACTGAAATCATTAGCATTCACTCGCTTTTGCTCTTCATTTATTAATGCTTGCTGAACAAACTTCAGTGTCAGGTTGTCAAGCTTTGTTTCAAGTGCAGTGACAATGGTAGCATAACTATGGTGGCAAACTACCCAACAGTGTTACAATTTGGTCTTCCTCTTCAATTACAGATCCAATTGCTGATAGCTGATCAGTCAGCTCCTTCATTTGTTTTAAATGGTCAGTTAAAGCTTCTCCTTTCTTCATTTCACATCTGAAATATCTTTTCTTCAGGAACAGTTTATTTGCCAAAGTATCTCTCTCAAAATGGGCTTTCAGCGTGGTCCACGCTTCTTTGGGAGTTTGACAGCTTGTTATCAGGTACAGCTGGGGTGTACTTACATTTAGCACTACCATGGAGAATGCCTTCTCTCTCCGTCTAGTGAATTCAGCCTGTGCTGCTGCGTTAGCATCTGCAGCTAGCGTCTCTGTCTCCATTAGCATGCCCCATAGTCCTTTAGCCTTTAGCAAGTGTTCCATCTGAAACTTCCATGTTGCCCAGTTCTCTGATCCGCTCAGCCTGTCAATAAACAGCTTATCCTCCATTGTGAAATCCCACAATACTGTTTATCTTCACACAAAGTCCGTGTACAACAGCTTTTTAGCGACGATCTGGGCCCATAACCTATTGTTTGGCAGAGCTTTATTTACCAGCACGCACACAAGTAGTCAACAGTAACAGAATACAGGAAGTGACGCTTCTCTTGTTTTACAAGCAGTCTGCAGGTGGAATGAATCAGCAGTGCAACAGTGCCATCTACTGGAGAAACTATTGGAAAACTACTGCATATTACAACAGGAGGTGTGTAACTGTTACTGAATACATGTAATGATGAATGGACTGCCTTCCACTAGCTTTATATTAGGAATAACATGCATGTTAAACACTGTTACTGAACACATGGATGGTGATGATGATTGACATTCTTTATTTATAGGAATAATAAACCCTTATCTCGTTTTCATTAAGGAGGTTCTAGACACAATATGTAAGCATTTTGTAATAATGCTTAACCATGGAAAGTAGTGTTTGTTTTGACTCAATCAGATACACTTTGTCAACAACAAAACAATGAAGAGGAACACATTTAGACAAGACAGAAAATACAACAACCAAATCAATCAAACAATTATTATACAAAACAAATAAAACAACGAGATGACAAAATACAAAGAACAAACAAAACAACAAAACATAAGTCAAGCAAGGATAGAGAATGGATCATTAATTTATAGAGAATGGACCATTCTCTTGCACTTATTATTTTGTATTATTTCCCACCACGGAGTAACCTCGCGTCTCAGAGGACAGTCTGGTGAGACCATGGGGGCAAGACAGGCATTCAGTCATCATTGAGAGCAGCATAGCAACATTATGTATCATTACGTATCATGTGTGTGTGTGTAGTTCTATACCTTGTCGAAGTTAGACGCAAATCGGTCTTCTGTCCATTGTCTCCTTATGCTCTCGCTCGCTCGCTCTCTCTCTCTCTCTCTCTCTCTCTCTCTCTCTCTCTCTCTCTCTCTCTCTCTCTCTCTCTCTCTCTCTCTCTCTCTCTCGCCCTCCACTCTAGTCTCTATCTCGACAAAATGGATTTCTTGAATGTATAGTGCTCTCATTATGTTATGTATAGCCTACATTAACTTCTGTTTAATATTTTGGTGTCGGGGTGTTGGCACAGGAAATATATAATTGTACTGTAAATGGTGTCTGAATAATCCCGTAAGCGATGGGCTGCAAAAGGCAGTCAGACACATAAATAAATATCATTCATTCATTCATTCATTCATTCATTTATTCATTTATTCATTCGTAAACACATTCAGTCATCATAGAGAGCAGCATAGTAGCACAGTAAACACAATACAGTTAATGTTTGTAAATACATCAAAGATGCGAATATAATCCATTTCTAATGGATGCCTTAGCCTGGAGGAGAGTCATCAGGTGGTCTCCAACCTTCTTATAGTGTTTCAACCCTCAACCACTCCAGTTGGCGGGTCAGCAGTGATTGGCCAAGTCACTGCTCCTCTCCTCCAGGCTTCCAGCTATAGACAAGTCCACGGAGGGGCACAGCCATCACCGAGGTGCAACCAGTACCGGGAGGGAGAGCCACACCCGGCCAACAGGCTGAGGTTCGAAACCTGCCGGCCAGGTGCAGCAAACCAGTGCTGACCACACCTCAGCAACCGCCGCCAGGGGCGGCAGGTTCCTATAACTGCAGTGGGTGCCCCCCGCCCCGCCCCCCAGCCACCCCGCCCCCCTGCCACAAGTCAGTGTGGAGATTGGCCGGCGGTGTTGCTGCCCTGCCCTCCCCTCCCCTCCCCTCCCCTCCCCTCCAGACTCATGGCTCTTTACAGACGGGCCGACGGTACACAGACAGCAGCCTCGCCGCTGACTGTGTTAGTGTTGTGTTGCTGCAGGAGACGGAGTGTGAATGAACCGTGCGGTCACTGGAACAAAGCCACCATATTAGCATTTGAATACCTGTTCTGTGAACACCGTAAAGGTGTGTGCCTACGTGACAAAATGACCAGGGGGAGGGGATCTTCAGCGGGTGCTATTTGGCTTATTCTTTTTTCAGTGGGTGCCCAAGCCCTCAGTTGACGCCGTTGACCGCCGCGCCCAGGGCACCCCCCCACTGTCCTTTCTCCCCTGCCAGAACTAGTAGGAAGCTCTCTCTGCCTTGTGTGTTCTTGGGGGACATCAGGCACTGGGAGGTCTCTAGGACTATGGTTTGCCTCCTGCCTAGTTTTCTCTATGTTGGGAGACCCGAAACCCCGATGACCTTGGGATACATCACTGAGGATACGTCTCAGGTGCATCCATGCGATGTATTTTTGTTTTAGTTATTCTATTTATAGTGACTCATAGCAACTCAGTGACTCATAGCAATAGACAACCAGGAATAGTCTGGTGACCACCGGAGAGACGGGTGGCAGCCGGAATGTAGACGGCACCCGGGAGCAGTATGGGTTGGCGCCCCAGCCTGTGTCTTCCGTGAGGAAGAAGCCCAACAAACCCACGGTGAGGCCTTTAGGAGGGCCATACAAGCCTCAAGCGGAGCCTGCGGCACCACCAAGGGCAAGGTGGAGCCTGCGGAACCATTGCAGCTCGAGAATCCACCATTTCCTAATCAACATGAGTTAGACTTTAATATATTAGCGCCCCTCACTTCACACGGGTGTGATTTTTAAATACATTTATAAATATTGTTTGTAAATCTCTATGGGAAAAAAATGAATGGCCGATTTTTTCAGTGGGTTCATAAAACCACTGCTATTCTCTATAGACCGATTCCGGGTCTCATGGTCGCAGGCAACGTATTTCCTGTAGGCAGAGACGACACATCTGCGGTTTCCCCGCACCAAGCTTCTACTACAGTGAATGGAAAAGTGACTGATGTTAGTCTGCCTCAAACGTTACTCTTTTACCTGCTTTTTACTAACACTAACATTACAAAGAGTTTTAGGAACACAAGGCTGCTGTACTTTATACCTCATACTTTAATGCTTAGTTTTCTACTTTCCCCATGTGCTTCCAAACTTCACAGCCAGGTGTAAATGATAGATGCTTACTAGATTTGAGGTCACATGGCAACACAGTTTTCTAGTTTTCTAGATAAAGGGGGTGGTTCAACTTACCTGCTGGCTCATCTTACCCCGTTCTCCCCTACATCTGACAGATGTTCCGGAGATTCAAGATTCAAGATGTTTATTGTCACACAGATGTACAAGTACATGCATTGTGAAAAACTTAGGTTGGGGGTGCTCCACAATACACAATACATACATACACAATAGCTGCTCTGCCTTACGTTGTGACCAGGCTTTTCTTTTCGCAGATAAGTAAGCCTGGGACCGAGGCTAGACAGGAGTTGGGTTAGGTAGAGGTTCAGAATGAACACTCAACATTGTTTTACTTACTTTATTTTTTAATTTAATATTCTTTCCCACACATTGTTAACAATGCATTTTCAAAAAATGCCAAGTTACTATATTTAGGGGTGAGCAATTAATCGGTTATCAAATCGGTATGGGCCGATGTTGGCCTTAAAATGCAATATCGTTATTATCCGATATTTTTGAGTGGTGCAACCACTCCATTAAGTAGCTATGTGTGTCCCTGGGTCCGAGCATGAAAATAGCATTTGGTTGGTTTCCACAACCAAGTGTCACTGTTGTGCAGCCACACACACACACACACACACACACACACACACACACACACACACACACACACACACACACACACACACACACACACACACACACACACACACACACACACACACACACACACACACACACACACAATGATGATCTGGGGTGTTACAGTGACAGTACATACTGTACAGTAGAGGCCCCACACGGCAACTCTGTAATTTCTCAACCGTTTCGGACGTGGGGCGGCTCGCCGGAATCGGCCCGGCCCCCTGGGCGCGGTCCTGGGAGTCTGGATGTTCTGGGGACCCCCGGAGACCCCGCATGGAGTTGCACCACTCACTTCACACAGATGTGATTAATTTTTGTAATAAAAATACATTGAAGCTGTTTATGTTGTTACATGGGCTCACATATCAATAACTGTGAATTCCTAGTTTTGTTTTCCAAAATGTACAAACCTATTTATTTTTTATACAGACAGATTATATCGACTAGGCATGCCACGGTATGAGAATTTACAGTACGGTACGGTGCCGGTATTGATAACCTATACCTCGGTATTCCACGGTATTTATATTAAAAATCCCCCCCCCCCCCCCGCCCCCTCCACCAACACCTATGTCTAGTGACTGACTACCCCCACCTCCTTATAAGCCCTTCTTTGGCCCCCAACCTGTAGGCCTACATATCTTATATTTTTATTTTGACCTTTTGTGATAATTTGAATTTTGTTATTTGTCATGTCATGATTATGAATTGATTACCCTGGACCTGCATGGAAACAAGACTGCAAGGACAGGTCAGTGATCCCTGTGTTTGACTGTACCCTGTACTGATTACATGATTTCTGCCAATAAAGTATTCAATCAATGAATCAATAGCTATTCCCCACTGTATTACACTGTACTATGGCTCCCCCTAATGGCCGTTTATGGTACGTGTACCCTGCACGCTGTAGCAGAGCTAGTGCGTAAACTGCGCATGCTCACAACTCTGTGTGCGTGTTGACAGTTCACACAGTTAGTACAAATGGAAATATGGAATATACAGTTTGATCTGGGTGTCTTTCAGCAACACTAACTCAAAGGTAGGAAGCAACTTTTCAATCTACTGTAGCTGTGTGGTGAAAATAAATGTTTTGCCTTAGTCTGCGAGTGGAGTTGCACTGCATATGAGCAGCATGCACCGCCCACCGACGCTGTATTCAAATACCGTAAACTCGGAAATCCCACGGTATCAACACCGTGGCTGTTACTGTCGCGGTATTACCGAAATTCGGTAAACCGCGGCATGCCTAATATCGACATTGGTTTAGTGGCCATAACAGCAATTCATTTTAGGCTATCGGATATTGATATGAGCCAGAAGTTTCATATCGCCAGGCAGGAACGCACAGATGTAGGTGATTTCAAAACACTGGAAAGGGTCACAGACAAAAGCAGCGGAGAGAGCCGCCACATTACACAGCATTTAAAATGTCAAATGTAACCTGTGCAAAACATCCAGCCGCGGTTGTCCATTAGTTCACCGCGAGGACACATTGACGTGTTGAAACCTGCAGTGAAACCACAGTGCTATGCTACCGCTATTGGATCCATGTGTATATATATATATATGGATACACGACCAGCTGGTCCCATAAGACATTACCACTCAAAGTAACTATGAGGAGGCTGTACAAGATCTCCACACAAGTTTACTCATCAAAACTGGTTATACAACTGTAACCAATCTATATATCTATAAACCAACTAACCATCAAACCTTAATGATAGATGGATGTAAATTATTTTCCTGGGGATCATGGATGCTTTGTAGTTTGGAGATCACTTGACTAGCGATGCTGCTGCGGTCGTGTCATTCACACCGCGCCCATCGCTAGACCCCCACGCCCCTTGTTAGTTGTTTTACTTTATGGAACCGTCAAGATGGAAATCCGTCGCCAGGACGGAGAAGTTAAAATTCCTGTGAATTAGTGATGCACAATATAATCAGTAGCATATAGAAATCGGCCATGCAAATGCCATATTGGTAGGGTATCGGATCGATCTCCAAATAATCCAGATTATTTTCACAGCTATTGATGAAGCAATGGCTCTGTCGGTTTTGTTCTGTGAATCTGTTAATGTTTGAAGGCAGCATAATCCGTATAATGTCGTAATCGGTCAGAATGGGTATTGGCAGATATGACCCTGCAACAAATCGGATATCGGTCATAATTTCATAATCGTGCACCCCTACTGTGAATGTTTGTGCACAATTTCTGTAACTTTTTCAATGGAACTTGCCTGACACTGATCATTACGTATAAAGGTTTTTCCACAAAAATTACAAACAAAGGACTCCATGAGTGGACATGTGATTTTAAATTGTGTCTAAAGCCCAAACCACACCAAAGAGTCGGGTCAGGACAAAACAGTGTTTAAGGACAACCACACCAATGCAACTCATTGTGACTCAATGAGTTGCATTTGGTACAGTAGTTGTTTTCTGAGTGTCTGAATGAACAACTGACTACTAAGGGAGTAGACATAAATGTAAGAATCACACCTGTGTGAAGTGAGGGGCGCTCTTATATTCAAGTTTTGTTTATTCTCGTAACACTCAGTGTCGTCGAGAAATACAATATCATATAGAAAAAACATCACAATACATCAGAAGATCAGGAAAAGAAAAACAAAAGATATGTGATTTTACAAATAAAAAGCTAAGACAAATTTCAAAACGATCTAAAAACAGTGACATATTGTGGGGGTCTGTATGCTCACGACTCGAGGGTAGAACATCTACACTAATAGCTGAATAAAGGAGGGGCTATAGCGCCCCTCAAAACAGAGTACAGTCAAACACTTATTCCAAAAAGGATAGCACAAAAAAAGAGTCCTCATGGTCTTATTTCCATTTAGGCCCAATGCAATCAATTCATAGACATGACATGACATGAATAAATCACACTTGTGTGAAGTGAGGGGTGCTCTTATCATCATACACCATCATACATCACATTCCATGCTGAGCCAATCCAATCATCACCAATGTCCTTCCGGACACTTTTGGCGTCTTCACTTCACTTTTTTTGTATCCTCAATATCAGCCAATCAAATCATCGCTATGGGGTCAGCCATTCAAATGGTGTTTGTGTTCACACAAAGACAAAGCCCCATAGGAGAGGCTAGCACCCCTCAACAAAAAATCAATATCAATAACAACAAAATATATCATTACAGGGAAATATATAACACTATAGAGTGGGAAAAAGTTAGGGGGGATCACCTGTTTCAGTTTGAGAGGTCATCAGGTGGTCTCCAACCTTCATAGAGTGTTTCAACCCTCAACCACTACACTTCCAGGCGGGTCAGCAGTGATTGGCCAAGTCACTGCCCCTCTCCTCCAGGCTTACAGCTATAGACAAGTCCACGGAGGGGCACCCCGGGCGCAGCCACCACCGAGGCACAACCAGCACTGGGAGAGAAGGCCACACCCGGCCAACAGGCTGTGGTTCAAAACCTCCCAGCCAGGTGCAGCAAACCAGTGCTGTCCACACCCCAGCGACCGCCGCGCCCAAGGCACACCCCACCTCCCTACGGACATCCCAGTGAGCTCATTTATAGTGGAAACCTTTTTTTACCCCATGGTGTGAATGCAATGGTGTCTTAGCAAGTGACCAGAGTTATTTTAAACTTTGGTCACACCGTTTAAAGTGGACATCCTTTTTTATTGTCCTGTGAGCACTGTGGGCACGAAGGTGTCTCTTCAGATAACTTGAATCGTTGAAAGTCTTGTCACAATGTTGACATCAGAAAGGTTTTTTCCTGTGTGGACACCAAGGTGTGCCTTTAGGTCACCTGACTGACTGAAACTCTTGTTACAATGTTTACATTGGAAAAGTTTTTCTCCAGTATGGATACGCTGGTGTTTTTTCAGGGAAGATGGGAAGATGATTCAGTAAAACAGTACACTGTTTACAGTGGAAAGTTTTTTCTCCAGTGTGGACACGCTGGTGTTGCTTCAGGTCAGCGGAGTGTCTGTAACTCTTGTCACAATGTTTACATTGGAAAGGTTTTTCTCCAGTGTGGACACGAAGGTGCGTCTTCAAATTACTTGCAACACTGAAACTCTTGTCACAATGTTTACATTGGAAAGGTTTTTCTCCAGTGTGGGCACGATGATGTGTCTTCAGGTCACCTGACTGACTGAAACTCTTGTCACAATGTTTACATTTGAAAGGTTTTTCTCCAGTGTGGACACGAAGGTGTGACTTCAAATGACTTGAACAACTGAAACTCTTGTTACAATGTTTACATTGGAAAGGTTTTTCTCCAGTGTGGAAACGAAGGTGCTTCATCAGGTTACCTGACTGACTGAAACTCTTGTCACAATGTTTACATTGGAAAGGTTTTTCTCCAGTATGGACACTAAGGTGTCGCTTCAGGAGAGATGAGACACTGAAACTCTTGTCACACTGTTTACATTGGAAAGGTTTTTCTCCAGTGTGGACACGAAGGTGTGACTTCAAATGACTTGAACAACTGAAACTCTTGTTACAATGTTTACAATGGAAAGGTTTTTCTCTAGTATGAACACGCTGGTGTGTATTGAAATTACTTGAATTACTGAAACTCTTGTCACAATGTTTACAGTTAAAAGGTTTTTCCCTAATGTGGACACGAAGGTGGGTATTTAGGGCATTAGACTGACTGAAACTCTTGTCACAGTGTTTACAATGGAAAGGTTTTTCTCCAGTATGAACACGCTGGTGTGTATTCAAATTACTTGAAACACTGAAACTCTTGTCACAATGTTTACAGTTAAAAGGTTTTTCCCTAATGTGGACACGGAGGTGTGTATTTAGGGCACTAGACTGACTGAAACTCTTGTCACAATGTTTACAGTGGAAAGGTTTTCCTCCAGTGTGGACACGCTGGTGCTTCTTCAGGGAACCTGAGTCACTGAAACTCTTGTCACGTCGTTCGTCATCATCGTCTTCACTGGTCTCCTCCCAATCATCACTGCCTTCAGTGACTTCAGTGTCGGATTCAAGTTCAACTTCAACCTCGGAGCAGGGGAAAGCTATGACATCATCATCATCATCACCACCTTTTACTGCTAGTAATGTCAACGTTGACCCAACAGGTTCCTCTGGTCTTTGAAGTAGTTCCTCCTGTTCTTCTTTAATGTGTGGAGGCTCTGGTTCCTCCTGGAGCAGACTGGGGCTCCTCTCCTGTTCAGGAGAAACCTCCTCTTTACACACAACCATGTGCAGGATGTCTAGGAGCAGAAACACAACATGATGGTCAACACTGGATTCCTAAAACTAATAGAATACGCACATCACTTGGTAGAGGTGCTGGGTTCAAAAGTAGCAAAAAAAGAGAAAAGAACGCACACACTCATCTGCTCCAAAGTTAAACTTTATTGACCACGTTTTGAGCCATCATCTGGTCAAACTCGAGATGTGAGTGATCCACCCATTTAAATAGACACCCACGGGTCACGTTACTAGTCAGTGGGTGGAACCAACACAACATGGTCATCAAATCAATTAATCAAATATCACTATATACAGTGTTTCACATTTTTCAAATCCACAACAGTGGAATAAGCATAAATGGACATCATGATTAATAGAATCTATATAGAAATGATTCACATAATCAGGAATTATCTTAGGCAACAATTAAAGGATATATATACATCATAGTTACAGTGAAGAAAAAAGTGGCCGATAGGAAAGCCCTCGTTCATTCCCTTTGGGGACATTGTGTTTAAGGTATACATCCAAAAGGATTCACGCTGTAACATCAATCTATTGATCTCCTCCTCACCTGGGACATTTCACATGTTCAATCCCCTGATATCTGAGAGTGGCCACAGTGTGTTTAGCGGACAAGAATTGCATTGCAACAGGGCTCTTAGGATCTTGGTTGCGGATGCTGTTTCTATGCTCGGAAATTTCCTTTCAGCCACTATCAGCCACTTTTTATAACTTCTTCACTGTAACTATGATGTATAATTCCTTGAATTGTTTCCTAAGATAATACCTGATCATGTGAAACATTTCTATATGGATTATATTAATCATGATGTCCATGTATGCTTATTCCACTGTTGTGGATCTGAAAAATGTGAAACACTGTATATAGTGATATTTGATTAATTGATTTGATGACCATATGTTCCACCCACCGAGTAGTAACGTGACCCGTGGGTGTCTATTTAAATGGGTGGATCACTCACATCTCGAGTTTGACCAGATGAAGAGCCTTGGCTCGAAACGTCGTCAATTAAAGTTTAACTTTGGTGTGTGCAGGTTCTTTTCTCCTTTTCCAACACTGGATTCCTAAAATGTAAATCCATTCTTCTTCCATGTACAAAATGAGCTTTTACCTACCAAGATAAGATTGAATAAACTGTTTCTAACTACAGGTTACTAGTACAGTTATGAAAGTTTTAGCAAGAGTTCAGCAAAATACTAAAAAAGAAATGTGAAGTAATTTAGTTACTTTAACACCAAAATGAATAATGATTAGGGATGTCGACTGGTATCAGAATATTCTTATTGGCTTTACGGTTATTTTTTATAATAATAAATGCGTGTTCTGATCTTAAAACCCTTTATTTTAGATAGTTTTTTTTTTAAATAGTGCAACATAAACATTAGAGACTTTAGTTGTTACTGTACAATAGTTTAAAACAGTTGTCATGTTGCACACATGCCTAAAATTGAGGTCACTACAGCGTTGTATTCATTTATGTTTTGTACTCGCAGATGCATGCGTGCAGATCACGATGCGTTGTTTATTGACGATTAAGCCTACAACAATTTAAAATGTTGATTTTTTTTGTTTGTCTTTTCAAAGGAGCATACATAAATGTATACCATTCGTCTACCAACGTTAATTATGTATAGGCCTACATGCATATTACATTTGGGGTAAATAAATAGAATAAAAATCAACAACCGTTAATTAACCGGATTATGCTATCGGCTACCCGGATGAGAAATTAACTGTTACAGTCATCCCTAATAATGATGTTACAGCAAATATTTCATTTCAATCATCAAATTCTGAAACAATTTAAATAACATGATACTTCACACCTGAGCTCTAAATTAGTCATGCTACTCAGAGCATGACGTTATGAAACAGGAGCATGCACTTCTGACAATGAAAGCTTGAAATGTGGACCGATGGTAGCTTAACAATCTATGTAAAATATTTCCACTGTGTAGCTCTGTACGTCTGGAAATGGGTCTGTGAGTCTGGGAATCTGTCTGCCTTTGTGTCTGGGGCAAATCTCACAAACTACTGTAGTGATCAAATGTCTTGTTGTCGGCAAAGCAAGTCGGCCAAGCAAGTATTTTTCCCCACCTGATTGCGTCACACATAGCCTAATGGTAATGTCTGTTTTGTAAAGAGTAAGAAAGTGCAGACTTTAAGTTTGAAAGTTGTTATTACCACTTAAACACTCTATACTTAGTGAACTAACCCTCTGTACTTAAATACTCTATACTTAGTGAACTCACCCTCTGTAGCCTACTTAAATACTCTATACTTAGTGAACTCACCATCTGTAGCCTACTTAAACACTCTATACTTAGTGAACTCACCCTCTGTACTTCAGAGACTAATACTTTGTTGATTGGGGTTGGCCCTGTACTTATTGTTTCCACCAAATATCTTGGTGGAAGGAGCAACAAGCCCTCATTGTTTCTTCAGGAACAATATTTTCTACTTTGCCATTGTTATTGTACAGTGAAAATAAGACATTGTGGCAGCCCTACAGAACAGAAAATATTAACCCATTAAGACCAGGAACGCATCTGCATGTGTCACCTTAGCTTTTAACCGTTATTTCAACTTTTTCTTCTTTTTTTAACTGAAATCTTTGCTTCTGGAGGTCCCTGGAACTAAATGTTTTCAGATGGGGGTCGGCGGCCAAATACAGATAATTTTGTAGCTCCATGACATGGAAAAGTCTGACAACCACTGACATAGAAACAGTTTTTTTTTCTTTTAGAAAACTGTCATGATTTAGAAGACATTTGTAGAATCTGGTCTCAGGTCTTAATGGGTTAAAGAAAGGAAGAGCACATGAAACTTACTGAGGTGTGGCTGGTCTTCAGCTTCCTGTTTAATAGAAACGTCTTCAGCTTCAGCTTCCTGTTTAATAGAAACGTCTTCAGCTTCCTGTTTAATAGAAACGTCACTGGCTGAGTCTGGAGAATTGATCTTATCTTGGGAGTGATGCATCATGGGTATTGTAGTTCTTATGAGTCTGGAGAGTTCATCTTCACCTGCAGTCTGGACTCCGGTCTGAAATCAAGTGAATAAGGAAGGACTTTAATAACTTTCCGGCAGCCGGGGTGTGGAGTGGGAAATATATATATTTTTTTATTGGCCTAAAATATTGCCTATAGCCTATACATAAATTAATGAATCCACCTGCTGACAGGCTGTCGCTATTGAGCAGTTTTTTTTATAGGGGTTTATATGTGACCATACCATTATCTATATAGGCTACGGCAATAATGTCAAATTCCATTATGCTTTAAGTGGCATGTGACGTGTCAAACTAGGAGGTTTTCATGTCACTGAATCCATTCCAAGCATTAGTTTTGCAAAAAAAAAACCACACACTCCTTGAGCTAAAAACGGCCATAGCCCGATAGCCGTCATCACAACTGTGATGAAGTCAGCACAGAAAGGAAGGCGGGGCTTTTCAGAGTAAAATCTCTCCTATACAGGCTGGCAATGGTGTAAAGTCAATAAGGTGAAAGTAACCAGTGTGTTTTTAATGTTCTGCCTCTATTCAAGCAGCAGGGAGCGTGCATTTGATCACATAGCCAGCATTTACTTGACCTCGGTGAGGAGAGTGATCTAAGTAGGGTTGCTCAATTAATTACTGTTTTAATTCAGGATTCCAACACACACACACACACACACACACACACACACACACACACACACACACACACACACACACACACACACACACACACACACACACACACACACACACACACAGTATATATTTTGAAGCATTCCATTTAACAATGATGTTAAATTGTTTTGTCTTGTGTTTTTGAGGGGCGCTAGCACCCCCTATATTTAGCTATTATTGTAAATTTCCGTCCTACACAAACATTACATTTCTATTGACAATGAATGGATAATTTTGTGTCATAGTGTCTGAGCAAATAGGCATAGTATCTATTTTATGTCATGATGATGTACGATGATAAGAGCGCCCCTCACTTCACACTAGTTATTGGAGATTAATGGGCAAACACATATTGACCGATATTGGCCTTAAACCAATTAATCGGTAATGGTAAAATAATAACGGATTTTGCAGATATTTAAAATTTTACTATAATTATGTTGAAAAATAAATTAAGAAAAAGCCTGAAAAAGCCTTTTGTGATGATGAAGGCTGCAAATCATATCAGTGTTTTCTAGGGAAGCTTTCGATTGAGTCAATAGTTGGAACATTTAAAAACAAATACTACATACAAGCTGTTTATTTTGGGATATTAGCCAACATTTCAATAACGGCGCATCCCTAGGCATTGCTTTTTTCAGAATGGTCAAAATGATTATATTTTTTAATACAGAATGAGATCATATCATCGGTTAGATTGGTTATCGGCCATGATAGCAATTTATTATATCGGATATCGGTATCGGCCAAATATTGTCTTATCAGTACATCCCTACTTCAGTGGTGTACTTCACACATTAACCATTGTTACAATGGTGTGTGCACCACAACACAATAGGACATTAACTATTGTTACAATGGTCTGTGCACAACAGACATTAACTGTAGGAGCCATTATGATAGTGGTGTATATTTTTTTGTTTTTGTTGTTATTTTGAACACTTGGTGGCAGGCTTTAGATTTGACAGCACTGGGTGTGTATTTAGAGGGCACACAGGTGCTGTGATTCAGATGGAACACAGCACACAGACTAGGATGGGAGCACACCGTTCCTACCAGCACTCAGAAGGGAAGAACTACAGAATTGCAACAGAATATCACACTGTAATTAATGTCAACTTCTACAAACTATATCTAATAAATACCCTCAAACTGGAATCTTTGATTGGGCATCCATCCGTTATCTTTTCTGCGTATAGGATCACTTCCACCATGCCTGTGACAGTAACGTGCCAAAACGTATAGACATTGGAAAGTGAAGGATGGCCGTTACATTAACCATTGTTACAATGGTGTGTGCACCACAACACAATAGGACATTAACCATTGTTACAATGGTGTGTGCACCACAACACAATAGCACATTAACCATTGTTACAATGGTGTGTGCACCACAACACAATAGGACACTAACCATTGTTACAATGGTGTGTGCACCACAACACAATAGCACTTTAACCATTGTTACAATGGTGTGTGCACCACAACACAATAGGACAAAACCGCTCTAAAGAGCACCTACTGGCGGCTGCAATTCGAAACTGGCCTCCGCAATAAAGGGTTTTCCCTTTTTTAACTTGATTTAACTGTATATACAAGTAAGACGCGCAAACGCGGGAAGCGAACGCAGCTCGTAAATTGCAATAACAACAATTAGAATAAATTACGTACTTTTTTAAGGTTTTTTTTTAGTTATCTTTTTGTGTTTTTTTAAGATAAGTGTTTTTTTAAGTTATTTTTTTAGTGTGTGTATGTGTGCGTGCATGTTTTTTTATGTTTTTTCTTTTTAAGTTTTGCCTTTTTAAGTTTTTTTTTAAGTTAAGTTTTTTTTTAAGTTAAGTTTTTTTTGTGTGTGTGCGCGTGTGTGTGTGTGTGTGTGTGTGTGTGTGTGTGTGTGTTTTTGTGTGTGATACAGCTGCGCCCTCTGGTTGTGGGCGGGTGGTGTTACAGTGTGACACACACACACAGACAGACAAACAGACACACAGACATGTTCTGCTAGGTCTCATAGTTGTTAGTGCTCACTGCGTTCGCAATTATGATTTCCTTTTTTTTGTACGAAAATGTTCTGATGAATTGAAAATGGAGGAACCTGGTGTAAACAAGTCTTAGGCCCTTTCCCAATTCCCCCCTTCTCCATGGCCCTTAGCCCTTCCCCTTGCTGATGCGCGTTCACGTGAGGAGGAAGGGTTTTCTCAATTCTCTTTCGAGCGAGGGGTAGGGCCAAGGGGTAGGGTTAGGATCCCCTTCAAACGAAGGGACATCACGACCAGACTTAAAACGGAGCAACATCACAGAGGGCGGAAGGCGGACGAGGTAAGACGCCTTTTTCGTCCTTTATTATGGAAGAATATGATAATAACCAATATTATTTGAATGTGTTAACAATCTGCATCGCCAAAAATATCGCAATCTCTAGCAAAGGTTAACGTTACCTCACTTGAACTAACGATATGCTACGGCGTTGCATTCATACAACGTTACGGTAACGTTAACCATTCATTTGGCATCGGCGCTTTTTTTTATTTTATTTACCGCCGGTGCCCCGGTGGAACAACTCAGATGCAAACTAGCTTAACTAGCAGGCATCAGTCCGACCCCACCAGACCACGATATGTCAACATCCCGCAGTTTTGGAGCTCTTAACTCTTTGAGAGTTTCATGGATTTCTATATAGTTTTTAGACTTCTCTATGGCAGAATGGCGTTTTTGAATGATTTATTGAAAATTCTCTGTTGTGAATGTGTGACAACGAAAGACCTTCAGAGAAAGCTTGGCTTGTCTGCTTCCAGGAAAAAAATGAACTGAGTTGATAAAATGTTTAGTTGTGGTGTTGGAAGCCATTTAAAAGAGCCTGCATTTACACTGGGTAGTGTTTCTAGGACAACAAAAAAAGTTATGACCGGTTGAAGTTTTATTTTCTAAATAACTTTTTTTCTGCTGGGCGTACATAGCCATGCAATATCTCATTTTAAAGGGTGAGTTGTCTAGTTCAATTAAAATAAAATAAAAAGTTTCTCACATGTACCACTGTAGATATTTTGCCATCTATAAATAGCATGGTCAGTCATGATCAATCTGACCTATCCAGCTAAAAGTCCCCCTAGCTCTGAAATGGAACATCATATAAACTCAATTCTTTTTTGGGGTAAAATTAGACATTCTAACGCACATTTTGATATATACCATGTTTACATAGTCTTACCAGTACCGTGTCTATTCATGCATGTATCTCAAAAACCTGTTGTGAAGAAACAGTTTTGATAAAAAACTCATCCAAGGACATTGTTTTGATATGACTTTGTGCCCATGATATGTATCAAAATATAGACTTGAATGTATACTGTATTATAACAAAAAAATTGGGTTCTTACCACCTACCGTTACAGAGTAAATCACAGTTGAAACTCGCTTAGTCAAACCATAAACCTCAGACTAGTGAACAAAATAGCCATGACAGGTCTAACTCATTGTAAAAGCTTGTCTTTTATTTTTTATGACTACTAACATAATACAATTATAATAAATATTACAGAAAATAAATAGGCCTACATACAAAACAGTTGTCCCCAAACTCCCCAGTGTCCCCAAACCACTGCATTCCAGTTGTTCTTGACGGTGTGTGTGTGTGTAGGCTAAATTAAAAAAAAAAACAACAACTGAAATGAATGAATGCATCCGGTTCAGTGTCGGAGAACTCCATCGCAGTCTTGACTCTTCGTCTTCATCATCATCATCATCATCATCATCCTCCTCCTCCGATGCCAGTTCTAAATATATAAAAATAAACATTTAGCTGTAGTCAGCCCGGCCAATAGCCAGTTGGGGGGGGGGGGGGGACGTAGGCTATCTGACATCATCGTCATCATCATCATCACACGGAGACACACTAAACAATGTACAATCATGATTGTATACAATATACAATGAATGCAATTATCATGCAAGCTCAGACGTCAATGAAACGTCATACAGATCTTATATAATACGCTACTGTTAGCTTCACTCCCCGTCCCCCCTCCGATCCTTGTAGCAACGTCATCATAACCACGCGTTGCTTCAGTAAACGATGCATGTTTGTTCTCCGTCTTTGTAGACAGTAAATAAAAGGAGCGAACATTACTCTAAAGATCAGATCGCCTATAAGGCACGCTACAATATAAAATACTTGTACTGCCATGCGTGCATGCCTGCTACGATACATTTGTACTGCACCAACCAACCAAACGACACCAACCCCCCCCTCCAGCCCTTAGCCAGCACCAATGCACCGACCAACACCATTAGCCAGCACCTTCGGTGCTGGCTAATGGCTGGGGGCCATCGTGGTGAGTCATTCTGGCGTCATGATCTGACTAGTAGTAGTAATTATCCAAGCATCTATTTGTAGCGATCATCTTATGATTTCTGATCACTATAGAAGGGCATTTTCTACAATAAGATTACCTCAAAACATTCCGGGTTGATCGTCTTCTTCAATGGTTTCCCGGTATAGCTCATCGGACGACGATGGGGAGACAATGAAAAAAGGAGGGAGGGAGCAGCGAGTCTCGCTGTAAGCACTGGACCAGGGCTACTCCGCCTGGAGAAGGCGACTGGGACGCGTATGGATCAATACTACTACCACAAAACTCGCTCAAATAAATAGTACTGCTTTCAACTTTTTCTGCTAGAAAATCGCTCGGGCGAGACGGCAAACAGGCAAAACAATGAAAACTATGAAGACTCCCTCTGCCCCCACTGTTTACAGGGGGTGGGACCAGCTTCCAATGGCAACACGTACACGTGTGTCACGTGACACGGGTTTTCTGGGTAATGTAGTTGGAATATAAGCTCAGGAATTTAAACAGCGCTTCGGAGCATATTAATATGTTTAGATTCATCAAAAACTGTGAAGACGCCAATTGGCGTCATTGATCATTTACGGAATTCTGATGAAGACGCCAATTGGCGTCTTTCATCTTCTAAGGGTTAAAAGCCGTGAAATAGCCTACTGTACCTACATAACGCTGTCGCTGCATAACATTGGCTACTCGCTGCAGTGATAGCTGGTATGGTTTTATCATGACCAATGTTATGCTAATCCCCACAAGTTGCAAAAGTTACATAACTAATTAGCAATGGTGTTGTTTTTTCCCCCAGGCAAACCAGCTATGGAACAGACTGCAAGCTGCTGTACAGCCTGTACATTGGATGGAGATGAATCACGATGGCATTTTCATTGTCCTAAATGTTGTTGAATTTGAAACATTGTCATTCATATCACATATAGCATACCACGACTTGTCATAGGACATGATAGAAAATGACTGTTCTTAATGATATTAAAAACAATGAACACAGTGACCACAGCCCCTTCTTTCTATACTGTAAATTGTTTTTCCTTTTTATAACCCTGTATATGATATAACTGTACCCATTCTATACAAACTGTTAATACAATAATCAATGAATCAGGTACAACTGTTGAGCAGGTGTCAGAATGAGCTATATGTAGCTGAATTACATTCTGGTGGGCTACCAAGATGAGACAAAATTACAATATATTTATTTCATCATAACCACAGCAATGTTTACGTTCCATCTCTTCTCCCAAAATAGCCGATCTACAGCTTATGGAAAGTGGTTTCTAAAGTGGGTTATGGGGACCCCCAGGGGTCCTTGAGAGAGTCCCCAGCTAAATGATAGTTTGGAACCAAATGGACCCATAAGGGTCCATTTGTACACTCTCAGAGTTAATTAACATTGATTTTACAATATAAATTGGGAGTCCCAGAGACAGAAATGCCATCAAATGGGGGTCCATGGACTAATGCATGTCACACTGGCGGTCTGTGACACTGCTAGATTCGTAAAAATCTATGGGGTCCCTGGCATATCTCTTCAAATGGGGGTCTGCGGTCTAATTATTGTCAATTTGGGGGTCCTTGACATGAAAAAGTTTGGGGACCACTGGCCTGTAGTGAGCTTGCAGATCAGCTATTTTCTGAGAACAGGTTGTATATCAATATCTACAAGGGACGTTCAATATTTAGGGACGTTCCAATTCCTAGGGTGATGATTTATCTCCCTACCCCTTGACACTCATTATGTAGGGACAAGGGGAAGGGGCAAGGGATAAGGGGAAGGGACAAGGGCTGAGGGGTAGGGTTAAAAAAGGAATTGGGAAAGGGCCTTAGTGCTTTGCATGGTTTCGTCCTCAAATAAGCAGTTTTTGTATTATTGACCTGTGCATTTGTTTGAAATGTACCCATTCTACATCATACTGTGAATATACAATGTTAAATCAATCAATCTAAAACCTCTCTCTCTGTCTCCCCAACTCAGCAGAGCAGGCAGGCAACAAGCCACGTAGCCAAGAGAGCTAGCTCCCTTTCTTATTTCTTACAATATTATTTCTGCGGCTAGTATTAACTACTGCTTGTTTATAACAAACAAGTTACGTATCATTACTGCTGCTAGTATTAATTAGGATACTGCTTGTTTATAACAAACAAGGTACAATAGTATTACCGCTGCTAGTAGGCTATTAACTACTGCTTCTTTAGAATCATTTTATAACAAACAAGCAGATATGAGATAAATACTCGTGGTATTGTTCCATGTTAAAAGAGGCAATAATATAAAAGATACATGTAGTAAAAACAAGGTAAATCAGTTCATCTTACCTGCTGTGTTTCAGGGTTGAGCTGCTTAACGACGACACTGTTTTCAAACGTTTTACTTTTATTATTAAACTGTTTTCAAACGTTTTACTTTTATTATTAAAGTGTTTTCACACGACACCGCTAACAGCTAGCTGTTTGTGTGTGCGCGCGCCTATATCTAAGGGTTGTGCGCATGAGCACTAGCCCTGCTGGAGCCTGGCGCGTGCACGGTGCACGTACCATAAACGGTCACTAGGGGGAGGCATGGTACAGTGTGGAGCAGCTATGGAACAGCTCTAGAGCTGAAAACTCCCATAGAGATTTACTAAAATATTTATATCAATTATTCTAAGCCTAGATATACACATTTACACATTTTTCACATTTTTGAGGGGCGCTAGCCCCTCCTATACACAGGTTTAATGTGTGTCTTTAGTTCAATGTTTGTTTTGTAAACGCCATTGACAATGAAGGGAAAATGTATGTCATAATGTACCTCATGAGTCATTACCATAGACTGTATAAAAAATATGGACAAAGCGTTCTCCGGGTCTGATATGGACGTAAGATGAAGCCTGTCAGTCCTTTCACTGTAAGTCGCCATCTTTCTAGATCCGTTTGGGCCCAGCTGGCCATTGGCTGGCCCAGACAACGAGGCGGGACTTCCCCCCTTCTTCTTCGTTGGTTTTTATTTTGACTCGAGCGGGGGGGGGGGGGGGGGGATCGAGGGGGCAGTCACTCAGTACAAAATCACGCCCCCCCCCAAAAAACCATAACAAGACCAAACAAGACTCTTTTAGATCTGCTATTTTTCAATAGCTAAAGTATAACAATGCTTAATGGGTTAAGTAAAACATCCGAGTACTTTTACCACCATATTTCAATATTGGAAATAATTGTGAAGCAAACATTTATAACTCAAATATTGGCTTCTGGTCCAATGAACATTCTGAGATGGGGGGATATTAATGGATTAATAAAACACAATGATGAGGCTACTAGAGAGCCTAATCCTTGCTTTCTGGCAGAAACCTTGTATTGGAAATTAACAGACCTACAAGCTCACAACAGATTATTGTAGGTCTGTGCATTTACTGTCGAAACAAATTAAAAAGAATGGCTGGTGTTAATTTAATATTGCACTATGAAAACTATTAATAGCTTGTGAGTGACTGAATAACTACAATCCATTGAACATACAAGGTTTCTACCCGAGAGCAACGATGTACATTGTACAAGTGATATGATTTGAACTATAAATGGAGTCCAAATGGGAAGCACACACACACACACTGGACACACATCTCAAACATTGTACAGGTGGCCAATGTACATCGGAGGAAGGCAGTTCGCACACTGATCTTGTAGCTATTAGAAGCGCTTTAATAAATATCAAGCTTTTAATCCAGTGTGAGGCTCTGTCAGGTATTATAGGTACATACCTGACGAATACCCACACTGGGTCAAAACGTTGCAAACCTTGATAATGTAATAGTGCTTCTGGGAGCTACAAGGTCAGTGTATGATCTGACCTTATGTCTATGTGTACATTCTGAAAATATATAGGCCTAAAGTAACCTACAGCCACCTTCATGTAATTGGAACACACTGACTTTAGGCTAAAACAAATGCTACATTTAACTCAAATAGTGGTGTGCATTAAACTCAGTCATTGAACAAATCAGGTTGTTTAACAAAAATGTGGGTGTTGAGTTATGCATGACAGTAAGCAATAACTGACTGATTTCAGACACAGCATTTCTCATTATTATATGAAGTTGATTGTCCTCCAGTTTTCCTTCAAGAGATGATTGAGGTCCAGTCTCCGCATGTGTCTCCAAGTATGGCACCGACAGATCGTGGTCCAGTCTCCGGTCCAGTCACCTCTTGCGTCTCCCTTAATAACACCGGCTGTGAAAGACAGAGAAAGTGGTGGTGGAATGTCGCCTCAGTCTCTGGTTGATGTCATCGTAACGGTCATTACACACTGGCGAATTAGCGACGCGATGCGAATAAGCGATCCGAAAATGCGAAATATTTGCCCGGCGAATGTATTCGCGCTTGCCTATACAGTGTACACATCTATGCGACGTGTATTGTGCCCTGCAGGCACTGCAGGTGCCGAAACGTTGGTCTTTAATAAAAGTTTTTTGTATCGTGAATACAAGCTGCCCTTTACAAGTTTTGTCTCCCGTGGTCAGCACCTCCCCACTATTGCTGCTATAGAACCGGGAATTAATAAATACATTGTTTCGTGGGCCGTGGCGTCACTGGCATGGCGGGAGTTGTTTCGCGTCACTGGCGTGGCGGGAGTTGTTTCGCGCCACAGCCACAATGGAGTCTTCTTCGACATCAAGTGATGAAGAGCTAGTTATGGTTTTGCAGAATAAAAAGAGAACTAAGAGGAGTTTTTGGGTACACCCAATATTGACCTTGCGAAAGAACATGGGTGAGTTCCACACCACCATTCAGGAGATCAAAAAGTACCCCAGGAAATTCAGGCAGTATTTCCGAATGTCCCTCGGACAATTTGAAGAACTGCTCCGACAGCTGACTCCAAGTCTCCAGAAGGAGACAACCAACTTCAGGGAGCCTATTGATCCGGAACAGATGTCTGAGGTAAGAAACCATATTAATATAATATAGGCTATAGTATATGAGGAATTGAGACAAAGTCCCGTTATGGCCTATTGAGTGTTTAAACTAACACTAATGATTTTCCTGTTAACAATGGAGTAACTGATTGTCTCCGTGTAGCTCAGTCAGTAGAGCTCTTGCCCTTGGACCGCAAGGTTGTTGTTTTCTGTTTTCTGTTGTCTTCTATCTTGGTCCCGCTTTATCTTTATATTTATTATTATGTGGCCAATCAATGCTACTGACCAGTTTGTTGATGATCACTTTTGATGTACTAATAGTACTATTTTTCATTTATTAAAATGATGTGGGTAGTGACCCATGGGTGTCCCGACCCACAGGTTGAGAACCATGGTCTACAGTACCTCCTGCATGCAGTGGGCCTCTCCAACAGGGCATGCATGGCATCCCAATGCCACCACTTTTTTTGCCTCACCAACTATGAAGTAGAGGCATAGTGGCTTTCAATGAATTGAGTACAAAGGACCACAAGGTCTCAATGAATAAGGACCCCAATGTAAACAAGCCATAGTACTTTCTTGGGTTTAAATCAGAATCCGAATCATCTGTATTGTCACATCACAAAAGTAGACCTTGTATCAGAACAGTACTGCCCTGACAGCCCTGTGCTTTTCTTATGTGAACTGCTAATAAAATATTACCTCAATATATCACTCAATAAATTGCTTAGCCCCTTTCGGGACCCTGTATAAAGTGTATATCATTGTTTTGTATTTGGGATGACGGTAGTCCAGACACAATATGATAATTCTGATTAGAAGCGTGTTTATATTACATGCCAATAATAAAATAGCACAATTGACATCATTAAACAACTACCTATGAAACCATATACAAACTTTTAGTTGACTCTGAAAAAGTTACAGGGGCAGCCGGGCAGGTTAGTTTAGCTACTTAGCTTCATATGCTAGCTACGTTACATACGTTTGAGCTGAGGATATATATATATATATATATATATACACATATACACACACACACACACACACTCACCACCGAGTTCGAGATCCTTCTCGATCTCTATCCACATGTTTTCTTTTAGGTTTGTGTCCCTATAGCCTCGGAAACCCAGACGTTTTATTTCCTGGAAGAAAGAAAAGTCTGGGTCCCACTCCACCTCCAACCGGCATACGGGTGGGAGTGAACCTAGAGTGCAGATGGGCGTCGCTCCAAATGGGGTGACGTCAGTCTTCTACCTGGTGTGCTCCTGCATGTCTTCCGACGGGAAGCTAATGCTACTGCAGTACTGAGGCTGTTTAATTTTTAACAGTAGTAGCCTAGTAATTTTTTTTGGAGAAGGATAACTACAACTATCGAGGACAACTACTATTTGGAGACATGGTTGAACCCATCACGAACTTGTGCAGACTCTGCGGAGAGAAATATAGCGATAAAATAAATAAACACAATTTATTCAATAAGAATGTCAAGCAGGACTACGCGGTTGTATTAGAAGAACTCACGGGAACATCAGTGACAAGCGTCGATGTGTTAAAGGCTGTATGCCAGACGTGCCGCACTAAATTAAACAAGTATCGCCGATGTAAAGAAGAAGTTACAAAACTTGGCGACGAGATTAAAGAATTGGATCGAAGGTACACCAAGCCCACACCAGAAAAAGAGGTGAGTAAGATGGAAATCCAAGCCACAGTGTATTCTCTTGTGTAATTCCATTAGCAGACTTTAATGTGCTTGTCTTTGTAATGTTAATACAAGTAAGACGCGCAAACGCGGGAAGCGAACGCAGCTCGTAAATTACAATAACAACAATTAGAATAAATTACGTACTTTAAGGTTTTTTTTTAAGTTAAGTTTTTTTAAATTAAATGTTTTTTCAAGTTATTTTTTTAGTGTGTGTATGTGTGCGTGCGTGCGTGTTTCTTTTTTAGGTTTTTTTTTAAAAGTTTTTTCTTTAAATTTTTTTTAAGTTAAGTTTTTTGTGTGTGCGTTTTTCCTTTTTAAGTTTTTTTTTTAAGTTCAGTTTTTTTTTAAGTTAAGTTTTTTGTGTGTGTGCGTTTTTCCTTTTTAAGTTTTTTTTTAAGTTAAGTTTTTTTTTAAGTTAAGTTTTTTTTTAAGTTAAGTTTTTTGTGTGTGCGTTTTTCCTTTTTAAGTTTTTTTTTTAAGTTAAATTTTATACAGCTGCGCCCTCTGGTGGTGGGCGGGTGGTGTTACAGCGTGACACACAGACACACACACACACAGACGTGATCTGCTGGGTCTCATAGTAAATGCTCACTGCGTTCGCAATTATTCAATCGATCAATCAGGTCCCAGGGTGTGGGTCGGCTGGGTCCCGTGCTGAAAATCCTGCAAGCCCTGCAAGACGAAGTCTTTTCCCTGATAAAGATGTACCAAAGTGTACAACTAGTTTGCTGATGGTGAGTATGTTAATATAGCCTAATGACAATATATTTTTCATTTGAGTATTATGTAGAGAACGTTACAATTACAATATCATATTATAATAAACCTTGTCTCAGGTATGAGAAGTGTAAATAGCCCGCCCTACAGAATATTTCAACTGTGAGCATTTAATAATGGAAGAGAACAACCCAGACAATAATAAATATGCAGTCATATAGATTCCTTCCCCCACCCACTACAACCCCTTTAAAGCACAGTACAAATCATGGACAGAATGCCATCAGCCGATGGACTTTCAAAGCATTAAATATTCAATCTATACATTTCATAAGCAGTTTAATAATTCATCCTAATTAAAACCTACACAATATACTCTACACAATACAATTAGTCTATGATGATCACAATATATAATATCCGTGTACTGACTGACTGAATGTCTTTAACGCGCTATGTACTTAACTTTCCACAAGGAAGCGACCCCCCCACAGGGTCGGAGCTGTGTCGTTGGCTCGGCTGTTGGTTTGTCTGTGTTGGTGTGTGGGAAACACCGCCGGTCCAACGCTGTGAGTGATCTCCGTGGGCTGTATGAGACTGCTCGCCCCAAACTGGAGAACGGAACGAGAGCACTCCTATGTCCCCGCTATATCTTACTCTCTCCCTGCCTAACGCAGGAACCTGGCCCTAAGTCCCTGACTATCTTCGCCGCCGGCAGCCCTAAACAGCGTGCGAACGGCACCCACCCCCCCAGTAGTGAGTGCACAAACAAATAGTTCGGTAGTTGGCTCAACGCCAGCAACAACAGAGCTCCGCTCTCCAGACACCCCGTAACGTACTGAGCAAAACAGTTTTATAGTTTCACCTTCCTCAAACCAATCATGTCCAGCCGTGAGTGATCAGCGCGACGCACGTCTCACACTCAGGTGGTGGCCATCAGTCTGTGATTGACAGTTGTCATTTCTGACGTCACTCCAAGTTCAGGTTCACTACAATATCATAACAAATTCATTGTATCATCATATCATTGTATCAAGTTGTACATAAGCACAGTACTTGAATATATTCATTAAATTATATTAAATAATTATTTTATATTTTTATTTACAGATTGGTGAACAGATTGTCTTCATATGGTGTGAAGTTTGAATTTGTATTATTAACTAGGCTAGCATTTCACCTCTTCCAAATCTTTCCTCATCCCAAACCCCCTCTTTATCTTAAATATTTTCATTCCCCCAAACGCTTTCTTTAAATTAATTCTTTCTTTTACATAATTGTGCTTTGACTTTTAACCACTTGAATGTAGCATGAACCCTCGCTGAAAATTACAGATCCACAAGCTCACAGCGCTTCTCATTATCTTGTGAGCTTGTACATTGGCATACATTATCATGAAGTAGTTATGGTGTTGAGGAAAAATAATACTGTATTCATATATATATATATATTTCCTATAGCCATCTTCTTCTGTATCAATGAGGACATCACAATGGGAAGAGCTCCAGCATAGCAGTGCATCGCCAAAGCACTCCCTCAGTCCAACTTTGCCTTCATTTGGAGCGGTGAGGAAAACATAATCTGTACACCTTTTTAAATTCAAGGACAACCTATTATGATATCATTATGACATCCTTTTGTCCATAGTCACCCTTTTAAAATACATAATACATTTGTTAATAATGTCTTTACTGTATGTGTCAAATAAGTAAGATATTACATTAGCTTTAAGCCTTGTAATAGCTTGGGACCTCAAGGAACCCATGCTAAACAGTGCTCAACAACAATGAGTTACTTTTAACACACCGACCGTACCCAAGATACTATTTAACATTTCACACAGAAATGATTCATTGACACGTTGTTCTCTCTACAAACCCCAGTCAATCGGCCTAATATACTATTAATACAGTCACGAATGTAAAATGCCAACTATGTACAGTATATTATTCATCAAGTTAATACTTTAATGGTAGACTTCTTGTGTCATCACCGTTCACAGGCGGCGGGACACACCACAGGGCTGCCGAATCAATAACAACGCAGCTTTGGACGCACATATTAGACAGACGTCTGAAAATCTACCAAAAAGAACTGGGAGGTGTGGATGGAATATTGTATCAGGCACGTCTCACGAGTAAGTATACATATTGTATGTTGACAACTTCTAGGCTGTGTCCTTTGGGTACAAATATGCTAAACCAGGCTGAGGCTATAACATGCAGCAGCTAACGTGTGCATTGTATGTTCTCTTTCCTAAATAAAATAATAAATAAGCCTGACTATCCTACTTTGTGCGACACGTTCTGGCATCATTTCAATCTATTTATTGTTGGATTTCTGGAGCCATAGCGGCGCGCGCAGCTGGAAAGTGGGTTATTGTTTGTTTGTAGCCTCGTAGAAATCGATTATGACATGTCAGAATCGATAAATACATCTACGACTGTCTAAATCTTAGGCTAATTTGTTTGACGAGTGGTGCGTTTGCAAACAAAGTAAATTAAATGTCATAAAATTACAGTACAGTAGGCCTAGTCGAGAAAGTTCCACGGATGGGTTAATTATCAATAATCTGCGTTTTGGGATGCAAAATGCACCCTATTATTATTATTATACATTATTATGTATATGGAAACCACATTCACATTAATATAGTCTGATTTAGCTAAAGTGTAAACCTGGATCTTTGTCTCCCCTGAGAGAGAGACCCACAGCTGCAGGCCCTGTAGGGGTCCCTGTATGCTAATTAGATCAGCTGCTGATAGTGAGAAAATAGCCAGGTCTCCTCTGTGCTTCCTGGTGACCATTATCTTATGGGCACAGACATGTTTGACCATTTGGTACAGGGGGGTGGGGTAACCTGAGACCACCTTTGCATTTCCCTTTGATGTCTCTGTCTCCAGTTGTATAAAAGTCTACTGTAAATGCTTGTAACAGTGTGTTAGTCTCCACGCCGAGAGGCTGGTGAAGGGATCCATGGGGCTCCGGCCCCATGGCGGTCTGATGCTGTATTGAACTCTGAAAATAAATGGAACTCCGGAACAACTTTCATCTGCCTTTGTCTCTGCTGTTGACTTCAGTCTCCGTCCTGAGTGTTTTTTAGTCTAAGTCTTTACGTCTGTTTATGGGCTATAGAGAGAGAAAAAGCAGTCTCTCTTTGTAGTTTATATACATCATTTGAAAGAAGTATTTTTTTTTATAGCTGCATAGAAAATATGCAATTAAAAGTTTGCAAATGTACATCTGGAATATTCTTTCATATGAAAGATTGCTATCAATCTGTTTTTCATTCAGACCACCATAGTGGAGGCACAGTGGAGGCCGATGACCCGGGTGATGACAGCTCCTTCCTTGACACAGACATATGGAGGTCATAGCCGGATGTCAGCAGAATGCCTGAGATCCACCTGAAATCAAGCATCATCACTTCTATCTTCCTTCCTGTATAATATATTTTGTAACTGCAAATCATTTCACCCATCAGTCCTCTAAACTTTCAAAGTACAAAGAAAGTGGCTATCATCACTGTTATACACTGTTTTGACAGAGCATTGTACACACTTTAGTAGCCTATTGCTTACATTACAATTTGAGGAACCAAAAGCAAAGATAGAATGTTATTATTTACTTCTAGGTGTGCCAATTGAAATATTGAGTGAATGGTTGGGAATGGAGATTTTTGCATACTATCATTCTAATGCACTGTTACCCTTCTTCTGGAGAACATTCTTGTATGTGTCAATGAATGGAAGTAAATAGAAAAAAACATACTGCATTACTGTGTAAGATGCAACCAATGTTATTTGTCAACACATGAAGTTGATATTAGTGATAAATATTGAACTCCAAGCTTTGTAAACATTCAAGTCTAATATAGCTGGACTGTTTTTTACTCTTCACATGTTTTCACTGTTATCTGACTAAACACATGAATGGACAGTAATATTTACTTCTTACACTGTTATGTATCAGACATGGTCAAATGGTCCTGGGCCAAATGAGACCATTTCTAATGAAGAGTTCAAAGGGACCCTTCACATTACAGTATCAGTGCCACAGCTGAAATGCTAGCAAGTCAAGTAATACATGTAGCCTACAGTACTTATTATAGGCATACCTTCAATGAATAATTATTGCAACCAAAATGTGAAGCTCAAAGTTTTATTTACAGAACAAAATAAAGATATATTGCAGCTGGATTTAGGCTGTTATAGCTGTGCAGACTTCCTGGAATCCGTTGGAGAGGAACATTTGGACCCGGACGACCAGCTTTGATACAGTATAAGACGACGGTTTCCAGCATCAAGTCTCTCCTTGCAGAACCGATTTGAGAAAGGTGAGAGCCTTCGTACAGGTGAAAGCCATTTGGCTTTGTTCCTCTCACACAGTCAGGGACAAAGTCAGATATTTTCAAAATCATCACCCGTGACCCACACCACACTTCCTGTACTTGTATTCCCCTCATATCTTATAGAGTTCATTTGCCACGATTCCTGCACCTATGGAGACCAGAGGGTCCTTCACAACACCACTGCCACCACTGACAAAAAGAATGACGCCTTCCACTGAAGGAATGGTGAGATGCACTTTTGTTTTGTTTTTGTCTGCACAGAGAATATGTGATTTTTTCTGTAATACTGTCTGGCAATATTCCCAATCACTATTCCTTTGTGATTTGATTTAGATTAGATATTTTATCCATCATCTAATCGGTCCAAATAAGATACAAAATATCCTGGTATTACATAATTGAGTTCCAAATACAACTCTCCACACACGCATGCACGTGCGCATGTGCGCACCCACACACACGGCACATGCCTGCCCATATACGATACTGATACCAATCTACATGGTTTTAGTACCAACATCAGCCCACTGGCTTTTTTTTCCCTACAGAGGGATGGTCATACTGCTAGGCCATGGCACACCTGTTTGGGATGTACATTAGGGCTTTTGACAATACATGCATGCAGATATGGAATTGAATGACCCAAACCATAACCTGTATCCTATATTGCACTCTTCTGTTATAGACTTCCATTTCCAGTAGGAGTAGGACTGAAAGTTGGGAGAGCATAAGGTCAAATTCACCACCACTGTCACAGCCTCCGACAACATCCAGGCCAGTCTCCGGTGAAGGAGCAGTGAGAAAGAAGAATTCAACGGCAGCCAGTTTATTGTCTGCACAAACAATTCAGGTTTGTAAACATTGCATTCTTCTATAGCAGCTCATACTAATTTTATTTTATTATGAATTGATTTGATGTATTGTTTTTACATTAGGAGTGTCAACAAACACAGCAGGAGATGCAAACTGCTGACGTCCAAGAACCAAGTCTCACAGTAGTCCGTTCAGCAACACACTTACCAACAAAGCTACGTGAAACAAAGGTTTGTATGTTAGCTTTATGTTCAAGATAAAACATGGAAGAGCATGTGTCTTTGTTGTTTTATCCTTTTACCTGGAAAATTAGACTTGACTGATTGAATAGTTTATTAGACAGAATGTATAAACAGCAACATCTTACAGTGTTATGTCTTTGCGGTCTTGTTTCCATTTTGTCCCTATGCAATCACTTCATAATTAATATAACGATTAATATATAATTTGGTTTATTTTTCCATAGATTACTGTGAGAACTCGCTCCACACTCCGAAGCAGAATAATTCATGGACCATATGAGAAAGTTATTGACAATATACTCAGAAAACGAGAAAAACAAATACCACATGCAATTATGGCTGTACCTGGAATGTCTGACATGTTGGTTGAGGAGATACTCAAGAAAATCAACATGGAATGTCAGACATTGTCTAGTTTGAAATTCAATTCTAAATTGAGGCAGACCACCGTAAAGGCATTGAAAGAATTCAAATGGCTAGACGTTCTTTCTGAGTGGAGGCAAAAAGCTCCCACATACAAACGGTTCTTGGAAAGTGCTAGTAAAATCCCCAAGGACCCGCCCCTCCCCAAAAGCCCTCTGAAACCACGTGCACTGCTATATCACAAGAGCAAAACATGCACAATGGCAATGGCTGGTGCAGCGCTACTCAGGGCAAGGTGTCGGTCTATGTCAGCACCCATGTATCGAAATGCATTGGTCATGCGTCATGGAGGAGCAAAGAAAAGGTGTTTGGAACGCCTAGTGAAATTGGGTGTAGCCTATGCGTGTCTCCTGGCAGAGTCCTTGAAAAAGTCAAAGACATTGCTAAGTAATGGGACAGCAACGTAATACAGTGGAAGGAAGATGTGTGCAAGTCATATGTACAGTAGCAGCTCACCCACCTGCCGGAGAAGCTGGTGCTATGGATGGATGTGCGGCACCTGGCTCATCGCTTCTTCCCCAAGTTGAAAGGGTAAGAAATTGCAAAATGTATGTATCACAATATTGAAATGTATTGTTTTGACTATGCGGAAATACTATTAACACACCCATTCTGGGCGGGAACCCCTTTGTGTTTTGAGCATTATGTCATACTTTAGCTATTGAAAAATAGCAGATCTACAAGCTCAAGCTTTTAGATCTGCTGTTTCTGACTCTTGGGTGGTCGTCCCTGGAACAACATATCTTCAGATGGGGGTCGGCTGCCAATTACATATCATTTTGGGGGTCCTTGACGTGAAAATGTTTGTCCTCAGGTCTAAATGGGTTAAGACCTGACACCAGATTCCACAAAATGTATTTTAAATCCATTTTCAAGACAAGGTCAAGGACCCCCAGAATTATCTATTTGGCCGCAGACCCACATCTTACAATGTTTTGTTCCAGGGACCCCCCAGAATCAAAACTTAGAGTTAAAAAGGTTCCATGTGAAAAAATATTCTGTATATTGAAAGATTTGCACACATTTTCAAGATTTTTCTAAAAAGCAGATCTATAAGCTCATATCGTGCTACGAGCTTGTATTTTGGCCATTTTTAAACAGCTAAAGTATAATATAATGGTCAATGTGGTTAAACGCTATAGGTCTTAACCCATTTAGAGGTCGATTCTATAAATACCTTCTAAATCCTGAAAAACCCTGTGTTTCTATATCAGTCGTTCTCAAACATTTTCATGTCAAGGACCCTAAAAAATGTATGTAGGCATCGACCCCCATCTGAAACTATGTTGTTCCAGGGACCCTCCCAGATGCAAAGATTAGAATAAAAAATGTCCGCTGTGAAAGAATAAATGTTCAAAAATAGCAGATGTACAAGTAGAGTGCCGCGCTATGAGCTTGTAGATCTGCTATTTTTCAATAGCTAAAGTATAATGCTTAAAACACCAACACGGGTTCCCGTCCTTAATGGGTAAATTTGATTTTTCTGGCATTATTTTATTTTGATTATCACATCACATCTTTCGACTCTCCCCACCCCACTTTTTTTTTTCAGGGACCTACAATGAGTTTGCCCATGCAATTCACAATAGACAATTTGGACCACAGCGTCACACCACACACTATGACAACGGACAACCAGAGGAAAGACAATCACTGGATGATTATGTTGGCTAATCCAGAGAGAGTCAGTGCCGCCCATCTCCCTCAAGACACTCACAGGGATGTACGAGATGTTCCAATAACTGACATCATTCCAAACCAGGATGACAAACGTCACTTGAAAGAAGAGTTCAAGGAGCTGATTGGACGAGTGCTGGTGTCCCAACTTCCAGAATTCAGCCAATTTAAAGACAATGTCAAATTGCACATCCCTCATCTGTATTCTTCAACAATGGCCACAAAAACTGAGATTATACCGCTTGGACTTCTGGATTTAGATGAGAAGAAAGGGCCAGATATGGTAAAGACAATGAAGTACATTAATGACAAATATGTCCCTTATGTCCCTGTTCAGGAGGATGGAAAGACAGTCATGAAGCCAGCTGTTAAGGTAATTTTAGCAGGAGACCAACTGACCAAGCAAAATTCAGATGTAGCCATACACGCACTGGGGAATGCAAATGGTTCAGATGAAAGACAGAATGGCATTGTCACAGCAATAGCAGACTTTCACTGCAGCATGAACACCAATGATGTCATATTTAAAGACAATTACAACACCACCTCAAGCGGTGACCCGGACACATTGTTACATCTACGAAATACAATACAATCAACAGGAGAAATGTATCAACATCTGCACTTGGTGACAAATACACAGCCAGCAACACATTTATCCAAGATGTTACAGATGCATCGATCATTGCTGCTGCTCTCCATTACTTTGCCATGGACACTATTGAAGACACACCCAAGAAAAACACAATACCTCCAACGTTCAGCTCAGATCAACAAAAACAGCAGTGGTTAGACAAACACCTAATTAACATACTTGACACACACATTCTGAATGAAACATTAGAGATGGGGGCCACTGCTACAGATGATGATTGGGAAAAACACGTCACAATGGCTAAAAAAAAAGTCTAAATTGCCAATTTAGGGATTGCAAAGGCCTAACATTCAACACCCATGCCAAACTCAAAAAACATGTAGATGACACATGAAGTCCTAATAAGCCATTGTGGAGAACCGGAAAGCACAGCAAAAGCTCAGGGCAACAAAAATAAAAATTCTGACGGGGTCTTCAATTACCACAGCGGGTTTTTGAAAGTATCAAGTCTGCCTGAGAGTTCCCAGATGGGAGCAGGAGGGGGGAACCCAGTGCACTCTCTGCTGCCCCATCTGGCGGAGTCAGGTTACAAAGGACTTGCCGCCTTTGGAAATCAAAGATGCTGCATTTTAAACAGGCAGGCCGGCACAAATATAGTCTAGAGGCACTAAAACTGCAGTTAGACATATCTGCAATGCAAAGTCCAAATGTGTCACATAGGCTAATGTGGAACAGGACGGTCAATGTAAGTGGTATGGCAGGCAAGAACGTTGCATTGGACCTTAACTGTGAACACTATGTGCAGTACGAGCTGATGGACAAACAGGGGGCCAATCTTGAATTTGAAATAGCCCAGGTGATGAGCAGGAGCATTGGTGAGATGAAAAAGATCATGGATCAATTTGACGAAGACTGTGTTGTCAGTCCAAAGTCCGGAAGGCACACTGTGGCAAACAAACAGTGTGACATAATTAAAATGGTTAAAATTCTCCACGACCAAGATGTATTCAGTGTCAAGCCTGGAAGGTCTTACGGCGCCTTCAAAAACCAAAGTGCCAATCCACTGCACAAATTAAAGGCAGGAAATGTTGTGCAATGGATCCTCGATCATAAAAAGAGATGTCACTTGCTACAGGAGGATCCATAATAAGTTTGGGTCTACAGCTATTTCTCATGCCAAACATTCCCATATTTTTCTTTATCATTTGTTATTGTAAATAAAACTGACATTTTGCACAAGTGCTGTTTATGACATTATTTTGTGTTAACATTACTCAGGGAATTACTGTTAAAGTTTATAATTTTATACATTTAAAGATGTACTTGTTTTTGTTTTCTAAAGTGAAACTATAAAAAAAATCTGACAACTAAGAGTCTGGTACTGGCTTCAAAATGTATTTGAAGTATGAATGTCGTCCCATTTCAAGTTTTCAAATAATCTTTTGAAAATAGCAGATAAACAATGTCAATGCGTCACATTGTGAGCTTGTAGATTGGAATTAAAGTGAACACTACATTTTATCAGTAAATGTTTGCCTTCCAAAGTTCCATGAAAACTTTGTACCTCTTCATATTACATATGTTGTAATTATACACATTGTGTTGAAGGAAGATTAAAATTATAAATGTTATATCAGTAGTTTCAACCACCATAGTTAATGTGCAAGTTTAGAAATTAACCAAATTTGGGAAATTTAGTATCAGGATTCTATTGTGAACCTTTCAATATAATTTGAGATATGTAATTATTCAGAAATCATGATCTTAAGGTATACCAGTGTGCAATGGCAGTTTGAGAATCAATTATTGTAGTTAGCCTAGGAAACCCAGATGTTTTTAGGCTAAGTTATTTTTTTGTTCTTTCTACAACCCCAATCAATGATCATAATGTGCTTTTACTACAGAATGCCAACCAAAGTACATTATATTATTAAACAAGTTTATTTAATACTTTAGTGGTTGACTTATTTGTGGCATCTCTGTTCACAAATCACTTTTGTGAACCCATTTCCATGACCTTTCATACAGCTGTGTTTGTCATAGCAGCTCTAAAGGGCCTTCCTTTGTTCAACCATCATGATGTAAGACACCCTGCTGTGTCTTTAACCCTGCTGTATCTTCTCAGATAAGCATCGTTAAACCCCTGGTGATAGACAATACAAATAATTGACCTTAGAACCCATAATGTCCCATTTACATTTTCAAATGTATAATCTTTTGAAAATAGCAGATCTATAATGTCAATGTGTGCATTACATTGCATTGTGAGCTCGTAGATTATTATAGTGAATACATTTTATCAGTAAATGTTTTCGTTCCATGTAAACATTGCACCTATTCAGACATAATATGTCTGAATGTATGTTCTAATTATACACATTGTGTTGACATTACAAGGAAGATTCAAATTATGCATGTTTTTCAACCACCATAGTTAATGTGCAAGTTTAGAAATTAAATTAAATTTTCAATCAGGATTATATTGTGCACCATTACATATAATTAGAGATGTGTAATTAATCAGAAATCATACTCTTAAAGCATACCAGTGCAGTGACAGTTACATTGTGAGGCTTTCTACATATTACTCACTTTCACATCAGCACGTCCAAATGAGTAGGTGACAAAGTATTTGACGCTTTGAATGTTTCACATTTATTTTCAGTCAAATTTCAGGCAAAAAAAAAAACATTTAGACAAATGAACACTTCTTACAATAATGCACAATAAATCATCTAATCCCACAGTTCCAGTTCACTGAATGCTTCTAGTACTTCTTCATCAGAGCTGCTGACCTCCATTTCGTCAACATCATCAAATACAAGCTAATTAAAATGATCAGTATTTCACGTGCCAATACAACATTGCTAACCTGCACATTAAAAAAGATGTCATTCAATGTGAAGAGTACACTGCTTTTATCAATAACATCTTTAATCAGGTTGCTGGTGTCGCCAGGCTGTCCAGTAGAATACACTGACACAGCTCCATAAAGGCCTTCATGTGTAGCATGCTGTATCATTTCCTGCAACTTTTCCTCCATTGTGATTCTCTGTTCTGGAGTAACATTTCTCTTTTTACTAGCAGGTTCAATCCCAGCGTGTCTCTCTAGTGCACTCATCTGCCCATTCCATTGCTCTGTGCACATACAAGATTTTGCACAGTTGCTACAGCAGTTATGGGGGACAAGCAAAGGGATAGACTTTTCTCCATCAAAAAGCTTTAATAGTTTAGCTCGTCTACATGTTGTTTCATCAGCGAGATACTGCTTCATTTGGTCAGATAAGGCCATTAACTGTCTTCCATGATATATTGCATGTAGGATGCAATGTCCCTGGGTGGTCCGTAATTAATAACATGGTTAACCCCTCTGAAATCTACGCCCATGCCCAGAGCTGATGTGGCGATCACAACTCGAAGAATTGATGCAGGATCTTGAAGCGAGTTTAGAATGTCCTGTTGTACATCCTTTGGTGTCTCAGAATGGTACATGTCTACAAGTAACAAGTCTACTCCCGGACAGATCTTTGGCTCCAACTGGAAACCGTGATTTCTTACCTAGGTTAAAGGGATAGTTCAGATTTTTTGAACTTAAGTTGTATGAAATACTTGGCATTAATATAGTGGTTGCAACTGTATTAATTGATTGCCTGAGTCCCGTGGTGGGAGTTCTGCTCTGGTTTTGGTCAATATTAAGTAGTTCCGGTCATTTTGTGGGGGGCACTGGGGCCACGCAGTAAAAGTAAATGAATCCACAAAACGAACGTCATTTGTATTGTTGACCTATTTCTAAAATATTAGCGCGACTTTCGTTCAACTTTGACCCCTCTATCACATGGAACTATTTTTTGGGCGTAGTGATATGGACACAAAAAACATAGTTCTGTGTGATAGAGGGGTAAAAAAAGAACGGAAGTTGCACTAATATTTTAGAAATAGGTCAACAATACAAATTACGTTAGTTTTGTGGATTAATGTTAATGTGTTTGGACCCACACGTTATAGTATAGATAAATCTCAAATTTAGACTCACCATTGCACGATTGTGTGTACCTCGTCAACAGCTAACCCAATCAATTTGTCTCGAAACAAAGGTGCTTGCAGGGCTGTTCTCCAAAAGTCGTCGCCAACAAAAGTTACGGGCGAGCCGTAAACATAAGAAAAGTCTCCTTTGCAAATTATTTCGTCGGTCTTCTCGTCTTTACAAGCACAGGCAGCAGACAGTCCTTTAGCGTTCAACATTTTAACCTGTTCTTCCATTATTGATTGTAGTGGACAAACAATCAAAATCATTGCTTCGTTTGGCCATTTGTCTGGATATTTGTTCGATAACAGACTGCATACCGTAGGCCATGCTTGAAAAATCAGAGATTTTCCACTCGCTGTAGGTAAACAGCCGAGTACATCTTTCTTTGACAAAAGTGTTTCCAAAATAACTTGCTGTAGCTCCTTCAAAAAGTCCACACCGTGTATTTTGCAAGCCTGTATGATGGCAGCGTTAACGTCTTCTTGGTCTGTGTCCATTGTATACTTTTAAAGTTGTTTAACAGCGTCGAGCGTTCGGTAATGTTGTTATTATCCTCCCGTATTTTAGTTCTTCTTCTTCTTCTTCTTCTGTTGGGATTTCCGGCAGTGTAGACGCTTTCGCGTATTACTGCCCTCCACCGTTCATGATGATACTCCGCTCAGTGCTCTATATCCTCTTATAGAGGTCTGTATTGTGGAGGAAGGCCAGGACGCTCCTCTCCACAGCATGATGCTCCTTTCCCTGGCTGAACAGGGTCTTGTACTCCACAGAGGGTATCCCGATATTGGCTAGTTCCTCACATAGCTGAGCTCTTTCTGCCCTGTATCTCTCACACTCAAATAGGGCGTGGACAACAGTCTCTGCTCTTCCACATTCACACAGGCCATCCGGGTGTTTTCCCACTATTCTCAGGCAACTGGCTAGCCCACAGTGCCCAAGTCTTAGCCGAGTCAGTTTGACTGAGTCTCTTCTGTCACCTCCCGTACACACGCTCCTCCTTTTGACAGATGCCTGCGCTGAGAAATACAGCCTCCCTCTCTCTTCATTATTCCACTCCTCTTGCCACTGATTCTCAAGCCCCTCCTTTATGGCACAGTAAAACTCAGGTTTGCCCCGCAGGATTTTCACATCTATGTACTGCCTCTTGAGTGACATTCTGGCCAATTTATCCGCTATTTTGTTCCCCTCTACCCCTGCATGCCCTGGGACCCAAAGGAAACCTATATCAACCCCCACTTTCTGTATCCTATACATGCTCATCATGGCCTCATTCACCAGGTCGGCTCTGGCTCTAGATGTCCCACTCCTCAAGGCAGCTGAGTCAGAGCAGATTATTACTTTGCTTGGCTTGACTTGTTCAATCCACCAGAGTGCCCAAATGATTGCCATTAGCTCTGTGGCAAAAACAGATGCTCCGTCTGTGACTCGCAAGCCTTGCTGGACTTGAGGCCCCACCAGGTAGATTCCACACCCTGCCCTTTGGCTATCTGGGTCCTTAGACCCATCTGTGAAGACCTGCATGTGCGTCCCCCATGCCACCTTCAGGTATCCTTCTACCTGGGAGCTTGTGATGTCTCCCTCCTGCTCTCAGTCTAACAGAGTTAGATCTACAGTGGGCTCTGGGAGTAGCCACACTGGCACCGCTGACCAGAACGCATGCACTAGGCCTACTTTGTCTCTGTCTACTCCCACTCTTTCAGCCAACTCTCCAGCACCAGCTAGGAAGTTTCCTTTCTTCTTCCCATCAGCAAACTCCCAACTCTTGTCCACTAGGCACTTGGCTGACCGACTCAGGCTAGAACCTTTCAGTTTGGCCCAATAGTGCAGTCCTAGCTTGCTGCGTCTAATTCTGAGTGGCCACTCTCCCGTTTCCACCAGCAGGGCTGGGATGGGTGTCGTTCTAAACGCCCCACAGCAAGTTCTTAACGCTCTTGATTGCACTGCGTCTAGTTTGTCCAAAGTGGACTTTGCAGCGGCTCCATATACAAAGCTCCCATAGTCGATTGCTGACCTGACCATTGCCTGATAGATCATTAACATTGTCCCCCTCTCAGCTCCCCATTCACACCCAGCCAGGCTCCGGATGACGTTTATTACTTTTTCACATCTGTTTCTCACTTTCCCTATGTGGATTTTCCATGTTAGCCTTTCATCCAGCCACATTCCAAGGAATTTGAATTCCTTGACTCGCTCTAAGGGAGCCCCGTATAGCTTTAGCTGTACTTGTGGTATTTTCCGCTTTAGCCCAAACACCATGAAATTGCTCTTTGATACCGAAATTTTAAAGCTCCACCTATCTGCCCACTCTTCTATCGCCTTTAGCCCTTCTTGTATTTTCTTAAATAGGAACTCCACATTCCTGCCTCTCCTCCAGATGGCCCCGTCATCCGCAAATAGAGACCTGCCAAATCCTTGCCCTATATTTTTAAAGATGTCGTTAATCATCACATTAAATAGCACTGGGCTGATTACTGAACCCTGGGGGGTGCCATTCTCTATATGGACTGTTTCAGAGAAAGCCCCGCCCACTCTCACATGGATTGTTCTACCCATGAGAAAATCCTTGATCCAGTTGAGCATCCTCCCCTTTACCCCTGCATCATGCAACTTAATTAGTACCCCTTCCTTCCACATAGAGTCGTAGGCTTTTTCAATGTCTAGAAACACTCCTACCATGGCTTCCTTGTTAGCTATAGCCTTTCTGATCTCCAAATCCAAGACTGCTACAGAGTCCATTGTGCCTCTTCCTATTCTGAACCCATTTTGGTAGTCAACAAACACTCCTCTCGTTTCTAAGAAGTAGACCAGCCTGTTGGTTACCATGCGTTCCATTATTTTGCACACTACTGACGTCAAAGCTATAGGGCGATATGAATCAGGCCTTGATGCATTTTTACCTGGCTTCAGTATTGGTATTATGACTGCATGCTTCCATTCTGCTGGCAAGCTACCTACACAAATTAAAAGGGTCACTATTCTCATGGCAGTGGTTAAAGGGATAGTTCAGATTTTTTGAACTTAAGTTGTATGAAACTAGAATTTCGCGGGTCTTCGGCCCGCTCATCCCAGAGTTGCGTTGCCGCGCGTTGCGATACAGAAGTCCACAGATACAGAAGTGCACAGTGACACGCGTTGTATGCAGCTGTTTTGTGTTGCAGCGCGCGTGTAGTGTTGTTGTTCTTATCCATATATGCGCCTCGGTTCGTCCCGTTTGTTCCACGCAAGGTGTCGACGCAGTCGTTGGCGCAATTTTCTTATTATTTTAACTGTGTATGTAATCGCGGCTAGTAGCACACATTCTTTTTTAGGAGCACGATGAAAAGTTATCAAATAATGTGTTTGAGGGCCCTCCTATATACAGCTTTAGTCCCCACACGTCTCAAGATTTGCCATTGACAAAGAACAGAGAAATTAGGTCGAAATGCCACTAAATATGACGTAAATTAAAATGTATTATATATATATGTTTTTAATTGAATGTAAATACTTTACTTATAAAAAAACCTGGCAACCCGCACCCCGCGGTCATTTTCCGCTAACGTGAGCGGTGCTCCCTAGCCTGCTGGAGGGGTTCACATCATCCCATGCACCCTCGAGAGGAGAAAGAAGGAAAATAAATGCAGCCTTAAGCCTACGTACCAATGTGGTCTTGTGGAGCTTGATCACCTCCTCCTCCTCCTTTTTTCCCCAAATTGCCAATCCCAATAAATGCCAAAGTAGCCTAGTGTGAATACTTCCACAGCCTAATGACTAAAGGATAAACTATCAGTCTTCTCCGAAATCTGTCAATGTTTGTCAACTCAGCACGTGTTGACAACGCATAGTAAACAGAAGCCGTGTGTGTGTCACAGCAAAAGTGGTGACCTATAGAATCCTGTACATAGAAGCATCACGCAATCGTCTCCCTCCCTGTGTGGGTCACGTGGTGGGCTTTGAGCAAAGTGTGTGTGGCTGGCTGGCCTGTGTTTTGCTGCGTGGGGATCGCCATGTGAGGGGGCTAGCCAATAAGGGCCCTGTGTTGCATGTGGAGAATTGTGTAGGTTAGTGTGTGTGGTGTAGCCGAACGGGGTGGTGAGAACATGAGGGGGATGTAGCACAGCAATCGGTGACCCCTACGTTAAGCTGTGTTGCTCCCAGCATGCAGTGCAAATGCGTGTTGTAGCAACCGTAGCCAATGGGAAAACAGGATGCAGTGTTGCCAGGTCCGCGAATTGTAAGCGAGTTGTAAGTAGCGTGTTGAATGGCATTTTTTCTGGGCTTGTTTTCATAGACCTGGCAACAAATTAGGCGGGGGTGTCGGTGCTTGTGGCGTGTTTGTGTTTATTATTGATAGTGATATTGGTCCTCATTCACAACGGCGTTTACGCTCATAAAGTGACGTTACGTGAGCGGAGCGTGAGCGGACAGGCATTTACGTGGATTCCCACATTACGTGGGAATTCATGAACTTGAACGTGAACTTGACGGTGACGTGGGTTGGTCGGAAATTCCGCTGAAAGCTGCGCCACCTCTCATGGTCGTGTACGGCTTGCGTAGATTTATTAAGAAGGCTTTAGTCTTCATGCTGAATCAATTAAAAGTCCCCAAATCTCAGATAAAATATGTAGGCATGTGTCCCCAACATTGGTCGCACATAAAAAAAATATAGCCTATATAAAAGCCAAGTATCACTTGTATGCCTAAATGCATGCATTCTAGAGGCAGGTTAGCCTAGAGTGCCATACAGAAACTGCCCCTGCAAGCCCGACACCTTTTTTATTTATTTATTAGGATATTTCTAGCATGCGCGATTGCGCTGCTCACTTGACAGCTTTCTACTCGCAGTGCAACGCGCTGTGAGCTTGTAGATCGGCTCTCGCAGTCTCGCAGACTCGCGCTGCATGTTAAAAAACAAACTCACAATTATAATAAGAACATACACTTATCTGCATTCTGCACTGTACGAATCCAACGTTGTTTAGTGTAGTAATGTCTGCAGTATAGGCCTATTTAAATTGTTTCGTTATGGAGCTCCTTTGAGTCAGTCTGACTGTCGGTGCGTGTGTGTGTGTGTGTGAGGGGGGATTAGCCCTATATAAAAAAAATAGAAGACCACATTAGCCTATTTGAATGAATGGCATCAGCGTGTTTGAAAGTCGGCCAGTCATATCATAGTTTTAAGCCAGCTCACCTCCACTCGCGCTTGTTCACAAACATGACGGACAGACAGACAAGAAAGGCTGTTGATGATGATTTTTATTACCACTGTAACTCGCTGATCAGCATGTTGACAGAGACTCAGCCAATTAAAGTTTCACGTAGGCCTAAATGCATTTGCTGCAAGCACCTATCTGCCTCCATTTGCGTCGTGGTATTAATTTATAATATGTATATTGATCACATGCGGACGCCACACAGAATAGCCAACTCTTACCTGCAGCTGAGGAAACATACAACGTAGTTGGGTCGGATGAAATATAGCCTTAAGTCCAAATCCCACAAGAAAAAAAAGAAAGAAAATATGTCCTGTGTCCATGCATGTCCTGGATATATTTGCTTTCCAAATCCGACAGTGCAGGGCAGGGAATCAATCACCGCAGTAGACTAATCAATAGGGCCTTTTATCATTGCCGAGTTTTAATATAGCATTTGGTTGTGTGGTGAACAATACAAATTAACTTCTTTCTCATTATGTGAAAGTAACTGTAACATCAGTTAACTTATTAACGTTCTGACATTTAACAAGGAGTGAAGCAATGCGTGCCAAGTTGTCAAGTTTCGTTTATAATTATATACAAAACTTGCGCTGTTTGCTTGAAGATCTGTCCATGCAGAGACCCGCCTGTCAAAATTAACTGCTCTACAAGCTCATCGCGGCTGTTGTATATAATTTAAAGCCCGGTGCAGGCTATGATGACGTATTTCGATATTTCCTGTTGCCTTATATGGTGTGGGATGGGCGTTCTAACCAGGCGACACCAGGCGAATCGCTTGGGAAAAATGCGGAAAGGCTACACTCTGCGATCCGCACAAATGAAGTGATTACACCAGCTTCCCTGAATACGACGGGAGCAAATCGCAGCGTGATCGGACAGAGAAATACGATGATATTTAGTATCTGTTTACGCATACGTTACACTGCGGTGTATTTCTCCTTTGTGAATGAGGACCATTGTGTGTGAGTCTGGACGGGAGGCGGCTTTAGTGGCAGTGCAATGACAATTTTTACGCGGCTGGTGTTGAGTGTGGGCGTGCTGCGCGACATGAGGAGATAGCCGCCGATCGACGCGGAGGGTAAGACTGTGTCGTCTTAGTGTGTTGTTGCAGTGTGTGTTGCAGCGTGTTGCAGCGTGTGAGTGACGTAGTAGCTGGTGGGTCCCTTTTCCTTTTGGGCACACCTTTTCAAATGTATAATAGATACTTGCCATTAATATAGTGGTTGCAACTGTATTAATTGATTGCCCGAGTCCCATGGTGGGAGTTCTGCTCTGGTTTTGGTCAATATTAAGTAGTTCCGGTCATTTTGTGGGGGGCACTGGGGCCACGCAGTAAAAGTAAATGAATCCACAAAACGAAAGTCATTTGTATTGTTGACCTATTTCTAAAATATTAGCGCGACTTTCGTTCAACTTTGACCCCTCTATCACATGGAACTATTTTTTGGGCGTAGTGATATGGACACAAAAAACATAGTTCTGTGTGATAGAGGGGTAAAAAAAGAACGGAAGTTGCACTAATATTTTAGAAATAGGTCAACAATACAAATGACGTTAGTTTTGTGGATTCATTTACTTTTACTGCGTGGCCCCCAGTGCCCCCCACAAAATTACCGGAACTACTTGATATTTCACCAAAACCAGAGCAGAACTCCCACCACAGGACTCGGGCAATCAATTAATACAGTTGCAACCACTATATTAATGGCAAGTATTTCATACAACTTAAGTTCAAAAAATCTGAACTAACCCTTTAAGCTTCCATTGTTCTTTCCTCAGCACCTCTGCTCTTTTCCTCACCCCTTCTTCTCCCAAGGCAGTTGCGTTGTGCACAGCCTGGAATACTCTGACACACATGCTCGCCTTCTCTCCGCTGCTTACAGCCTCCCTTACCCCGTCATTTAGAACTGGCATTGTGTACCTCTTGAATTTCCCTGCCATTCTGTGGACTCTTGACCATATTTCCCTAAGGGGGGTGTCAGGGCCTATTGTGCCACAATACTTCCTCCAACAACTCCTCTTGGCTTCCTTAATGTTTTTTCTTGCCACTGCTCTTAGCTTTTTGTAATCAATTGCATTACTTTGTGTGTGACATCTCCTTAGCGTTCGGTACGCCCTATTTCTATCCTTCAGGGCCACATCACAGTCCTTATTCCACCACGAGACAGCTACTCTGTCCTTAGGACTCTGCCTTATGGGGATTGAGTTTTGTGCTGCCGTGTATATCATTGAGCTTAATGACTCATTGAAGGCGTCAATTGTTCCGTCACTTTCAACTTCCCCCACTAGGGCTGCTGTCTCTTCTTCAAACTTTTCCCACTCTGCACGGGCAAAATTAAACACTTTGGGCCTGCCCTCCACTTCTATTGTCAAAGCCCTGCCAAACCCGCTCAGTATAGGAAAATGGTCACTGCCCATTGTGTTTTCCTCTATGGTTTCGGGGATGCAAGTGTTAGATCTAGGCATGACAGTTTTCCTGTCTCTATCTGTATTCTAGTGGGCCTACCATCGTTCATGGCTATCAACCCGTGCCTTTCTAGAAACTCCTCCAGAGTGATTCCATTCCTATCCCTCTTTTCACTCCCCCACAGCGGGTTGTGGGCGTTGAAGTCCCCCACCCAAATGACTGGGGAGCTGACTTGCTCCATAATAGCATCTAGCTCCTCAAGTGTTAACACCTTGCATGGGTTGTAGAAGTTGACTACAGTGATTTTCCCCTGAGAGCTCCATATCTCTGTTAAAACACATTCGAGGCTGGAATGAATGTCGACTGCCTTGTACTGAATCCCTGTTTTGATAAACACTGCACACCCTCCACCTGTTCCTTCTTCCCTATCCTTCCTTACACCTTCATAACCTGGCATTACAAAGTCTAGACATGGCTTCAGCCAAGTCTCTTGTATACAGATTAGATCAGGTTTATCTTCTCCAATATCCACACATTTCTTAAGCTCTTGTCCATTTGCAATAAGGCTCCTTGCATTCCATTGCAAAATACTAAACATGATAATTAGCTTAATCATCATCAAGTTCAACACCAATATTCCACACACCCATTGGAACAATCTCACTTTCCTCTTCCTCCCTCTGCCGTGGCTTAGGCGGAGCCTTTGCCTGGCTCAGCTGGCTGCCTGTCATAGGACTGCTACGGCAGTTATTTTCTGTCATAGGGCTCCCCATGTCCTTCATGTACTTATGCAGTGCTTCAGGATCACATGGTCCCCCTCCCAAGTACCTCCCCGCTGCCTCAACCACCGCCTTCAAGATGTCAGACTTGTTTAACTCCTTATTCCTTGTACCCAGCACCTGGACCACCACATCAGCTATAAATGCTATTAGGGTTCCTTTTTTCACCACAATTAAATCCGCTGGTGCCGAGGGGTGTGGGGAGCATGGGGTTGCTGCCGGGAACATCTGAGCAGAGCCAACATACACGGACTTATTGTCACTTTTTCCGTCTACTTTCTTTAGAGCCTCCGCATACGAAATGTTATGCTGTTCTTTAACGTCCTGAACTTGCTTTGCCCTCTCAGAGTGAGGGCAACCCCGAAAGGATGCCATATGGGAGCCTCCGCAGTTGCAACATTTCGGCTCGTCATCAGTTGCTTCGCATTTTAATAGATCATGTCCCCCCTACATTTTGAGCATATTTGATTGCCGCGGCATGATGCAGCAATGTGGCCAAATCTCTGGCATTTGAAGCATCTAAGCGGGGGCCTCTCATACTTTCTCACTTGGAACGACAAGCACCCAATGAAAACTCTGGGCGCCAGGCTGTCACCTTCAAAAGTTATCATAACCGTAGTGTCCGGATTACCACCAATCCGTGCTTTGAATCTCCTCACATCTTTGATTTCCCCCCCCCCTTGATTTGCTCCCTTATTTCTTTCTCGGATATGGCCGCACTGACACCATAGATCACTCCTTTGATTCCCTCAATTCTGTTTGAGATAGCAGCTTCTACTTTTAGCCCAGCTATCTTATTAACACAAAGGGCTTTCTTTTGCGTCTCTGCGCTCGTGCACGTCGCCATGAGCATGCCACTAGCTAGTATTCTTGCATCTATTTCGCCAACACCTTTCAGGGATTCTGCAATTTTAAGAGGATGCACTGCTCTAAACCCCCCCGTTCCCTTTGGGTCAATCAGTTTAAATACTACTTTAAACTCGGCACTGTCAGTCTTCCTCATTTTCCCCCCAGTTACACTCTCTACTGAGGCGCTTCGCTTACTTCCAACTTTCACCCCCCCCTCCCCTCCCCTGGCCGTAGCCATAACCAATGCTCACACTTGTCCTCCTCCTACAATGCAGCTTGTTTCTACCCTGAACAAATATAGAAGCTCCGTTATAGTAAACGGACAGAATACAGTTCATGAAAGGATTCGACTTAGCGTTCGCTCTCTGACAGCTGTCAAACCGGCGTCCGACGTCACTCCTCTCGCGAGACCAACCCCGGGATCTTTCTCCCTAGGTTCAGTTTGTCTCCCCGTATTTTAGTGTCTTCTAGTCAGGCATATAAACATGGATGCACAGGCAGGTGAGGGGAGGGCGGAGTCGGGGAGCGGGTTGATTGACATTTTGGTGAACCAATAGGGAGTCTCCGGCGGCTTTGGCCGGAGGCTAATCCCCGCCTCCCTATGCCAGAAAACCCAGGGAGAAGTTCCAAGCTAGTGTCCCTAAAGTCGTTATGGGACTTGTCCCCTAATGCCCGGTGCTCCTGCACAAATGCTATGAAAGTCCCCGCCATGGTTGTTGATGTTGTTGCTGTGACGTCAATCACCCACATGTCAACAAGACAACAACATGCGTTGTGATTGGTCAGTGGTGTTGCAGTTCGCCTGCGAATGTCTGCAAAATTCGACACCGGAGCGAAAAAATAAAGCATTTTCGCACATTCGCCACTGATGTGGAAGCTTGCATTGACTTCAATTGGTTTTTAAAAAAGGCGAACTATTCGCACGAATAAATCGCGTCGCTAATTCGCCAGTGTGTAATGACTTTACTGCTGTCCTGTGAATTACTAGAGAGAGATGTAGAGGAAGAAAAGAGATAGAGCGAAACGAGAGAAAGACTAGAGAGAAAATGTTTTTAGTGGCAGGCATATGGGAGACACAGGGCTCTATCTTGCGCCACGCCTTATCCCTAAACTTATTTGCAATTTGTAACATAAGATGGTTAAAAAACTAGCCAATCTACATCTACACGTGAGCTTGTAGATCAGCTATTTGAACTATTAAAAAAATAATTAAAGTAGTAAGCAATGGAAAATACATTTAGGGATTTAGGGTTGGCACAAGATATAGCATACAGTTTAAATTAACCTGATTGAATCTACCCCTAATCACACAAACACGCATATCAAGTAGGTGCAAATGTGCCAAAGACAACAGGACATGCAACATTTATATACACAATACAACATAACATGCGACATATACAAATAAAAATGAACATACTTGACGAAAATGTTGCACTTGACAAAGGCCCAAATGCACACAGACACCACAGAACATGCAACATGGCAGCGGTGGCCGAACGGATAGCGGCGCGGTCTAGATACCGGAAGGTTCCCAGTTCGAATCAGCCGTCCGACACGTTAAAATTACCACCGCTGAAATGCCCTTGAACAAGGCATCAACCACTACGATGAAATGTGTTCTATGAGCAGGGCCTGGCTGGAAACAAGTTCTTGAGCTTAGCCCAGATACCCTGGGTAAATATAGATTTCATTTCATTTCATTTCACATGTATATACAAGTATAAATTAACTTGACAAAAAATAATGATAATACACTACATACAGAACAGACTAACTAAATGACAAGACCCTGTGGTTGAATGTCTCAGGAAAGTTATAACACAGGTGTAGTACTGTATGTATGTATTGTTAATTGTGAGTGTCTTTGAGATATATATATACAAAATAAATGGAATTAAATATTGAGTGCATCATGGAAGTAAATATATATATATATATATATATATATATATATATATATATATAAATTACAGGAATCAGTCTAATCTAATCCTAAACCATTCTTGATTATTGTTGCTCCATGATCTCTGAGCATCATCTTTCCACTAAATGTTCTTATTCACTGTCTCCAATCAACGCAAGGCAGTTAACTCCTTGCGCACACTCACCTTTGGTGATGCTTGCATTGATAAATGACATTAGCCTCTCTACTTCCTCACATACTTCACCTAATCCAGAACTTGCCTACTCCAGTCCACAATTTAATGCCTGTGTGGAATTGTGCTGCCCCCTTTAGAAATGGAGGCCCTCTTTGAACGACTGTGAAATGTGTGGATATCAGCATGTACAGTGTGTGGAATAACATAGGTTGGCTTACTCACTCAGTGTTTGACAGCAAATAAAAGCAAATAAGAACTCCGCTTCAATGAAAACAAAAAAGAAAATAATCCATGGTTTGGACCCCCCCTTCACCGACAGTGTCCAGGGCGTAGATCCCAGGCAATGATAATTTTCAAAAACAGGCTGTATCTCCATATCAGCAACTGTGCGCAATTGTCCCGTATCGAATCCATGTCAGTCTGTTTCTTTTTTTCTTTTTTCTTTTCCTTTATTTTCCCCCATGCTGGATAAATGTAATAATGATAATGATGATAATTCTGGCAACAATGCAGTATGTAGTATGTATGAGACCAGAGCTACGGTGCTTGATTGGCTGACCTTCGCTGATAGAGATCTGCCCTGCAGCCAAAACATTGAGTGATAGAGGCTTTATCACTTCTGCTCAGGCCGACAAGCCTGTGAAGGTGGTTTTGGCAGGGCTCGAGGAGCTTCTGAAACCTAATGAATACCTGGTTGGTGCTGAGGTCACCCTTGCTAATATCGGTGTAGTCTGCTCCATGCTCGGGCTCTACACAAAGATCCGAGGAAGGGATTTCCGTGAGACATACCAAAAAGTGGACTCTTGGTTTACCAGATGCGTCCAGCAGAAAGAGTTCCACGGCGTCCTAGTCCAAGACGCACATCTTGATTTTCTGCAGGATCTCAGATACCTGGTGCTGGATTCGGGATGCCCAAGGCAGGAGGGTCGCCAAGATCGCCAGGATCCAGACCTTCCAGAGCAGCCTGTTCCGGGGGATGGCAACTAAGTCTGCTTACATTTAAAGGGGGGGGGGGGGTTGAAGTACATAAAGTACATTTGCAATTATGTCCGTTTCACCATTAGGGTTTAACCCATTTTGATTTAGACCGGCTGATTTAGACCGGCTGTAAAGTGAGATTACCTGTAGGCCTGGAATTTTGATATTCAGGCCAGTGAGAGATTTTCTGGACTGTTCTCTGGTCCTCCCAGTCCCAACAAGTGAAGGGGAAGTGGCACATTAACCACCGCCTCCCAGCACCACCAGTGGGCTCTGCTATTTGTTCCCCATAGGGGATTGTTATTGTATCTCCCTGCTCTTTGTTTTATGATGGTGTTTAATTGTGCTGAGCAGGGAGAAAATGTAGCAGTTTTGGTTAGTTTTGGGTATTCCTTTGGTTAGTTTGGGGTAGTTTTGGGTAGTTTTGGGTATACATTTGGGTAGTTTTGGGTAATTTTGGGTACATTTGGGTAGTTTTGTGTACTTTGGGGCAATTAGTAGGACCCACTGAACACCTGGCCGCTATTGGCTTGGTATCAAAAGATTCAACTGGTTAGTGTAATTGTCTGTCTGTCTGTCTGTCTGTGTGTCTGTGTGTGTGTGTGTGTGTGTGTGTGTGTGTGTGTGTGTGTGTGTGTGTGTGTGTGTGTGTGTGTGTGTGTGTGTGTGTGTGTGCACACGTGCGTGTGTGTCCAAAAGGAGTTGGCCCAGTCATCTTGCAAGTGTGAGTCTGTGTGTGAGAGGGAGAGAGAGAGAAAGAGGGGCACAATATAGTGCAATTAAACTGTTAATATGTCCTATGTCAGTGGCCAGCTATACTGCCTGAGTGCCTGTCCATGTAGTCATTGTTTGTCAGCAGCAGCAGCAACAACTCTACCACCTGAGAGCCCTCTGTCCTGGAGCCTCAGGCCTTGGTTATGCGTCAGTTTGTTCATGTTCATTTGTATATTGTATTTTATTGGTTATTTGTGTTAAATGTAATCCTAATCTGTTTTCCTGAACTGTAGAGAATGTGTGTAATGCGCAGTGCACATAGTCACTTTAGTAATGAGTAACTTGGATAATATTGAATGTTTGTATTTCCCATGTTTGTGTACTCCTAATATGTAGTGGTAGGCCTACCCATCCCCCCCTTTGAATCTAATTGTCTTAGGTACCTAACCGTCTGTATTGTTTATGCACTGTTGAATTGTATGATAATTATGTTTCTCTTGTCTTTTAGTAAAAAAAAACATAACTGTGAAGCCTCACCACCTCCTTGCTCATCTCAAATGCGTGTCTGTGCAAAGGAAAATAAAGGCTTAAACGGAACTCTCCTTGTCTCTATGGGCGCGTTCGGAAATGCGCACTGGGAATGTGGTCAGTTTGTTGAGTGTGGTGGGCGGTGACGTCACAGAGTGCGTTCAGTGTGCCTTATTTACGAACGACCAGTTACAACCAAACACACCTTCCTGTAGGGGGCGTGCACGTTTGAGTTTGTTTTGATCCTGCACCTGCACTGCCACTCTCTGCAGCCAAGAGCCAACGAGAAACGCCAACACCTTTTTTGAAAAGCAGCACAACTTCACAAGCAAGTACTGTAGAAGCAACAATGGCAGAAGCGACTGCTCCAGTTATTTCTCTGTTGGCAAGTTCAGCCGTTGTTGAAGCAATAGTGGACAGCGACGAGGATGACGGCGAAGTTGAGGAATGTAAGTAGGCACTTTACAGGTATTTCAAGGCAATGATAGTTGTACACTGGGGGGGGATGAGTTAGATTTAGCCTTGGGCTAATCACAGCGCTAGGTGTTGGAACAGAGCACACACACACCAACATTTTCACTACATACTTGTATGAGTGAGTGAGTGACACACACACACACACACACTCACACACACACACACACACACACACACACACACACACACACACACACACACACACACACACACACACACACTATTTGATGAATTGAAAATGGTGGACCCTGTTGTAAACCAGTGTAATGCTTTATCAGTGTGTCGTCCACAGTAACAGTTGTGCTTTCAAGTGAAATGTACCCATTCTGCAAACTGTTAGCAAATACTTGAATCAATCCACACACACCAACATTTTCACTCCATACTTGTATGAGTGAGTGACAATACATGGCTATATGATGATAGATTATACCATTTTCTCTATAGGAGCAGGACTTGAGGGTGGACAGACATATCCTGCCCAACCAGAAGCCAGGGTGAAGATCACAGTATGCCGAGAGGGTCGTTCCTCAGTACAGGGACGATGCTTTCAAGGAGCATTTCAGGATGACACGCACAACCTTTGCAGTCCTAGCAGGTCCTTAACATGCCATTTATGTGTTTTACTCTCTTGGTGCTCTTGCACCTTCCTGCTGTGTTTACTCGTCATGATACTGACCAAAATTATGTTAGTCTTCCTGGGGTCTGCTACTGTAATGATTTTAACCAATATATTGACCATGCAGAACTGACCTGCAGGAGGGTTAATGTTGTGTAAAGCACTTTGAATTACCTTATTGAAATGTGCTCTACAAATAAGTTACATTTGTCTTGCTTTGCTTGTCTAACAACTACCTCCACAGTTAAATGAGGCCAAAACTGACCTTATTGTTGCCCCTGACAGCATTATTCCCACAGTGGTTGAAGGGATTGGGTCTCTCAAGGACAAAGTGCGTCCCAACCTCTGAAACCTGGGTGTAAACTTTGACCATACCATGCATCTCGACACTTGCATCTCACTAGTCACCCGTACATGTTTCTTCCACCTCAGGAATATCGCAAAACTTCGCTCACTGGTCTCTTTCCCCGAATTAGAAATGATCAGCGGTGGCCGAACGGATAGCGGCGCGGTCTAGATACCGGAAGGTTCCCAGTTCGAACCAGCCGTCCGACACGTTAAAATTACCACCGCTGAAATGCCCTTGAACAAGGCATCAACCACTACGATGAAATGTGTTCTATGAGCAGGGCCTGGCTGGAAACAAGTTCTTGAGCTTAGCCCAGATACCCTGGGTAAATATAGATTTCATTTCATTTCATTTCATTTCATCATTCATGCCTTTGTTTCGTCACGTTAGGGACTACTGTAACTCACTTGTCACCTGCCTTAGTAAAACAACCATGGATCGCCTTCAGCTCATTCAAAATGCTGCAGCCAGAATCCTTACCAGGACCAGTAGAATGTGCCACATCACCCCAGTCCTAGCCCAATTACACTGGCTTCCTGTAAATTTCAGGGTTCATTTTAAGGTCCTGGTGCTCACCTATAGAGTAGTGTTGCGCGGGTCAGGTTTTTTCATGACCCGCAGGTCACGCATGTGATAATAATCTGACTCGGCTCAGCCCGCCCCGCAGCACCACATCAATTTTCACAACTCGACCTGGCCCGCAACCCGTCATCATTAAATGCACGTCAAATGTGTCTTTGAATGCGGCTTTTATTCCGTCAAAAAAGGTGCTTGTAAACAGCCTTAATAGGCTAATAATGTCACTGAAGTGGCAACCACACATTTAATTACAGGCCTATAGTCTAAAGAAACAATAAATCAAAATAAAATACAATTTGGCTTTCCTTTTTTATGCTTTGCATATTAGACAGGCTATTATTTTCAATTAACAGAACGAATGACGCCATAACATAAATAGGCTATACCAAATATAGCTTCCCTGTTTGGGAAAATTACAGGCCTAAAAGACTTTCAAAGCAAGCCTTTTCAATATAGGCCTATATTTCAACAAGACAAATTATTTCAACAAGACAAAAAAACATCGCATCGCATTTCTTCACAATGCGCATAGCGTTGCATTCATGCATTGACGTGCAAAATGTAAAAGGCAAATAAAAATTCACTATAATTACATAAATACACCAGGAAGTGTGACATTTGGCATGGAGTATCCTGACACATAGGGGTAAGTAGCAGAATAGGATTTTGGGGCTATCTACCATTATATTCTTAAATATGACCTACATCATCTCCAGAAACACAAAAAGATATACTGTCCGCTTAACAAATAACAACAAAGATGGTTGTTTTCCAGCACATGATGGTGAATATCACTGCCTCACTTGTACATAGAAAGCTTCCCATATCCTTAAGCTTCAATTTAAGACCAAGATGACCTTTCTATCTTGAAAATTGCTCTTTCTGTAGCCAAAAGTCTGCACTATACCTCAAATCAGTGAAAAATGTATATTCAGTCAGTATCAGCTATAGGCCTACTTTTAGAATGAAATTAATGAATCACTGGGTTTGAACTGACTCCACATTATGGAATATGTCTTGCTGTTTCGTACTAAATAATAAACTATGTTAAAAAGTTTTGTCCCTTTGTCCCCGCTACCATTTGTATGCAAATTAGTGCCGCCATTATCTATTTTCACTATATATCTCAGACAATATTGCACTTAAATGAACAAATAAGGTGTCTAGACCTACCGGTATGTTTTGAGGGTCAAGGATCTCAGTGAAACTATTCTTAAAGTGACCACATATCTTTACAAATATGGTATCTAGACAGATGCTGCATTTTAAAGCGAGCATTATAGCAGTGGTTTTCAACCCTTTTCATATCGGGGTCCATTATTTGTTTGGCATTTGAGCCACGGACCGTTTGATGAAATTTAGTCTCAGACCCAAAACTTACAATGTTTTGTCGTCGTCTGATTGGATTTTGTCCACAATTCCATAATGTATTGATGTTGGTAGTGGTACTATAGGAGAGATACAGTAACAGTCGTTCAAAATAACAATTATTCTACTGTGTAGGCTACTGTTGGTTACATATTTGCCTGCGAGTGTGTACAGGGCAGAATATTGTAATGGATTGTGTGACTGTTTGTATTTAGTTCTGCATAGTCCAGGCCATTCTATAATGTGTATACTGCCGTATACTATTGTTCATTACCCTAATTGTGTAGATTTCTTGTAAATTAAGTAATGCAGATGTTTGCAGAATAATTTAACTCTTGGTCCATTTGGTTTAATTTTACACTCTCAAGAGTTAAAGATCTAATCCCTCAAGGACCACTGGTGGTTCCCGGACCACTGGTTGAAAACCACTGCTTTATAGCATATAGCGTTAAGCGCAATATCGTACAAAAAGCATCCTCAGTATGAATAATAGCTATACGGCAGTATACACATTATAGAATGGCCTGCACTATGCAGTACAAAATACATACAGTCACACTATCCATTACAGTATTCCACCCTGTACACACTCACAGGCAAGCAACAGTGTACAAACAGTGACCACCCAGACCCTATATACACTAGCCTGCACCATGCAGAAAAAAATGCACAGTCACATTAATCAGTCATCGTCTTCATAGAACTCGCTTCTTCTTCCGTGCCGCAATGAACTAACGTTTACACTTGATTTTTGTCACGGACACAAAATAAATGGTCAATAATTTTACCAGAAACCCAAATAGCTAGCCCTAAATGTATACGAATGGACTCATAATGTGCCATAGTGACTATGCCTGTGTGCTACACATTTTAAAGGGTAAAAAGGCTAATTCAAGATGAACAGAAGGACCCAACAGTCTCCTTGTGGGCAGAGGCGATTCTTCCTAAACGCAGACTACGCAGACTGCGTAGGGCCCCCGCCGCCCCCGAATTCACAAAAGGCCCCCGCTCGCCCTGCGCAAAGTCGGCAAAGAGCGTGCTACGTTATTTGCGTACCGACGTTACGCAAGGAACGGTGAGCACAGGGCGGGCGGAGGCGTGGGGGCCTTTTTACGTTATTTGCGCAGTGAGTGTAACGCTGCTCAGAATGGTGAAATCTTCCGCCAACAGCGTACCTTAGTGATCAGAATCAAGAACAGGCCTATCGTAGTAGACATTTCCAGCACGCGGAAACGCCCCCCTTTCAAAGTGTTATTTTTCTTCGGTGTCGTTTCGGACGGACGGGAGAGTAGCATATAAAAGAGTAAAGACAATAACAACACAGAACTCATCTTCAATCATGAAGCGTCTGTATCCTTCAGGAAATGATAAAAAGTTAAAGAAAAAGCGTAAGGATGAACTGCGGAAGGAGCAATCAGGTAAATAAACATGCCAACTTGCAGACTGACTTGCAGTGTCCTGTGCTGTGAATGTCGCGGTTTGTTGTTGTTGTGTTTACAGGCTGAGCCACGCTGGTGGCTAGGCTAGTAATGCTGCTGCTTGCTGCAGTTTGTAATCAATAATCATCTCTTTTATCATGACATGGTTGGGAGTGAGTGGTGACTCGCTGTAGTCTCACTCTGTGACTAGCTGTGCAGTCTGATTTGTGCTCTTATTAAACGCATCAAATTCGTAGTTTTGTTGTTGTTGCTCACTGCTCAGTATTGAAATATAAATAATTTAAATTGCAAAGGACTGGGGTCCACTGAGCAGAGGACCACTGCAGGGTCCACTGAGCAGAGGACCACTGGGGTCCACTGAGCAGAGGACCACTGGGGTCCACTGAGCAGAGGACCACTGGGGTCCACTGAGCAGAGGACCACTGCAGGGTCCACTGAGCAGAGGACCACTGCAGGGTCCACTGAGCAGAGGACCACTGGGGTCCACTGAGCAGAGGACCACTGGGGTCCACTGAGCAGAGGACCACTGGGGTCCACTGAGCAGAGGACCACTGCAGGGTCCACTGAGCAGAGGACCACTGGGGTCCACTGAGCAGAGGACCACTGGGGTCCACTGAGCAGAGGACCACAGGGGTCCACTGAGCAGAGGACCACAGGGGTCCACTGAGCAGAGGACCACTGCAGGGTCCACTGAGCAGAGGACCACTGGGGTCCACTGAGCAGAGGACCACTGGGGTCCACTGAGCAGAGGACCCCAGTGGTCCACTGAGCAGAGGACCACTGGGGTCCACTGAGCAGAGGACCACTGGGGTCCACTGAGCAGAGGACCACTGCAGGGTCCACTGAGCAGAGGACCACTGCAGGGTCCACTGAGCAGAGGACCACTGGGGTCCACTGAGCAGAGGACCACTGGGGTCCACTGAGCAGAGGACCACAGGGGTCCACTGAGCAGAGGACCACTGGGGTCCACTGGGTCCAGCTGTTTATACCAGTCTCTCTGTCATACCATCCCTCCCCACTGGGGGTGCTGTTTATACCAGTCAGTCTGTCATACCATCCCTCCCCACTGGGGGCGCTGTTTATACCATCCCTCTACACTGGGGGTGCTGTTTATACCATCCCTCCCCACTGGGGACGCTGTTTATACCAGTCTCTCTGTCATAGCATCCCTCTCCACTGGGGGCACTGTTTATACCAGTCAGTCTGTCATACCATCCCTCCCCACTGGGGGCGCTGTTTATACCAGTCAGTCTGTCATACCATCCCTCCCCACTGGGGGCACTGTTTATACCAGTCTGTCATACCATCCCTCCCCACTGGGGGCACTGTTTATACCAGTCTGTCATACCATCCCTCCCCACTGGGGGCGCTGTTTATACCAGTCTGTCATACCATCCCTCTACACTGGGGGCGCTGTTTATACCAGTCTGTCATACCATCCCTCTACACCGGGGGCACTGTTTATACCAGTCAGTCTGTCATACACAGACAGACACACAGACAGACAGACAGACAGACAGACAGACAGACAGACAGACAGACAGACAGACAGACAGACAGACAGACAGACAGACAGACAGACAGACAGACAATAAATGTTTATACCTTATTCTGCTCTGTTTGTCTACTTAAAACTGTTTTAAACTGTTTCAAAACCCCCAATTTTTTCATGGGGGGCCCCCTTGCTACAATCATGCTTAGGGCCCCTTGGAGGCCAGAATCGGCACTGCTTGTGGGCATGACATCTATTTAGCCCTTGCCTTTTCATCTTATTATAGACCACTAATTAAAATGTGTAGGTTCTAATTATGAAAAAATATAACAATAATAAAAACATTATTTATGATTAACATACTGATGATTGCACCTGACTTGATAAGGCAAAATGGTTGAAATTCTTCCATGTACACAAATACATATGGCTGAGATTTCAGTTCTTTATTTCTTGTTCTCAGTTCTCTGTTTGCTGGAAAGTTCTAGTCAAATGATTTGTGGTTTGTCCGCAAACGTCTTTCCAAGTTCTCTTTCTTCACCATCACTGTTCAGTTCTTGCTGATGAGACAAATAATTACAGTAGAATAATGATGAGAGAGCTCTATCCAGTTCCATGTATGGTACACAAATACATATGGCTGAGATTTCAGTTCTTTATTTCTTGTTCTCAGTTCTCTGTTTGCTGGAAAGTTCTAGTCAAATGATTTGTGGTTTGCCACCAAGTTCCCTTTATTCACTATCACTGGCACTGCATATAGTTAATTCACTCTATCCCACTCATTTGTTAGTTTCAAGAGTAGTAGTGGTTCCCATTAAGGTGAACAAGTATTCAATGTTGATGAGAAATCTTAGAACATGCGCACCGGTAGTTGGTGTGATGTAAGGAATTATGCCAGTGGAACAATGAAAGAGCAACAATGAAAGGCAGCTATTAGCAAACATTACTTCTAGCTGTCTGTCTTGTCTTGCATCCTCACCTGACATTAATGAGCATGTCATCTTGACACTTCACCAGTCACCAAAATAATTCAAACTAATTATTTAAATATTTTGATATATTGTAGACATTATAACCAACATAAACATAAATGTCACAGACATGGACAAGTCTTGTACGGACATGTTGATGACCCCTGGAACAAACAGACACATGCAATTAACCAGAATTAGGCGCCGATACATACAGCATATTTTAAAGGCATAGTAACATAAATCTGTTTTGAACATATACATACAATGATTTTTTGTATTATTATTATCTTCCCCTCCTGTCCGATGGGGGGGAAGCTGTGCCTGGGGGGCGGAGGTGCTCCAGCCCCTCCATCACCCCTACTTCCCTCAGCCATGGGACCACACTGGATTCAACCCCCCTTTGGTTTTTAACCATCCCTGCCCTTCATCATAGGGGTTTGGTTTTTCCACAATAGCTTCACACACACACACACACACACACACACACACACACACACACACACACACACACACACACACACACACACACACACACACACACACACACACACACACACACACACACACACACACACACACGCCAGGGAGGAGTACTGTACAATACAGCATTTCTACTCAGATCTACAAGCTCAAGTGTTGCCGTGCACACCACATGACAGTGGTGCTCAACAACTACAGTACAGTACAGTACAGTACAGTACAGTTCTATGAAGTACAGTACAGTACAGTACAGTACTATGAATTACAGTACAGTACAGTTATATGAAGTACAGTACAGTACTATGAATTATAGTACTGTACAGTACTATGAATTATAGTACTGTACTGTACTTCACTGTACTGTACTTCATAGTACAGTACAGTTCTATGAAGTACAGTAAAGTACTACAAAGTAAAGTACTACAAAGTACAGTACTACAAAGTACAGTACTGTACTGTACTGTGAAGTACAGTACTGTACTGTGAAGTACAGTACAGTACTACAAAGTACAGTACAACAAAGTACGGAACCAATAGTCAGACAACCAATAATAAGACAACCAATCGTCAGACACCCCAACAGCACCAATCACTTCAGATGGGATTCAATTAAATTCAATTTTATTAAAGTGTCAAATCAAAGTTGTCTCAAGACACTTAAATAATAAAGGTATCTATCTATCTATCTATCTATCTATCTATCTATCTATGGGTCTGATTTTTGAGTGGTGTAAACCACTCCTACGACTGGCTTTGTTAGTGTACGTGTCTGTCTGTCTGTCTGTCTGTCTGTCTGTCTGTCTGTCTGTCTGTCTGTCTGTCTGTTCGTACCAAAAAATGAGCATGGTTGCTACAGTCATTACGTCAGACATTACGTCAGACCACAGCTGATCAGGCTATATAAGACCTTACACCACTCAGTTCACACAGGTGTGATTTTTATATAATTGCAGCACTCATTTGCATAAAAATGACAGATGGGACACTTTGTCAGCTTTTTAACATAGCTCATTCAAGTAGGAAATATTCCATGATGTGGAGTGAGTTCAAACTCATTGAAACTCATTCATTCATTTATTCCAAATGTATACTGACAGAATTTTGGCTACAGAAAGAGCAATTTTCAAGATAGAAAGGTCATCTTGGGCTTAAATTGAAGCTTAAGGATATGGGAAGTTTTCTATATACAAGTGAGCAATGATATTCACCATAATGTGCTGGAAAATAACCATCTTTGTTGTTATTTGTTAAGCGGACATATATATTTGTGTTTCTGGAGATGATGTAGGTCATATTTAAGAATACAATGGTAGATAGCCCCAAAATCCTATTCTGCTACTTACCCCTATGTGTCAGGATACTCCATGCCAAATTTCACACTTCCATGTGTATTTATGTATTTTTAGTGAATTATTATTTGCCTTTACACAATTTCGCTAGAGACATATACCAAAAAAGGGGTTTTGGGGCCCCTGAAACCAAACGGAGCCGAGTTGGGGGTGGTCCCTTCATTTTGAGATGGCCCAAGGTATATGCTAACAGGAAATAATAGTGAAAAAAAGGTAGCAAAAAATAATATGAGGGCTGGGCCTAGCTCCCGGACTATATGGTCAGGCTCCGAAATATTTACTAACCTTGTCCAGCGTTATGTGCCAGAGAGGGCCCTAAGGTCTGTGGAACAGGGTCTGTTAATTGTCCCCAGCACTAGACTCAAAACAAAAGGTGACAGAGCCTTTCAGGTTGTAGCGCCCACACTGTGGAACGCTCTTCCTCAGGCCCTGAGATCAGCAGTTTCTGTAGACATTTTTAAGAACAAGCTCAAAACACTACTATTTGCACAGGCTTTTCCAGATGATTTCATGATTTTTCCTTGTGGGTATCGCTATTTGCTGTTTGCTTTGAGATCAATTGTATAGGCTGTTTTTCTGCTCTGTACTATTCTGTTTTTATTCTGCTTGTTATTGTTTTGTTTCTATTTCCTGCATGTAAAGCACTTGAGTTTTCTCTGTGAGAAGTGCTATATAAATAAAATGTACTTACTTACTTAACAGAGCAAATTGCAGAGGACCTGATAAACCAACATGGAGTGGGCCGATCATCCATTCTAGCCTCCAAGCAGCTATTAATTGTTCTGTGGCTATTGGGCAACCAGGAGTAATTCAGGTAACTAAGCCTAGTGACATACTATACCTTCATTAGTTCATTCGCTACTACTAGCTATATCAACGAGTCCATTCAATCACAAACTACACACCAATGCCACCAAAATGAACGCCCTACCAACAGCCATTAAGACATGTGAATCCCTTGACTCCTTCAAAACGGCCCCCCTCCCCCCACCCCCGTTTCCCCTTACTGTATGTTTTCCCCTTTAGAATTCCTTTTATATGATAATTTCCCTTTTGGTTTTTATATAGAAGTGTATATTTGTACGTTAATGATGAATTGATGGTGGACCCTGTTGTAAACAAGTGTAATGCTTTATCAGTGTGTCGTCCACAGTAACAGTTTTTGTATTGAGTTGTGCTTTCATGTGAAATGTACCCATTCTGCAAACCGTTAATCAATCAATCACACAAAGTATTGCATTTTGTATTGACAAATACAAATATTTCTTTCTTCTCGGCAGGGGGATCAGTGACCGTTGCAATGTGACAAAGTCAACAGTAGAGGCCTGCTTCAAGAGAGTCCTGAAAGCATTATCTTGTATCGCAAAAACTGTTATAGTATGGCCTACTGGGCCCAGGGTAGCAGAGATCATAAAGGGTTTCAGTAAAAACTATAACTTCCCCAGAGTGATTGGAGCCATTGATGGGACCCATATCCCAATCAAGGCTCCCCTGAAGTACCCAGAGTCTTACGTGAACCGAAAGGGTTTCCACGGCATCCACCTGCAAGCAGTCTGTGGCTTATTTTTGTTGCTTGTAAATATTGGTGGTTCACAGTCACTGGTTGATGTTTCTTTTTGTTGGCTTGTTTCTAAAATGTAGTTGATATTTGGGCTTTCATCCAAATGTTTTTCACACCAGTGGTTCTCCATGAACATGCCAAGGACCCCCAAATTAATTTGTATTTTTCCACGTAATTTGTGCCATGGAGCCCTGTATTAGATGTGTTGTTAAAATGTTTCAAAGATATTCCACATTTGCACTTTATCCACTCAAGATTTTTTTTTTAAATAGCAGGCTTATGTGCCTAATAGGCACATAATATAAATAACCAAACATATATGTGCATATTGTTTTGAGACTAGTTTGCACTTTGCATGGACATGGTTGCTTATTTCTCTCACAAAGTCAAAGAACTGGCAACCTTCACTGCGGGAATAATAACAAACCTCCACGTCTACTTTTTTCTAGCCTTTTTCGAGTGGATGACTAAAAAACACGACATGAAGCCATGTGTTGGCGCTTCTCCTTTTTCTTGAACCAGTAAACGGTTGGACATTAGATTTGTTTTGGAAGAAAGTATTCACTCTTCAGGAATTAGACAGAGCCGCTGCGTTACGGTTGAAAATTGTCATGTAGCTTTTTATAGCAAAGCAAACTAAATATATATAAATTAGCATAGTATCACTAAACAAACGTGTTTTTCTTCAGAATTGTTTCGTCATTACCACACCATGAAGAAAGACTGTGATTGATATTGAAGGGAGATATAATGCATTTTATAATAAAACAAAACGTAGCCTACGTTTCATATTCATGTGCGACTCCCAATCATTTCAGAGAACATGTTTCACTGTAACATTGTAACCACGTCTGTCATCATGCTTTTAATTAGTGGATATTGTAACATGTTATGTTTTACTGTAGTTCAACTGTATGGTAAGCAATCCCCAGCAAAATTATTACATGAAGAGAATGTACAACACGTTATGCAATATGCAATTTCTGCCAAATGAAATCGTTCAAATGAACACTAGATGGAATTCACCCGCTTCGACTGTTATCAATGGACAAGACCGCAGTTATCAGTTCGGATCAGTACGATTGTTTCAAGCTAGTATGGGCATGCTCTGCCGACTGTTCTGTCTATAGAAGTGTCTATTTGTACGTCTCTAAATGTTTTGATGATTTGAACATGGTGGACCCTGTTGGAAACAAGTGTAATGCTTAATTGGGTCGTCCACTCACAGTTAACAGCCTTTGTATTGAGTTTGTGCTTGAAATGTACTGTAATTCTGCAAACTGTTAATAAATTCTTCAATCAATCAATCAATCAAAACCCAACGGCTCAGTCGGTAGTTCTCCGTGATAATTTCGCTTGATAAGGGCTTGTTCTTCATGGTATGCCACCTACTCCGTTGAAAATCATTCAGTCGGCTCTATCACAAGATTAGATTCCTTTGATCAGAGAGGTCACGTGACTGGTCCGTTTTCCTGCAGTGCGCTGTGCAAACCCCATTGATGCATAACTTTTATTATCAGCGCAATATGCAATATTTTACAATATTGTAGGCATTATGATGTGTTTTGATTATATTTTCTGTGAGAAATGGTTAACGCCACAATCCCGTTCAGTAAATATCACGTCTATATCGATTAGGTGTCGTTCTTTTTTTCTTTTTTTTCTGCACAATGTTCATTGGTGTCAGTCATTTCCCTACTTATTGTCTATGATAGGGTAAGTCAAATAGCTTGATGGGCTAAACCGCTTGGCTGTCAATCCATGTATTACAGCTTCAAACCTTACATTAAACACGTATTTTTGCACCATTATGTCTCAATTACTATTAGCGTGAGTTTACGAACAATGTCATCAGCCGACGCGAGGTAATTAAAAAAAAGATATATTATTATTATTATTGCCAGTCAGCCATCCACTGTAAGAGAGGCTGTGACAGTTGCGTCACATTCACACGCACGCACACACACACACACACACACACACACACACACACACACACACACACACACACACACACACAGCTTCCTACGAGTATAGGCAATATTAGTTAATTTACAGTAATTCTACACCCCCTGATGCCAACGTGCACGGTGAAACTTTATCATGAGGTAAGTTTGTTTCCTTCTGTTCTGTTATAAAGTAGTGAGGGCAAGCTATAGCAAAGCTAATGTCTGTTTACCTTAGCTGTGGTTATAGCTAAATGCTCCAGATCAAAGCTAATACATATATTTTGGTCATAGCTGAAGATAGGGCTCTATTTTCGTGTGTGTGTGTGTGTGTGTGTGTGTGTGTGTGTGTGTGTGTGTGTGAGAGAGATACTGTGTGTGTGTGTGTGTGTGTGTGTTTGTGTGTGTGTGTGTGTGTGTGTCAGAGAGAGAGAGAGACTGTGTGTGTGTGTGTGTGTGTGAGAGAGAGCGAGAGACAGACTGTGTGTGTGTGTGTGTGTGTGACTGTGTGTGTGTGTGTGAGAGAGAGAGCGAGAGACAGACTGTGTGTGTGTGTGAGAGACTGTGTGTGTGTGTGTGTGTGTGTGTGTGTGTGAGAGAGAGAGAGAGTGTGTGTGCGTGTGTGTGTGTGAGAGAGAGAGATACTATCAAATAGTAGACATGTATTGATAAGGGGTACTCAATAAGCTTGTTATCTGATTTTTTCCGGGTATCGGTTATCGAGCTCCATCCCTTGCAGATTAAACTTTTTCATAGATTGCTTCATACTTGTTTTGACAGCACCATGTCAAACATCAATTGTGCAGTGTTGTGTTGGATTCATGTTATGCACTGTATTTTCAGACAGTTAACCACATTGCAGCACAAGGCATTATGACTCGTGAGCTTGTAGATCTGCTATTTTCAGATAATGTTACCCTCAGAAAAGGGATGCTACTAGTAGAGGTGCTGGTGCGGTGCTCCATTGTGACCAGTACTCAATAGTATTTGTGAGGGACTTTTATATGTGATACGATTTATAATTCATATATAACACATTTTCTTTCTGTTTTAGTGTGGCTGCCTCTCCATTCCCCTTGAGACATCCCCCAAGCTGGCTGCGTCATGACCACCCTCACAAAACTGCAGGAGACCCAACCCACATGCAATGTGAACTTGTAAATGTAACACTTAATGTAATAACATTTTCTTTCATAATAGTTAGCCACTAATAGCAATTTATAATGACAGCTAATATTGTTGGGAAGTGTCAGTCATGTCAGTGTGTGAAAAAAGAAAGCCGAATGCAGAGGTTTCAACAAAATATGGACTGCTAAAGTATTTATTTACTGAAGTCAGTAAATAGTAATAACATACTCTCACAGTCTTGTCGAGCCATGGTCTAATACAATATTTAATTTTGACCAAGAGATGGTTAAATGACAGGCTGTTAGCACCTAATCCAATCATAGGAAGAAAAACAAACAAGTCAGACAGTAGAAAAGCATGTTGCACTACAGCAGGCAATATCTTGGATGGATAGCAGTAGATCAATAAGACCAGGGTTCGATTTGTGGGGGAACAGTTTGTTAACCACTTAAACCATATAGTTCTTAACCCATTCTGGGCGGGAACCTCTTTTGGTGTTTAAGCATTATGTTGTACTTTAGCTGTTGAAAAATAGCTAAATAGCTTACGAGCTTGTAGATCTGCCATTTTTTTAAATCGTGAAAATGTGGTGCAAATCTTTGAATATATATTCTTTCAGAGCCAAATCTTTGCTTCTGTGGGGGGTCCCTGGAACAACATATTTTCAGATGGGGGTCCACGGCCAAATACATATCATTTTTGGGGTCCTTGACATGAAACAGGAGGTATTTCAGAAAACTGTCAGGATTTAGAAGACTTTTTTTTCCCGACCTCAGGCCTAAATGGGTTAAACCATATACTAATACCATATAACTAAAGTAGCAGACCAACAAGATCACAAAATATCACCATTGCGGTGATATTTGAGCTTGTAGATCAGCTACAACTAACTCAATTTGATAATATCAAACATAAGTAAATGTATCAGTTGGTAAACATTTCCCAAAAGGAAATGCAGGTATTTAAGTGTCCATAAGCAGGGATCAAACATATCGCCACTGTCCATAAACATTAATGACCCCTTCCCTTCCCCCCTGCAAATCAAACCCTGGATAAGACACTGGCCTTCACAGTATAAGAAAGACACCAGCATGAGTACAACCACCACGAAACAAGCACACCAGGTGAACTAATGTTTAAGTGTCATAGTATTGCAGGTTCAGCTAAATAAACTACATATTTATTCAATTGAATGTTTCTGATCATAAGTGCTGCTTGCTGATATATATATATGATATATATATATATATATTACAAGGAAATTAGAACAGGTGCATCATTGCCTTGTATGAAATGTATGCCTTAATATAGTCATTCCTTTGCTATAAATTATAGCATAAACTCAATTTACAGTGACAATAGAGCACCGAAGTCCTGATGTCAGTAGAGGGCGTCAGTCCCCAGGTTTGTGTATTTTTTATTTGCATTGTAATCTCCATAGGGGGATTTTAGATCGCCTCTGTGTTTGAAAAATAAACCGATCACCCCGGCCTTTTCACTCATATGGATATGATATGAAGCATCGACTGAACGTGGAAATGTACAAATATACCCAAAGAGTAACAAAATAAGCATTAGAAACGAGTGAAACAACCCAGAGACTACATTTCCGGGTAGGCGGGTGGCTGCGTCTGCCCGTCGCACAACAGAAACGGAATGACAGTATATATATATATATTATATATATAAGACCAGTCATGAGCTGGTCCAGTGGAGAGTTCTAGAGTGTCATCTCCTCCAGTGGCTATGACACTTGCCTTGTGGGCATAATTACTCCATGAGCTTTTCACCACCATCTTCACCATCGCCATTGTCGTCGTCGTCGTCATCGCCATCGTCATCGCCATCGTCATCGTCATCGTCATCCAGAGTAGCGTATATAGTATGATCGGGAGAGTTGGGAGGGGTGTCTTGTGACAGGTAAGCATGAGGAAGAGGTTCAATGTCTGAAACATGACGCTGGAACAACATCATGGCATCACGCATTTTCCTCTCCAAATTCAAAATGCTGCCTACAAGAACAGCTTTGAAGCCAGGGTTGTTGTTGTTGTCATCAATACATGATTGCATGGAAGCATGTTGCTGCCGGAGGTTCATGATGAGAGATCTCATCTCGTCTCTAAGCATGGCCTTCTCCTCCATGTGGAGGGCGTCGATGGCACGTCTTTTCAGCAATCTTGTAAAATCCCCCTCTTCGGTCTGTAAAGATAAACAGGGTAAAACTCACCTACTGTAACAAATAAGTAGCACCAACACTTACATTAACAATAGGAACTCTAACGAACTCTACGAACTCTTGGTTCTCAAAGTGTGGTCCAGGGACCCCCAGGGCTCCTTGGAGGGGCTCCCCAACAAAATGTGTTACGTGGCCATTTAAAAATAGCAGATAGGCCTATAGAAGCTGAATAATTTAGAATAACAAATCTTCTCTTCTGGGGGATCACTGGCAAAAATCATTTTCTGATGAGGGTCCTGGGCCAAATATCTCAATTTGATTGCTAGATGTTAGTTTGATTCAATAGTCCACTATGTTACATTCAGTGCCAGCTGTGTGGGGTGAGTTTATTGAATAATGAAGGGACAAACGTTTGTAGGGCAACAGCAGTAGCTGCACATTGATTTCACACCAATTTCCAGTTTTACCTCGGAGGTAAAACAAATCACAGAACACAGCAAATCAGGCTGGAAACCATACAGCCCTGGGGGACCCAGGTCAATTAAGTATATATAGTGGTTCATTAATTTGATTCAATTTGAAATCCACCCACATTTTCATCAATGATGAAATAGGCAGGAAAGGAGACATCAGATGCTTGGGCAAACTCCAACTGTGATGGTAAGGAGGTCTGTGGTGGCCACTGGAGTTACAGCTCTTTATTTGTTTAGACAACCTTACAGCAATGCCCTGTCCATCTGTAACAGAACATCAAAAAATAACAATGAAAAACACCCCAACAAAAACCTACATTACACAGTGGCAGTAATAATCAAACTTGGTAACTGACTTAAAAATATTCACTTGTGTTTAGTTGGAACAAAGGACCGGTATAGTATAGAGATCATCGAGTACTTAAAAACCTGTCACTCGCTTTGCCTAGTCGTGGTTTCAATTAATCAATATATCTATATGTACTAGTCCAGACGATATGTGAATCGATACAGAGGCTGCTATATCGATTGAGTGGGCGATGCAGTTTTGACAAACACATAATTTAGGTGCAATGCACAATAAAGCCACAAGGTGGCTTTTACTTTAATTTAAACTTAAAGACCTCTGTGGGCCTTAATGGGTATTATTGTATTTGGGCAATTCTTAAAGGCTTTGCCTTTGCTACAGAATAATAAAGAAGAGCTCTTTTAGTTAATTCATGGTCATTATTTGGAATCAACATACAATATCGTATATCGATCGTATATCGTGGCTTCTGAAACGTGATATGAATCTATCATGAGGTTGCAGGCAATACCCACTAGTTTCGTCCTGGGGAAACGGTGCAAATCATTTGTTCTATAGCAATATCAAAAGCATGCCATTTTATAAAAAATATTAAAAGTGACTTTTTCTACCTGGGTATTTGCCTTTGAGATGGAGTAGAGTGACTCTCTCCCTTGCCTCTGTGCGAGCTTGAAGAAGGAGTTGACTCCTAACCTCCCAGTCAAGGACCTTCAATGTTGACTGGAACACCACATCTGACTGATGCCATCTTGTTGCAATGCAGTGTTTTCCCTCAATTGTCTGAAGACAATTCTCTATCCTAAACAAAAGAAATATCAAAAATAAATGAATGCTGCCAGTACTCCGTAAAGCACACATGGACACAATTGAAATGTTATGCTTACTTACTGTATTTCCTCTGCAGCAGACGACTCCTTAGTATGCAATCTACATAGACATATTTTTTGTTAAAACTGATAACAAATCTTTATTGCCAAAACAATATTTCACGTGTGAACTGTGAATTGCTTAAGTAAAACAATTGTGGATAAAATACCTTGTGAAATCATAATCAAGTTGTGTGTCTGTGACAGGCACACATACATATGCCCATATATGGACCGTCGCTGGACATGCAGACGTCTGCACAAATTGACAAATAAGCCCATATACGACTGGACAAATCGTTGTTGTCATTTAACTTTCATTGTGTGGGATCTCAGAACACTGATCGGGTGGGGGGGGGGGCGAGAGACACAGACTACTTACAAAACATGCAATAATCCAGCTAATGCTGGGGAGTGCCAATAACCACAGCAGCACATTTTCTGCTTTTATAAAATACAGTAACGAGTGTTGGGGGGGGGGGGGGGGGGGGGGGGGGGGGTTGTAGATCCATCCTAATTGAGTTAGTTTAGCAAGTTGAGATTATACTTACTTGAGCTGGTTTAACTCGATCAACTTGGTGATGTAGACCCTCTTCCATCTGGGAACACACTCTAGAAACATAAAACAGACAAACAGCATCCAATTGAAATAAAGAGGGGGAATCCAATATTTTATGAGAATACATTATGCATGAGAATGACAACCTTTGACATAGGTAGTACATAATACTTTGTACTGGAATAAGAAATGCTGCTGAAATCAAGATGTGATTTGAGTTAAACCAGCATCACCCATTCTCACACATTTATACACCGTCTAAGTTGGAAACCATGCAAGGCACCAACCTGTGCAGTGTCCTGCTCAATTACACTTCGACTAACTCTGGGGGAGTCTGGGATCAACTGGGAACCCTCCCTGTTTAACCACTTAACATCTGCATTATATTAATTTGGCATACCTTTTGGCTTCGTCTTCTTAACGGAAAGTTGAGCCACTTCTGTCTCCCTTTCCATCCACCCCTGTACGTCCTGCTCTGAAATACACCCTTTAAGAAAACGAAATAAACAAATGTAACAATAGTTATTGATTACTTTTACTACATTATAGTACAAAGAACATGTGCAATGCACATGAATGACAGTGCTGTGTTTCTGTGCAATCATGTCAGTGGGATCGGCTGCACATTGGAAGCAAGCATTATTAGCCTATGAGCTTGCACAGAGGGAGCTCTGTCCGGACCGGAACGAGAAGCACTGATCGGTGAATGATTCGGTGAAAACTAATCTTTCTCATGAACGAAATGTTTCGAACGCTGAAATAAACAGCAATTCCCACTACTTGAGAATACAACTGAAGTGTGTGTGTGTGCGTAGAAGAAAGCTGTACCTGGTGCCTCTCTCAGGATGGCAGAAAACTCCACCTCCGCAGCAGTCAGGACCTTCTCTGCCCTTACCCATCTCTGATGGAGCTGCACATCTACAAACAGAAATTGTCAACTTTATGTAAAAACCAGCAGCATAATGTTAGGGCACATACTGCATGCTCACAAAATGCCTGCCTTTGGTAGGAACATGACACATCCAACACCAGTGAATACAGTACATGTTGTTAATAAAGAACATTCATTCCATGTGAAAAAGCTGTGACTGGAAGCAGCATAACCGGCAAAGATAGAAATGGGGGCAAACCTAGATCAGCCAATTTCCTCATCCTAAAATAAAGCAGCGCATCACTAAGGAGGTCGATGCGATGTGATGTGATGGCGTCATCTCTTTTGTGACTCGCGCGAATCTTCTTAGGAATGACCACAGCCTCTCCATGGCTTCTCCATCCGTCAGCCCAAACCCCTGCAGCCTTCTTGTGCTGTACATGATCTGTAAATAACAGACAATTGAAGTACATTTACATCAATGTACAGTACAATACACGCAATTCCAGACAACGTCACACTGACAAGAACCTGTATGTGTGCGCAGGTCGGGGGCAAAAGAAACCGATCGCTCATTACATTCAATGTAAAGTGGTCACAGCACTGACGCTGCTGCACAGAGAATGGCTGAGAACAGCAGACCTCCAAGCTCACAGCAGCCGCATCCATGACGCAAGCTTGTATGTCAGCTGTTCTCGGTGTGCAATACTGTTAGTGGGTGAAGTATATATATATATATATATATATATATATATATATATATATTACTAGGGTGCCTCTCTGCATCTCACCAGCCAACACACAAGAGGAGGTTGATTGAACTGAAACCAACACGTTTGGGGAACTGTTGGGAATTGATTACATGAAATAGGTGCATGCGGTCTCAATGTCTGTAAACAAGAAACCCAACTATAGCACGACTGCTGCACTATGGGTGCATTCATAATTTGTACTGTTTACATATTTAGTTTGTGAGTGTGTACTGTATGTGTGTCACTCTTTTAGTGCTTCCCTTGCAGAATAAGGCCATTCATAACCCTAACCATAAACATTAATCACAATACTTTCACTGACAGACAGACAACATTACCTGACACTGGAGTTTATGACCATAAACATGAAACGCCGGACTAGCTGGTATGCCTTCTCCTTTCTTCTGATGGAACACAAGACAATACATTACATAAAACTGTATTGCACAAGTAAATGTTGTCTTGAGTATTTAATAACGGTTTAAGAAATTGCTTACACGCATGTGTGATGACAGGACACATGCTATGTCATATATGACATGGAGCTCAATGCTCTTGTCCTGGCATCTTCTCAGCAACTCATCGATGACATACATGGAGAATGCCAGCCTATTGAGAAAAAAAACGACAGTTCTCCAATATTGTCCAAATGGGTTCCATGATGACCTAAAATGTAAATAAATAGCATCCAACATCTTTGGGTAACATTTGGAGCTTAGCAGTTGTGAAAAAACAAACTTGCCGTTGTCCCTGGTTCATGTTCACAAATAGCAGTGGAATTTCGTGTTTACAGCACGCTCCAGACAGCTCGTCTGCTGTTTTTTTTTTACCTGACCATGTTACCAGCTTTGAAGTTACTGCAGTCCTGATTAGAAAAGGAGAATTAAGTCTGACAACTTACATCAACTCAACGAGGAGTGATCGTGACCCCTCACAGCTGACACAGTGAAAAATTGTCACAACTTTACTCACTTCATTTGGTTTGGAGCTGTCGGGATGGGAGTGCAGGTAGACTTGCACATCCTCCTCCTTTGCAAACATGGTGTTGCCATGTAAAGGCTCTTCTGTGCTGTTACCCGAACTCCTCTTTCTGACCAGGCCAAAGTTGCCATCCAGGGACACTAGCATCTTTCCCTCATTCTGAAAGTAGTAAGTAAACATAATATGCGAGGATGAAGTGGAATTTGGAAATGAGCGTTCATAGTATACTATGCAAAGTGAGCACAATTTCATCAAGATCATACAGCCTGAATATGCATTCTTATAATTTAATTATATGAACTAGATCTAACCTGTGGACATGCTGGGCATGTTATTCCGTCATCAAACGAGGTACAAAGACCGGCTAGTGTCCGGCACCTGTAATGGTGGTGACGGAACTCGGAGATCGATTCCCCTACTAGGGCTCTGTACAGCATGTTAACCTGTTAAGCAGTAAAGAAAAAAATGTATTAAAGAAAATATTCAAATGAAATGCCAATAACTAAGAGGCTCATGGTTTAGGACTGTTCTTATGGGCTTGAATTCTTCCTCTACCGTCTCACCAAATTCATAACATTATGTATGTTTAGATGCATTACAAATAATTAGGATAACTCCATGCTATAACCCAAAGTGTATGAAATCTGTTGCCCTGACTAGTTTAAGAGAGAAATACAGTTACGGGACACTGAAACTGAATGCATAAAAACGAATAAAAAACAATAACTTTAGCTACATTACCTCTGCAAGAGACAGGTTCTTCTTCCATCTTAATGTGTTGCAGAATCCTTGAACAGACACCTGGCACTCCAAAGACAGGTAGTCAAACAGCTCAAGTAGAGGTATGGAAAATGCTGTTTGCGTTTTTTCCGGTGTTGCAGGCCAGAGCCCGTACCTCAGCAGAGTGCACGCTTCTGGTTCGCATCCACATAGACCGACGCTGAAGTTGCACAGCTGGCCTACAAGGGGCAAAGAGAAAGGCAAAAGGTTACTCAAGATGTAATTGTCTCTCCCTCTTTCCTGTCCATCTTCACTTGATACTATCAATGAAGGCAGAAAAGCCAAAAACAAATCTTAAAAAAATAAAATAAAAAATATACATCTTGGTTACACAGTTATACACATTCCTGGGACATGAGAGAATGTTCCAGTGTTGGAAACTGCCCATTGTGAGAGTATATGGGATTTTATTGTATTTACCCGCCATCACTAAACACACCAAAGCCAAGATAACACCTGCCTGCTCAAAAGTCAGGGATGTGTGCAGGGAAACAAGCGGAAAGGCCATCTTCTACGATGTCACTGAGCATCATGAAGCTACCCAAGGACCCACCCACATCAGCAACATTATGAAAATCACATAAAGAATACACATAATTGTCCAGGTGAAAAACACGCGGGTTTAGTGTTCTAGGGTTAATGACATGAAAGTGATTTTGTTGGAAAGGTACTAGACATTCAGTAATAAATCAAACCATGAAATGCATTGCTTCAAAACACTTTCCATACACTATGATTTGACCTGTAAGGAATGCGGTTTGTAATCAAAGACATATGAACTATATTATTACAAACCTGTGTTCCCAATTATGGTCATGTCTCTTCTGTACACATGATGGGAATTGTGGTCCTCATTCAAATGCAGGGCAAATCCCAGGGAAGACCGCTCATAGCACGTTTGCTACAGAATAAGGGAAAGAAAATTAGAAAACCCAAAGATGGGTAGTTTGGATCAACTGTGAAAAAGAAAAGAAAATCTAAATGAATCACACTGACTTGGACCCCTGGCTAATAAGACATTATAATTGCCTCTATTAATTATATTAATTTGGCATACCTTTTGGCTTCGTCTTCTTAACGGAAAGTTGAGCCACTTCTGTCTCCCTTTCCATCCACCCCTGTACGTCCTGCTCTGAAATACACCCTTTAAGAAAACAAAATAAACAAATTTAACAATAGTTATTGATTACTTTTACTACATTATAGTACAAAGAACATGTGCAATGCACATGAATGACAGTGCTGTGTTTCTGTGCAATCATGTCAGTGGGATCGGCTGCACATTGGAAGCAAGCATTATTAGCCTATGAGCTTGCACAGAGGGAGCTCTGTCCGGACCGGAACGAGAAGCACTGAACGGTGAATGATTCGGTGAAAACGAATCTTTCTCATGAACGAAATGTTTCGAACGCTGAAATAAACAGCAATTCCCACTACTTGAGAATACAACTGAAGTGTGTGTGTGTGCGTAGAAGAAAGCTGTACCTGGTGCCTCTCTCAGGATGGCAGAAAACTCCACCTCCGCAGCAGTCAGGACCTTCTCTGCCCTTACCCATCTCTGATGGAGCTGCACATCTACAAACAGAAATTGTCAACTTTATGTAAAAACCAGCAGCATAATGTTAGGGCACATACTGCATGCTCACAAAATGCCTGCCTTTGGTAGGAACATGACACATCCAACACCAGTGAATACAGTACATGTTGTTAATAAAGAACATTCATTCCATGTGAACAAGCTGTAACTGGAAGCAGCATAACCGGCAAAGATAGAAATGGGGGCAAACCTAGATCAGCCAATTTCCTCATCCTAAAATAAAGCAGCGCATCACTAAGGAGGTCGATGCGATGTGATGGCGTCATCTCTTTTGTGACTCGCGCGAATCTTCTTAGGAATGACCACAGCCTCTCCATGGCTTCTCCATCCGTCAGCCCAAACCCCTGCAGCCTTCTTGTGCTGTACATGATCTGTAAATAACAGACAATTGGAAGTACATTTACATCAATGTACAGTACAATACACGCAAATTCCAGACAACGTCACACTGACAAGAACCTGTATGTGTGCGCAGGTCGGGGGCAAAAGAAACCGATCGCTCATTACATTCAATGTAAAGTGGTCACAGCACTGACGCTGCTGCACAGAGAATGGCTGAGAACAGCAGACCTCCAAGCTCACAGCAGCCGCATCCATGACGCAAGCTTGTATGTCAGCTGTTCTCGGTGTGCAATACTGTTAGTGGGTGAAGTATATATATATATATATATATATATATATATATATATATATATATATATATCACTAGGGTGCCTCTCTGCATCTCACCAGCCAACACACAAGAGGAGGTTGATTGAACTGAAACCAACAGGTTTGGGGAACTGTTGGGAATTGATTACATGAAACAGGCGCATGCGGTCTCAATGTCTGTAAACAAGAAACCCATCTATAGCACGACTGCTGCACTATGGGTGCATTCATAATGTGTACTGTTTACATATTTAGTTTGTGAGTGTGTACTGTATGTGTGTCACTCTTTTAGTGCTTCCCTTGCAGAATAAGGCCATTCATAACCTTAACCATAAACATTAATCACAATACTTTCACTGACAGACAGACAACATTACCTGACACTGGAGTTTATGACCATAAACATGAAACGCCGGACTAGCTGGTATGCCTTCTCCTTTCTTCTGATGGAACACAAGACAATACATTACATAAAACTGTATTGCACAAGTAAATGTTGTCTTGAGTATTTAATAACGGTTTAAGAAATTGCTTACACGCATGTGTGATGACAGGACACATGCTATGTCATATATGACATGGAGCTCAATGCTCTTGTCCTGGCATCTTCTCAGCAACTCATCGATGACATACATGGAGAATGCCAGCCTATTGAAAAAAAACCGACAGTTCTCCAATATTGTCCAAATGGGTTCCATGATGACCTAAAATGTAAATAAATAGCATCCAACATCTTTGGGTAACATTTGGAGCTTAGCAGTTGTGAAAAAACAAACTCACCGTTGTCCCTGGTTCGTGTTCACAAATAGCAGTGGAATTTCGTGTTTACAGCACGCTCCAGACAGCTCGTCTGCTGTTTTTTTTTACCTGACCATGTTACCAGCTTTGAAGTTACTGCAGTCCTGATTAGAAAAGGAGAATTAAGTCTGACAACTTACATCAACTCAACGAGGAGTGATCGTCCAGGCCCGAACGGAATACGCGGCCGCGGTGTTCCGATGAAAACGACGCGGAATTTCCGCGGAAATTTTACACGTTCATGTTGTAGTTTACTTTACCCAGGCCAGCATAATATTAACCAGTGGACGCACCCGCCCCTCCCTCCTCCCCTCATTCTCTACTGCTGACTAATATGTTGGAGGCTCTGGACGAGAATATTTAATATAACTTTATCAAAACTTCAAAAGCTGTCGGAAGTCCTGTCTGATTTACTGCAGAGGAGCCGACTGCTGAGTGACACGCGTCTTCGTCGTCATTCAATAACTTCTGAAGCAACAGGAGTGCGAGTGATTTGGGTAAGTAGCATTTACATTTAGGCTACTATTGTAGCTTAGCTGGTTTGGTTAACATGCTGAACTAAATTTAAAAAAAATTGGGCAGCGTTGCTGCGTTTCGATCGCTCCGAGAGGCGAGAGAGAGCTGAGAGAGAGAGAAAGTGTGTGTGTTTGGAGAGACTGCATGCGATGTGCGTGCGAGAGAGAGCGAAAGTGTGTGTGTGTGTGTGTGTGTGTTTGGAGAGAGCGTGCGTGCGAGAGAGTGAGTGAGTGAGTGCCCAGTCTGCCCTCCTTTCCCTAGTGCCCACTCTGTTTTGGTGCCCACCTATCCCTGGTGCCCATGTCTGCCCACCTTTCCCTAGTACCCACTCTGTTTTGGTGCCCACCTATCCCTGCTGCCCACTCTGTTTTGGTGCCCACCTATCCCTGGTGCCCAGTCTGCCCACCTTTCCCTAGTGCCCACTCTGTTTTGGTGCCCACCTATCGCTGGTGCCCAGTCTGCCCACCGTTTCCTAGTGCCCACTCTGTTTTGGTGCCCACCTATCCCTGGTGCCCAGTCTGCCCACCATTTCCTAGTGCCCACTCTGTTTTGGTGCCCTAGTCCCCTAGACAGCACCATGTCAAACAGTGCAGTGTTGTGTTGGATTCATGTTCAGTATTTTTAGACACCCACTTAGTCGCACTGTCGCAGCATGAGGCATCATTTGGGAACTTGTAGATCTGCTATTTTCAACTAATGTTACCCTCAGAATAGGGATGCTAGGGTTTTAACACATTGTCTTTGTTTTGCAGTACGATCTAGGACTGAAACCCTGGCTGCCTGCCTCTCCAAGACCCATGTACTGCTGAGAGGAAGAAGTTTGTGTTAGATTTTATAAAGGCTCTGGTTGAGGCAGATATTCCTCTTGAGGAAGCCCCCAAGCTGGCCCCTGGCTATCTGGCTGGCTGATTGACTGAGTGACTGACTGACTGACTGACTGACTAGCTGGCTATAACTGACTGGCTAACTGACTGGCTGGCTGGTTAACGGACTGAGTGGCTGGCTGGCTGGCTAATGGACTGACTGGCTGGCTGACTGACTGACTGGCTAACGGACTGGCTGACTGACAGACTGACTGACTGGCTGGCTTTTTGGCTGGCTGGCTAATGGACTGGCTGGCTGGCTGGCTTGTATGTTCATGGACCCATTGTAATTTAATTTCACATTTGTTATTTGAATTCGAACATTTGACTAATAGATCTTAATTACTTTGTTGTGGTACTTTAAGGTTTATTTCGCATATTTAGAGTTATTTTTGCTCTAAACACATTGATTATAGTCCTGGATAACTGTCTAAAACCTTAAAAGGAAAAAAAACACTCCGCAGAATCCCGCAGATTTTCCTCCAGAGTCACCGCAGAAAAACAGAAAAAACCCGCATATTCCGTTTGGCCTTAGTGATGACCCCTCACAGCTGACACAGTGAAAGATTGTCACAACTTTACTCACTTCATTTGGTTTGGAGCTGTCGGGATGGGAGTGCAGGTAGACTTGCACATCCTCCTCCTTTGCAAACATGGTGTTGCCATGTAAAGGCTCTTCTGTGCTGTTACCCGAACTCCTCTTTCTGACCAGGCCAAAGATGCCATCCAGGGACACTAGCATCTTTCCCTCATTCTGAAAGTATTAAGTAAACATAATATGCGAGGATGAAGTGGAATTTGGAAATGAGCATTCATAGTATACTATGCAAAGTGAGCACAATTTGTTTTCATACAGCCTGAATATGCATTCTTATAATTTAATTATATGAACATCCAGAACTAGATCTAACCTGTGGACATGCTGGGCATGTTATTCCGTCACCAAACGAGGTACAAAGACCGACTAGTGTCCGGCGCCTGTAATGGTGGTGACGGAACTCGGAGATCGATTCCCCTACTAGGGCTCTGTACAGCATGTTAACCTGTTAAGCAGTAAAGAAAAAAATGTATTAAAAAAAACATTAAAATGAAATGCCAGTAACTAAGAGGCTCATGGTTTAGGACTGTTCTTATGGGCTTGAATTCTTCCTCTACCGTCTCACCAAATTCATAACATTATGTATGTTTAGATGCATTACAAATAATTAGGATAACTCCATGCTATAACCCAAAGTGTATGAAATCTGTTGCCCTGACTAGTTTAAGAGAGAAATACAGTTACGGGACACTGAAACTGAATGCATAAAAATGAATAAAAAACAATAACTTTAGCTACATTACCTCTGCAAGAGACAGGTTGTTCTTCCATCCTAATGTGTTGCAGAATCCTTGAACAGACACCTGGCACTCCAAAGACAGGTAGTCAAACAGCTCAAGTAGAGGTATGGAAAATGCTGTTTGCGTTTTTTCCGGTGTTGCAGGCCAGAGCCCGTACCTCAGCAGAGTGCACGCTTCTGGTTCGCATCCACATAGACCGACGCTGAAGTTGCACAGCTGGCCTACAAGGGGCAAAGAGAAAGGCAAAAGGTTACTCAAGATGTAATTGTCTCTCCCTCTTTCCTGTCCATCTTCACTTGATACTATCAATGAAGGCAGAAAAGCCAAAAACAAATCTTAAAAAAATAAAATAAAAAATATACATCTTGGTTACACAGTTATACACATTCCTGGGACATGAGAGAATGTTCCAGTGTTGGAAACTGCCCATTGTGAGAGTATATGGGATTTTATTTTATTTACCCGCCATCACTAAACACACCAAAGCCAAGATAACACCTGCCTGCTCAAAAGTCAGGGATGTGTGCAGGGAAACAAGCGGAAAGGCCATCTTCTTTGATGTCACTGAGCATCATGAAGCTACCCAAGGACCCACCCACATCAGCAACATTATGAAAATCACATAAAGAATACACATAATTGTCCAGGTGAAAAACACGCGGGTTTATTGTTCTAGGGTTAATTACATGAAAGTGATTTTGTTGGAAAGGTACTAGAAATTCAGTAATAAATCAAACCATGAAATGCATTGCTTCAAAACACTTTCCATACACTATGATTTGACCTGTAAGGAATGCGGTTTGTAATCAAAGACATATGAACTATATTATTACAAACCTGTGTTCCCAATTATGGTCATGTCTCTTCTGTACACATGATGGGAATTGTGGTCCTCATTCAAATGCAGGGCAAATCCCAGGGAAGACCGCTCATAGCACGTTTGCTACAGAATAAGGGAAAGAAAATTAGAAAACCCAAAGATGGCTAGTTTGGATCAACTGTGAAAAAGAAAAGAAAATCTAAATGAATCACACTGACTTGGACCCCTGGCTAATAAGACATTATAATTGCCTCTATAATTTAAATATAAAACACATATATTTTATTTTATAAATAGAAAATCTTTCAATCAATAGCGAGCGACACCTCCCATCAAAAGTTGATGATTTCAGTTGTCCATTTGTGATCCAGCCCTATGCACTGTATGGATTGCATGTGCTAATAAAGTATTTAAAATAATGCTTTGATCTAATGCGTTCCATAGGGCTAGACCTCATGGGCATATGACTGGCAACACGAATGGTCCCCATTGAGTGAAATATTTATAAAATAAAATATTTAAGGTGTTTTTGAGGAGCGCCCCTCCTATATTCAGCTATTAGTGTAGATTTTCATTTACAGAAAATTTAAATTCGCATTCACAATGAATGGAGAATCATATGTTATATGTGGACGAGCAAATCGACATGTTACGTCATGATGATGTACGATGATAAGAGCACCCCCCAGTTTTTTAACATTGATGTATTAATACATCAATGTTAAAAAAATGGAATCCGCGGGCCGCATGCGGCGCGTGGTGCCTAGCTTGCCCTGGTGCCCAGTCTGCCCTCCTTTCCCTAGTGCCCACTCTGTTTTGGTGCCTAGCTTTCCCTGGTGCCCAGTCTGCCCTCCTTTCCCTAGTGCCCACTCTGTTTTGGTGCCCACCTATCCCTGGTGCCCATGTCTGCCCACCTTTCCCTAGTGCCCACTCTGTTTTGGTGCCCACCTATCCCTGCTGCCCACTCTGTTTTGGTGCCCACCTATCCCTGGTGCCCAGTCTGCCCACCTTTCCCTAGTGCCCACTCTGTTTTGGTGCCCACCTATCCCTGGTGCCCAGTCTGCCCACCGTTTCCTAGTGCCCACTCTGTTTTGGTGCCCTAGTGCCATTTTGCGGCCCGCGGCCCCGTGGTGGATTTTCTGATTCAACACTACCTTTTAGCGACTTATAGCCAATGCTCTGAGGCTGAGCAGCTACAGAAGCAAGGGAGGTCCCTTGCTTCTCTAGCCGAGTGCCTTAATTGCTCCAGCTGTGTGGGGTTAAGTGTTAAGTATCAAGAATTTGTGGAATGCAGCCTAGGTCTCTCTCCCAATTGCTCTGTCGGGTGAGCTCACTGAAGCGTGAAGTACCATAAGACACACACCTCTCTCTCTCAATTCAATTCTCTCTCTCTCTCTCTCTCTCTCTCTCTCACACAAAAAAGGCGTTGTAGGAAAAAGAACACAAACCCCTCTCTCTCCCCCCCTCTCCCTCTCCCTGTCAATCACAGCGACTACATCGGGGTTTTCCTAAAACTGCGATGGGATCCATTCCATGATAACGCATGTGTTGTAGGAAAAGGTCCAAGCTTAGAATCTCATTGTATTATAAATCATAAAATAAAAGGTTGTAGTAGCCAGACACACATAACAAATACACCAGACTGGGCAATGTCTACGAAACGAGTGGCAAACCTATTGTGATGACTGATGATAGCATGGGCCATTATGAACACAACAGTCGTGGTTAGAGTGGGTGACAATGTTATCACACGTAAAGATGAAATTACCTACCTAGGTTCCATCCTGGAGGCTAATCTTTCCGGTGATAAAATGGCCACCAACGTAATCAAAAAAGTCAACTGGTCAACAAAAACACCTTGAAGACCTTAACAGGAGCCCTTGTACAGGGTTTCTTTGACTATGCATGCACCTCCTGGTACCACAGCACCTCAAAGGCCCTTAAAACCAGGCTCCAGACTTCCCAAAACAAACTGGTCAGGCTCCTACTTGATCTAGCCCCCCGAACCCACCTCACCCCTGCCCACTTCGACAGGCTGGAATGGCTTAGGGTCGACGACAGAGTACAGCATCTTGCAATGGGTCTGGTCCACAAGATTCGATACACCACCAAGATACCCATGTACCTGTCTAGATACTTCCTTAATGTTAACGAAGTCCACACCCACAACACCAGAGGGAGTGCAACGAACCATGTACAACCCAGATTCGGCACAAACAAGGGACTAAATTCTTTTCGCTCCTATGCCACCAAAATGTGGAACGCCCTACCAACTGTCATTAAGACATGCGAATCCCTTGACTCCTTCAAAACCGCTCTCAAAGGGCACCTACGGATGGCTGCAATTTGAAACTGGCCCCCGTAAAATCTGAATCCCCCCCCCCGCCCCCCCCTTTTTTCCCCTCACTGTATATATTTCTTTTCCCTTTTTACCTCCTTTATGATGAATTCCTGTTCTGTCTATAGAAGTGTCTATTTGTACGTCTCTAAATGTTTTGATGATTTGAACATGGTGGACCCTATTGGAAACAAGTGTAATGCTTAATTGGGTCGTCCACTCACAGTTAACAGCCTTTGTATTGAGTTTGTGCTTGAAATGTACTGTAATTCTGCAAACTGTTAATAAATTCTTCAATCAATCAATCAATCAAAAACATCAACATCATATATCGACAGGAGGGCATGCAGAGCAGCAGCCATACAGAGCATTAGCATCAACAAACGTACAGCAGGGCAATCAGTCTATAGTTACACAGATGAAGCAAGGTGAGCTGTAATAGGGCCCCATATATATTTGAATGTTGCTAGACTGTTCTGGCCGTTGCATCGCAACCTCTCCAAATGTATCAAAGATACGAATTCATTAAGCCATTTAGTAAAACATGGTACAGTGGGTGTCTTCCACTCAGTTAAGATCATTCTTTTAGCTACTAATGTGCCGAGCATAAGCGTCTGCTGAGTACTATGGCAGCGCAAGGATGGTGTTGGAGCATCCGAACAGGGCAGCAAGAGCATCAGGTACAATATTAATGTCATATACCCTGCTGTACCATGAAAACATATTTTGCCAGAACAAAGCAATTTTTGGGCAGGACCAGAAGGTGTGGCCGAGTGTGCCCTTGGAGATGTTGCATCTGCCACAGATATCAGAAACAGCTGGATACATTTTGTTCATTCTGACCTTTGAATAATGTAATCTATGGATGACTTTAAATTGGATAAGTGCAGTCTTATATCCAATGTCAATTGTCTACATAGGCAGGAGATGTGTTCATATTCACCAGTGACACGTAAATTATACATGTTGATTGATATAATATACATTAGGTTAACTATGATGAGCAGGTTTGTGCCTTGTGGGTTTTCCTCCACTATCAGTGTATGAAACTATGAATGTGCATGTGAACGGGTGAATGTAATGCACAATGGTGCTATATAAATGCACCATTTTACCATTATTGGTAGAATATACATCAGACAATACACAGATGCTCAGTCTACAAGTCTATTAATTAAAAACATTCATATATCTCTACTTATTATCTACTGTTATCATGATCAGCAATCACGGGTTTCATTCTTACTGCTGCTGGTGATATGACATCTGAACTCCCTGGGATCAGTTCTATCAATTGATAGTTCTATCTGAGATTACAGTAGGCTACCGGTCACGGCCACACAGCCAACTCAAGGTACGGCCACGGAGCCGACTTGGGGACCCAACGCAGCTCCTCCGAGGAAAACAAACAAAGGAACGGAGCTGAACGTGAATCCCCCCCACCCCTTTTTTTCCCTCACTGTATATGTTTCTTTTCCCTTTTTACCTCCATTATGATGAATCTGTTCTTTGTCTATATAGAAGTGTCTATTTGTACGTCTCTAAATGTTTTTGATGAATTGAACATGGTGGACCCTATTGTAAACAAGTGTAATGCTTAATTGGGTCGTCCACTCACAGTTAACAGCCTTTGTATTGAGTTTGTGCTTGAAATGTACTGTAATTCTGCAAACTGTTGTAGTAACTGGAACAAATAGCCTGACTACGCCGCCTCCCGCTTGGATGACAGGAGGAACCCCTAAAAGATGTACACCTTATCTAGTATAACTGACCAACTTCCCCTTTAACAGGAACAATTTAAGTACAAGAGGCATTTGTGGAAAACATATAAACACTTTATTCACAGTATCACAGTATATATTAAAACGTTAGGGCAATCTGTAAGTAAGGCAAGATAATAATAAAATAAAGTGTTTAGCTCTCATAAAGAAGGGCGGGTCGGCCCGTGCACACAGTAAACTAACTCAATAAAATGGGGAAAGAAAGGGGACAGGCCTAGCACCAAACTAATTCAAATCAATCAAACAATAAAATCAATACAAAACATGCAGTGCAGGGGGTTAACAAATACACACCAATAAAAACCCAAAGGTCCCACAGTGCAGTCCCAAAGGAGGAGAAAGTGTTGTGTGCAGCAGGGCGGACCCGGCCTTTAACAGGGTTACACTGTAACAGAAAATAGAGAAAACAATTAACACATGCCAAAGGAAAGCAAACCAAACCTACAGTGCCCTAGCTATAAACTAAATACAAAATTCAAATAAACAAACAAAAGGGTAAAATAACAGTGGAAAACAGTGGCTGGACTGGTCCCTTTAAGGAAACATAAAAACACATTAGTGCCAGCCCTAGTAGTACACAAACACTGTATTCAAATCATTAAAAGAACAATAAAACCTACTTTGATTTGCAGTGAATTAACAGTGCAATCAATGTGAGGGCAAGGGGGACATCAACATCATCACAGCTACAAGAGAAGACAGTGAAGTGATTAGAAAGCTACATTTAAATACACAAATACATGCAGTGCATAGAAATATATGTACTGTTTTACCAGTCTCTCAGTCTCTAAGCACAGCAGCAGGTCACTTCACTTGCGTATGATGAATGTCAGTTGAAGACTGAAATACAAATAAATACATTTAAATAAGGTCAAATAAAACAATATCGATAGACTAAAATGCTAAAACAATGGCCAAACGTGGCATGTGCCGCAACAAACAGCTTTGGCCTACCATGTTTCCTCCATGAGAAGGAACACCAGTTTCTGCAGCAGAGTCTAAATGGCTCTCTACTAGGAGGAACAAGGCTTTTGTACTTCCTGCTGGTCATGTGACTAGGTCACATGAATGGTGCAGTAGGTGCACCATTTACCTTGATTCCCACACTGTTAATACATATTTAAATCAATCAATACCATTTGGTCTGCTGTTGTGTGTGAAGGAAGCCTAATATGACAAACATTACGGTACATCTGAGCCTATTCCATAAACAATGGAAAGACACTCATCATCAAGCTTGCAACAAAGACAAAAGTAAAGAAATGTGATTTCTCTAATTCCCTGTCCTGCACAGCAATGCAAGGCAACTTCATGATAAACATTGTATGTTGTATTCTACATACAAAAGCCAAGATACATTTCTGGTTTTAATAACATTGTCCATATCATGGACATGTGCACCACATGTTAAGTCACAACATTATTTCTTGTGGATAATTGAATATAAATTATAAAGCGGCAAACAAGTACATACCTCCTTCTCTCGCTCAGCTGCTGTGCTCAGGCTTGAGAGAATCCGCGCGATTTTCTTTAGGGCTGGCTGGCGTGGAATAATACAGCCAATGAGAGTGCAGGGCACTGGGTGTGTGTTGAGATTCGGCAAATGGGGGAAGATGTTAAGAGACGGCCAATGAAGGCTCATACTATACTCCAGTTTTTGGTGATAGCTTATCACCTAAAACGGTGAACAGAGTTGAGGCCATCATACTGCAGAATGGGTAGAAAGCATTACTGTGGACGACACAGACACTAATAAAGCATTACACTTGTTTACAACAGGGTCCACTTTTTTCAATTCATCAGAACATTTACACACAAATATGCACATCAGGCTGTTGTCTCCCAGGCATCAGGAATAGAACGAACTAGCTAAACTGATGATATATCTGACATGATCATTAACTCATGATGATTATATCATTAAACTTTCGACAGACAGACAGACAGACAGATAGACAGACAGACAGACAGACAGAATATAACTGTCTGTAATCTTTAATCCATAAAACCAGAGTTGTGTTGAGTTGTAGTCCTTGCTCATTGGAAGCAGTGTGTTTGTGGAAAGCAAATGAGAATTATATAAGCTCTTGACACTCCAGTCTGCCTACAAGGTGAAACAGGGACTTGAGGATGCCAACCTAACTATTAAAACAGTAGATAGATACATGAAAAAACCCTGTAAACGCTACAGAAAGCTGTAATACATTGCAGAATGTGAGACTCAGGTTGATACTTCTCTTCAGTAAACATAGTCTAGTGTGTGTGTGTGTGTGTGTGTGTGTGTGTGTGTGTGTGTGTGTGTGTGTGTGTGTGTGTGTGCGCGTGTGTGTGACTGTGTGTGTGTGTGTGTATGTGTGTGTGTGTGTGTGCGTGTGCGCGTGTGTGTGTGTGCACTCAATGAGGACACTACAAGTCCTTCCCACCAGACTAAATCTTTCCATCTGGTTCCCCACCACTCAGGTCTCATTGCATTCACCACACCACAGAACAGCTCACTGAAACACTTTCACACATCTTTCTTTAATGACATAGCACGCCATGATGGAATAGTGGAACTCATATAGCAAAGGCCATATCAAAATATCATGCATCCTCACATTCCTCAGAAAGAATGTACAACAATTCCCATGTCATTCCATTCATGTTCCAACTCTGTGATAACCCAGATACCAATACATCTCTGACAGCTAGGAGTTGCATTGGTGTGACATGACCTTAAGTTGGTGGTTAAAATTGTTTAGTTGCAAAGAGTTGCAACTAGTTGCATTGGTGTGGTTTTCAACCAGTGGTCCTTGTTGGGATTCCAAATGGTCCCCAAATAAATTAGTTGGTAACCAAATGGACACTTGTTAGATCTTTAACAATTGAGCGTTATATGAAGCCCAATGGACCCTTACAAGAGTTCAATTATTAAGCATTTGCATTACTTAATTTACAAGACAAGAGGTCTACACAAATTGGAGAATGTAGAATAATTAATATTTTGATCAACGCCTATGGTACCACATACAGCATGACATTGTGGATAGTCTTATCCAATGACGACAAAATATTGTAAGACTTGGTTTTGAGAGGCTAAATCTCATCCAATGGTCAACGTGTCTCAAATGTCAAATAAATAATGGACCATGATATGGAAAGGGTTGAAAACCACTGATTTAATGAAAAATCACACCCGTGTGAACTGAGTGGTGTAAGGTCTTATATAGCCTGATCAGCTGTGGTCTGACGTAATGTCTGAATGTCTGACGTAATGAAATCACACCCGGGTGAACTGGGTGACCGTAGCAACCATGCTCATTTTGTCTGCACAGACAGACTAACAAAGCCAGTTGTAGGAGTGAAAATACTAGTATCTTAAATAAAAATAGAAGCATGTAATCTGAGTATCTCTATTTTCTGTTTTAGGTCCAATGGCAGATTAAAGGTATGGTAACAGACGTTTCTGTCTTGTCAACTAACAGTTACAGGCGATACAACTCATTTAGAATGTTTGTCAATTGTGAAAATGTATAGCATTAAATTGTTGTGTGTGTCCCTGGGTCTGTGTCCGAGCACGAAAATGGCGTTTTAGTCCGGCAGTCGAGGTGGACGGGTGGGACATCTGGTATATAGTCTCATCTCTATCACATTTGTCATGGAATCTATGGCTGTTTTTAGCCTCCCAAGGAGTGTTTTTTGTGCAAAACTAATGCTTGGAATGGATTCAGAATCATGAACATCCCCTAGTTTGACATGTCACATGCTACTTAAAGCATAAGGAAGGTTTGACAATTTTGCCTGCCATAAGGTGTTAATGAAAAAAGAAATTGCCCAATACTATCAGCTGGTCAGTAAGTGGATTCATGATGTATGTATATAGACAATATTTTAGGCCAATAAAAAATACTATATACCAAATGTCCTGCTTTAAACAAGAGTCCCCCCTGGGACTCCCCGGGGACCCCCAGAGACCCTCACATGTTAACTCTCTAGTTTTCGGAGTTGCACCACTCATTTTGAACCTTAGCTTCCCTGCATTCATTCTGGTCAAGTCAGAATAGGCTTTATAGACAAACATTCAAATGACAGATGCACAGGCCTGTAGATATATTTTTGCTAAAAATATTTTGTCTAAAGGAGAAAAGGAATGGATCATGACTGATTTGCTTTTTCTTGATTATTCCACAAGTGAAAAGATCGGTTATTACAACCGAGCAGAAGGAGCGGCTGTTGGAGGCATTCCGCAATGGAATGACCTCTGTACCTTCACCACTAATAGCAGCCGCTGCTGAAGAGACCAAATTGGCACCTGATAAAAGTAATAATAATAAAGTAATATAAGTATCTATGGTGTTAAAATTATACTTTGAGTAATAGTTAGGACGTAAAGTGAGGTGTGTATCTGAGGTGTGTATCTGAGGTGTGTATCTATATCTTTACCAACTTGTTTTGTGAAGTAGCGGCTAGTCTACATAAATAAATAAACCTGGTAGGTTAATACGAGTAGTCTTCTGTCTCCACAAACAAATATACCACTTTTATCTGACTCCAGATTAGAGAAGCTTTGAAGCGAAGTGAGACCCCTGTTTTTTGCCGATCTAGAATGCTGTTTGATCCGCGCCATAATTCAAATGAGCCTTAACACCTGCCAAACAAAGTGCACTTTCCGATAATACGCAGCAGGATTCATTTTAATCGCAGTAGAACATCCAGGTGTGAATGCATCCTAAATCTCAAGGCAACCTTTTTTTATAGAATTGTCTGTAATGTGAACTGCTGTCTGTTTTAACATTTGCATGTGGTGAGCCTGTGTGTGTGTGTGTGTGTGTGTGTGTCAGAATTGTTCCTACTTTGCAGTGGTGAATACAGTCTGCCATTTCTTTCTAGTTGAGCAGTGAGTGCGGTGAGGAGCCAGTCGAGACAGAGCCATCTACCTCTCTGGCAGTGATGACCACTTTAGATGGTCAGTTGTCATGTATCTATACTAGGTCAGGTCTTTAGATAGATTTCTGGCAATCCTTTAGCCTAGCCCTAGATCGATTCTATTAGAGCTCAACTTATTGTGTGTTAGACACATATGTTGATTGTTGGATTGATCATATAATTTGTCATTTCAGTAAAAAATTCCAATCTGGTTCTGGCTTCTGCAATGTTAATATAATGTTAGAATTGCATGTCAAAACTAAGATATAACATGAACTGCAGTTGACTTGTTTGAGTGTCTGTTTCAGTTAGTTATTGCAGTGGTGAACTAAGTCTGAACTTTCTTAACAGATGGATACTGTGCAGCAGAGCCAGTTGACACAGACACTCTGCTAGTGCTGCTGACAGCTGTTGATGGTCAGTCTTCAAATGGGTCAATTCTCACATCTATACTAGGTCGAATTCATGTTGGTAACCTGTTTGCCCAGATGTCTATTCAACTTAATGTTTGTTAAACATCAACCCAAGTGTTACGCAAATATATTGATTTCCTTGATTGATCAAATCATTTTTCATTTCCGTAAACGTCATCTGTTTTTTTTTTTTCTTGAATAACCTTTATGCTTTGGGTGTTTAGAAATAAAAAATTGAGCTATTCATACAGTGAAAACTGTACTAAAGTCATTATTTTGTGTCATCTTGAATAGGTCCAACTGCGGAACGTGAGGGTGAGAGCGCAATGGATATTCTGCCCTCAATCTGTGATGGTATGTTTTCCTTTACGTTCTCAAACGTTTTGGATTCAGGGCACCCCTGTAAATTACTATTATGTCACATTATGGTATGTAAATAGTAAATACGCAAATCTTTCCCCATAAGATACACAAGGAAAAGTATTGAATATTTTTTAATTGAATATTATGATGTGAACGTTAACCAAAAATAGCAGATCTACAAGCTCACAACACGTCGGCGGATGGTGACACAAGTCGACCCAAGTGATTAAATTAATACAATGGTTGCTTGCAACTACATGCGTCTACATGCGTTTGGTTGCAAGGAGTTGCATTATTGCATGGCGACCCATTGGTGCGGTTTGGGCTTAAGATACACAAAATATGGCATATCTGGAGATGGAAATGAAAAACAACCAAACCTGAATGTATTGATCCAACCTCTGGCCTCTAGTATGAATCCCTCTCAGATTGACAGGCCTGCACTACAGAGTCTTATGGTCCCTGTTCTGTTCAGATCTTATTCAGCTAACTGTGAAATGGAACAGCTTGAATATATCCTTTCCATCTACATTTGGAAAACCAAAACATATATTCTTCTGTTTGGAAAACGTGTTTCTAGTGCCACAGTGTGTTTTTTTATTATATTTCAAAATATGTCAACTAATGCGTTCATGTTCTTGCACTTTCATCTGTTCAGATCAGATTATCTCAAAGAGGACAGCAATACTGACCGGTGTCGGTGGTGAGTTGTTAAATGTTGTTAAATATTTGTATTCATTTTATTTTTGTAAAGCCTGATTTGAGAGATCTATTATAGCTCAGCTTCTATTCTTCAGATCTAATCTCAAAGAAGAGGACATGGAAAGACTCCTCTGCTCCTCTCCTCTGCTCCTCTCCTCTCCTCTCCTCTCCTCTGCTCCTCTCCTCTCCTCTCCTCGGCTCGAGACAGTGAGTTTCATATTATCATGTTTTCAGGTTGAATTTGAAAGTTTTTTTTTTTTTTGGTAGCTCAGCTGATTCTATTCTATTCTTCAGATCCAGTCCTGTCGAAAAAGCAGCAGAAGGCCTGTGACAGCTTGTCTGCATCTTCCCCCTCCACTGGCATTACTCATCATCGGCATCGCAGTCTCGGAAGACCATAGATCTCTTGTGCCTGGGAGTTAGTTTTAGTTCTTGACGCAGCTTCTGCTGTGGCTGAGAAGACCAGCACGTGAGAGGCAGACTCGGCCGCAGATGACACACGTGTGGGCCGGTCCCGGATTTATTGATGGTGTGGCGGTGTCCAGTTGTTTTTGCTTTCTTTTTGTCCTCTTAGCTTCGTGGTGTTGAGCCAGGGTGCTTTCATATGTGAGCAACCCGTTGCGGAGTGACCTGCTGCCACTGAAGGCGGTCCTGTGCTGCATCTTCCCATGTGACAGGACTGATGTTAAATGACCTGAGGTCATGTTTGCAGACGTCCTTGTAGCGTAGCTGAGGGTGTCCAATTGGTCTCTTGCCAGATGTTAGTTCCGCATAGAGGATGTTATTTGGGATGCGTCCATCCTTCGGACATGCCCCAGTCAGGCCAGCGGAGACGTCGCTGCCTCAGGAGAGAGTACATGCTGGGAAGCTGTGAAGCTGTGCTACAGTTGGAGGGTGTACAGCATTTTGTAAACGGAGTTGCAGTCACTTTGGGACAACTGGCAGCATTTTTCTCAGGACTATTTAAATATAGTATACAGAAAACTCAGAATTAAGATCTGTTTAAAGCTAGCAGCTCTGTTTATATGTGCAAGGTCCAGCGGTCTACTTGGTACAGATAGTAGTCGTTAGGGTGGTTGTATTCCATTGGCTAACCTTCTTATGTCACAACAGTTCACAAATGTTGCTGCTGTGTTTGCACATTGTTGTATTTCTCTATTAGTTATGGGAGTTTTTGTCGTTGGTCGTAGTTTCAAACTCACGTTGGGTGTGTGTAATCTGTGGGATGTGTCTCTGATGTCTTGGTATAGTGGGCAGGTGGTTGTAAAGTATAGCTCTGTTTCTACCACATTTTGTGTGCAGTGGTGGGTGCATAGTCTGTCTTTTCTTCCCACACTCTCTCAGTGAGCTTCCCAAAAGTAGAGGCAGCTTTTCCGATGCGGCTACTGAGTTCAGCATCGAGCGACAGGTTGTCGGTGATGGTGGACCCGAGGTAGATGAAGGTGTTTAAGGCTTCCAGTGTGTAGTAGTTGATGGTGATAGCGGACCTGGGTTTTCCAGTGCCTTGTCCGGATGACGAGTGGCTTGACCTTTGTTATGGCTTTCAGATGGGCAAGGTTGAATAGATTACCATCTGTCCTTGTGTGAAGGTAGACTCCCTCAGTTGCTGTACCGAAAGCTTGGTGCAGGAGGAGGGAACCAAACGAGAAAGAGCTTATAACCGGTAAATGCTGACCTCCCGTGTTGTGTCTTCACTGCACAATGAAGCTGGAGTTCCGTCTCCTGGGCACAAGATGCCTGGGCAAGATGTATGGAGACCCTGTGTTGCCCAGGCAACTGGGTCCCCCTATCTGCCTCGCTGGCGTGATCCAAAGGAATTGAGAACCAATACATTCGGCTGCAGGAGTTGCCAAAACAGTGCTGCACACGCTGAACTGCGCGAGTCCAAGCCGTGTTTTCTGTCAGGGTTTGCTCCCTTAGCCTTTTCCATTCAAGGGTCTTGGTGGTGGAGAGGCTGTGTACCAGCAGGAGGAGACTTACACACTCTGTTCCTCTTTTCACCCACACGAGGGGCTAGCTGGTGGCGGTAGACAATGTGCTAGTATAGGCACACACCTGGGATTGATATAAACTGATTTAAGGTGTACATAGTCTCATTTAGTATGTGTTCTAATCATAAACCAGCCAATCAAGGATTGGGATTTACTGTTTTAGAAGCAGATGTTGATTGACATGATCAGATAATTTGTCATTCCAGTTAAAATGCCATCTCTAATGCTAATGTCTTAATGTTTGGAATGTGTCTGCTGATGCAGTATTGTGCCAGTTGATTTGTCTGTCAGAATTAGTAGTGAAAAAATGTTTCTCTTCATAGATGAATAGTGCCCTGAAGAGCCGGAAGTGACCAACACAGCTGCAGGTCAGTTTAAAAAAGATGTTGTCTGATGTCTATAGAAGTAAAAGATTTTGGTGGGATAACCTGTTAGGCCTGATGTGAGATTGATTCTGTTCAAACTCGACCATTAAGGTTTATTCCAGACCAAACATTTATCTTCCTCAACAGAAGTTTTATACACAGATCTTGATTATTTTGATTCTTTGGGACAATGATATTTCAGTATAAATGCCATCTGGTTCTGACTTCTCTCAGACATGTTACAATTCTATCTGTAAGTAATGTAATTTCAAATCATGTCAGATGTTGTGCTTCCATATTCTTACACATCCTTTATCAGTAACAGGTCATCTCGCCCCTTTGCCAACTCGCCCCCACGAAAACTGAAGACGGCTCGCCCAACTCTCCCGATCAGACTATGCGCTCCTCTGGATGACGATGGCGACGATGACGATGGTGAAGATGGTGGTGAAAAGCTCATGGAGTAATTATGCCCACAAGGCAAGTGTCATAGCCACTGGAGGAGATGACACTCTAAAACTCTCCACTGGACCAGCTCATGACTGGTCTTATATATATAATATATATATATATATATACTGTCATTCCGTTTCTGTTGTGCGACGGGCAGACGCAGCCACCCGCCTACCCGGAAATGTAGTCTCTGGGTTGTTTCACTCGTTTCTAATGCTTATTTTGTTACTCTTTGGGTATATTTGTACATTTCCACCTTCAGTCGATGCTTCATATCATATCCATATGAGTGAAAAGGCCGGGGTGATCGGTTTATTTTTCAAACACAGTTCTTATATGAGGCGATCTAAAATCCCCCTATGGAGATTACAATGCAAATAAAAAATACACAAACCTGGGGACTGACGCCCTCTACTGACAGTGACGTCAGGACTTCGGTGCTCTATTGTCACTGTAAATTGAGTTTATGCTATAATTTATAGCAAAGGAATGACTATATTAAGGCATACATTTCATACAAGGCAATGATGCAACTGTTCTAATTTCCTTGTAATATATATATATATATCATATATATATCAATTAATCTGTTTCATCATCCTTCTGTACATGGCATCCTGCTCTTTAGCAAGCAGCACTTATGATCAGAAACATTCAATTGAATAAATATGTAGTTTATTTAGCTGAACCTGCAATACTATGACACTTAAACATTAGTTCACCTGGTGTGCTTGTTTCGTGGTGGTTGTACTCATGCTGGTGTCTTTCTTATACTGTGAAGGCCAGTGTCTTATCCAGGGTTTGATTTGCAGGGGGGAAGGGAAGGGGTCATTAATGTTTATGGACAGTGGCGATATGTTTGATCCCTGCTTATGGACACTTAAATACCTGCATTTCCTTTTGGGAAATGTTTACCGACTAATACATTTACTTATGTTTGATATTATCAAATTGAGTTAGTTGTAGCTGATCTACAAGCTCAAATATCACCGCAATGGTGATATTTTGTGATCTTGTTGGTCTGCTACTTTAGTTATATGGTATATGGTTTAAGAACTATATGGTTTAAGTGGTTAACAAACTGTTCCCCCACAAATCGAACCCTGGTCTTATTGATCTACTGCTATCCATCCAAGATATTGCCTGCTGTAGTGCAACATGCTTTTCTACTGTCTGACTTGTTTGTTTTTCTTCCTATGATTGGATTAGGTGCTAACAGCCTGTAATTTAACCTTCTCTTGGTCAAAAATAAATATTGTATTAGACCATGGCTCGACAAGACTGTGAGAGTATGTTATTACTATTTACTGACTTCAGTAAATAAATACTTTAGCAGTCCATATTTTGTTGAAACCTCTGCATTCGGCTTTCTTTTTTCACACACTGACATAACTGACACTTCCCAACAATATTAGCTGTCATTATAAATTGCTATTAGTGGCTAACTATTATGAAATTACATTAAGTGTTACATTTACAAGTTCACATTGCATCCGTAAAGAATCTCAAAGAATACTAACAATTGAACCTGCTGTTAAACATTGTCATAAACTATGCTTATAGCTTACTGAGTCTCTAAACAGCAGGGCAACTGGATTGACTTTAGTTTGACGTGTGCAGCATGAATGTCCAGTCGTTGCATCTGTTTTGGATGTCAATTCATTTATTATCATCCACGTCTTACAGCACTCAAAAAATTACAACTGTGTAAACTTACAAAAACAAGGAACACCATGACGGTGCACAGTCGAAAACTGTGTAGGCTTCCCCCTGTCACTGATAAAGGGGACCTGGTTAGTCCTAACTACATAAAAGAAATCATTGCAAATGCTTATAGATAACCAGTAAAAAGTAGAACATTTTATGTAAATTAAATCAACAGTTGTTTCTGTGTGTATTCAAGTCTGTACATTGGAAAGGAACAGTTTACAGTTAACTAGGCCAACTTAACCCGTTTAGACCTGAGGACGATTCTACAAATGTCTAAATCATGAAAGTTTTCTGAAAAACCCATGTTTCTATGTCAGTGGTTCTCATACTATTTCATGACAAGGACCCCAAAATTGTTGTTCCAGGGACCCCTCAGAAGCCAAGGTTTGAGTTAAAAGAAACGTTCGCTCTGAAAGAATATATATGCAAAGATTTGCACCACATTTTCACGATTTTTCAAAAATAGCAGATGAAATTAAATTAAATGATTACTATATTTACCCAGGGTATCTGGGCTAAGCTCAAGAACTTGTTTCCAGCCAGGCCCTGTTCATAGAACATTTCATCGTAGTGGTTCAATGCCTTGTTCAAGGGCACTTCAGCGGTGGTAATTTTAACGTGTCGGACCGCTGATTCGAACTGGCGACCTTCCGGTATCAAGACCGCTCCGCAATCCGTTCGGCCACCGCTGCCGATGTACAAGCTTGTAGTATGTCGGATCCCCCAGGGCGGCAGTCTTCAGCCCCTGCACTCCAGCCGTATTCAAAACATTTGTAGAGATTGTCCAGTTCCCATGTGGGTTGGGTCTCCTGCAGTTGTCTCAAGGGGAATGGAGAGGCAGCCACACTAAAACAGAAAGAAAATGTGTTATATATGAATTATAAATCGTATCACATATAAAAGTCCCTCACAAATACTATTGAGTGCTGGTCACAATGGAGCACCGCACCAGCACCTCTACTAGTAGCATCCCTTTTCTCTCCCTCTCCCTATCTCCCTCTCTCTCTCTCTCTCTCTCTCTTTCCCTCTCTCCCTCTCTCTCTCTCTCTCTCCCTCTCTCTCTCTCTCTCTCTCTCTCTCCCCCCCTCTCTCCCTCTCTCCCTCTCTCTCTCTCTCCTGGAATTTTTTTATGTAACTCTTTGAGAGTGTCACATTAGACCAAATGGACCCTTACGCGTTGAATGGACCTTACGGGTCAATTTGGTTTAATTTTACACTGAGTCTAAATATATCTAATCAGGGTCCATTTGGTTTCCAACTCTCCCTCATTTAACTGGGGACCACCTGGAACGCCCTCAAGGACCACTGGTGGTCCCCGGACCACTGGTTGAGAACCACTGGTCTAGTTCCTCTCCCTGAGGGGGGGGGGTCATGACCTTTGGCCATCACATGGCAAGTTAACAACCTGCATGTTTGAGCAGCTGCACCAACGTATCTCAGCCATGGATCTTTACAGACACTGACACTAACTAAACTAAAGCTGATCTGTGGTGTTGGGCCGTCAGCTATAGAGATGTGATCCCTCCTTTATAAATGATAAATAAATGTAAGGGCGGCGGTGGCTCAGGGGTAGAGTGGCTGGATGGTAACCGCAAGGTTGCCTGTACGAACCCGGGCTCCCCCAGAGTTAGTGTCAAAGTGTCCTTGAGCAAGACACTGAACCCCAAATTGCTCCCGATGTGCTGGCTAGTACCCTGCATGGTTTCTGCCGCCATCGGTGTATGAATGTGTGTGTGAATGGGTGAATTGATGCACAATCTATGTAAAGCGCCATGGCTATATAAATGCACCATTTACCATTTAACTCCTGTTGGAGGAGAGAGAGGGCAGTCAGCTATGAAGATATGTGATCCCTCCTTTATAAATGTAACTCCTGTCGTAAAGTCCAGGGTACACACGGAAGCTATCATTTTTGTTGAAATGGGTTAACCCATTTAGACCTGAGGACGATTCTACAAATGTCTTCTAAATCCTGACAGTTTTCTGAAAAACTCTGTTTCTATGTCAGTGGTTTTCAAACTATTTCATGTGAAGGACCCCCAGAATTATATGTAATTGACCGCCGACCCCCATCTGAAAATATGTTGTTCCAGGGACCACCCATGAAGCAAAGATTTGAGTTAAAAACATTGGCTCTGAAATAATATATATTCAAAGATTTGAGCCACATTTTCAAGTTGTATAGTTGTTACGTCCCCACCAAAGAGGTCCAGGTGTTATTTTGTGCAAAAGTGCATTATTGGCTATTTCCCCATATTTAAGCCCTCAATGGGGGTTGGGTTGCTGTGCTAATTCGCTTATTTCCATAAAAATAAGTAGTAAAGTGTGCCGCTTGGGATACTATTTACATTATGAAGAGATGATATATACAAATGGAAATAAGCGAATTAGCACAACACCCCATAGCCCCATTCAATGCAATGCAATTCAATGCAATTCATTGAGGGCTTATGGTAGGGGAAATAGCCGATAATGTGCTTTTGTACAAAATAACACCTGGACCTCTTTGGTGGGGACGTAACAACTACAAATAGAGGTAAGAAAGCCTTCCAGTATGGAATTCTCTCCCCCACAGTCTAGGTAAACACAGCTGTCTGCAGTGGGTTGACTAACCTTTACACGCACGCTCAACACTCAACACTATAGTATATGTATAGTTTATATGTATAGTTTCACTATATAGATATTCCACTGTTACGTTCTTAGCTTACGCATGTTTCATGATAACTACTTTTTATGTATGTGATGTATTGACATGCTTTTGTTCTTGCTTAATGTAAATCCCTCTGGATTAAGAGCGTCTGCTAAATGCCTAAATTGTAATTGTAAATTGTCTCAATATGTCCCTATGTGTCCGTGGCAAAGACTAGGCCTTGTCTGTGGCACATTATAGACTTTATGTTTTACAGTTATTATGTTGATCATAAGACCCAAAGACTAGGCCTTGTCTGTGGCACATTATAGACTTTATGTTTTACAGTTATTATGTTGAGACCCAAGTACTGAATGTCAGGTCTCCAGGTTCCAATCAAATCATCGCTATCAGCCATGTGACCTCACATGTGCTGGCCACACAACAAAGGGTTAAGGGTCATGTCTCCTTCACCATCCCCCACACCCCCTCCCCTCCCCTCCCCTCCCCTCCATACGTTTAAAAGAAGGTCTTCCAGAGGAGCAGACAGTCGGTCAGTCTGTGGCACCAGGACTTCACACTCTGATCACAGAGGAGTGGACGATCCAGTCTCTCTCTCTCTCTCTCTGTGTCTGGAATATGGACTTTGTCACCTGCAGGTTCTGGCCCGGAAGACACGCCTTTTTTCTCAATGTGGTGCTGCTGTGCATCTGTTCTGCTCTCGCTGACTCCGTGGACGGAACCACCAACGGGGAGGTAAAGTATCAGGGTTATTCTCTGGAGTAGTCATGCATAGAGAGAGTAGCCTGGGGGGAGGGGGGGTGCACCGTGTGTGTGTGTGGGGGGCTACACTTTGCTCCAGATGGCTGTGCGTGTGTGGCGTGCGTGCGTGCGTTTGTTTCACAAATGGAGAATGCTGGGTTAAATGCTAACTATTGTAAGGGTCTATTGGTCTCTTATTGTATTTGAAAGGTACATATTGAGGATAAATGTGAGGGCAGAAAAGTGATTGGCCAGAATTACATTTGTGATGATTTCATTGGCTGAGCAGAATATGATGTATGATGAAAAATAAATACTTTTAGTTACTGCACTGCGCCCTCTTCTGATATTACCAAGAGAAAACCTAATAGACAAGATTTCCTTCTGGTGAAAGAAAAATCCCTTTCTGGCCAAAAAGTGCATTTTATCTGTGTGGTGGGGGGAGGGGAGGGGAGGGGAGGGTTCAGAGTGCATCCACTATAGCCTGGCTAATAAGCCAGACTCAGACTCAAATCACACTGTCGTGTGGTATTTGAGTCTGGAGATGCTGTGTATGGATCTTGTTTCCCGGGGGGGCGGGTTCAAACATTTTCTCTTTGACGCAATTGGTCAGAGCTACTGTCAGTCAAATGTCTCAAGCATTGAACGTCACTGTACCAAAGCCCGCCCATATTGCATACCGTGTCCCGATTGGCCACACCAGTTCTCTGGTGTAGGAAATGGGCGTACAATTGAGCCTCTCCAGACCGTAATCCGCCGGCAGGCCATTTTTTTTGGCCAATGGCTGATTCGGTCTGGCTTATTAGCCAGGCTACATCCACTAAGGAAAGTAGGCTTTCTAATAACACACAGCAACAGTCACACCCATTGACATTTCAACACAACATTCACACCCATTCACATTTCATCAGTAAAACACACAGCAACATTCACATTTCAACAGTAAAGTCTCCTTAGATGGTGAACATCAAATCAAATTAACTTACATTTAACTATAGATAAAGTGCCCCTCGGGGCACAGGTCTCCACCAGGGCAGGTCAGGTTGTGGCCTCCTGGTGGCGCTATAATAGGCCAATGTGAAAAGGGTGCCATTTCTTCTTACACCTTGGTGGCAATTGGATGATTTGAGGCATTTTGTTCCAAAAATGTGTTTTGCAAAAATCCACCTGTTGGTGGCGCTATAACAGGCCAATGTGAAAAGGGTGGGATATATTCCTCAGCCTAGTAGGAAAGTCCGGGAATCTGGCCGTCACGCAAGTCGTCCGCGGAGGTGGAGCTTAATTTCCATCCACCAGCTGTCTAAAAACTCGGAAAAAGAAGCTGCGAGCAGCCGAGAACGTGCGCGGCTCTTTAGTAAGTCTGGCAGCACCTTTAACGGTGCTGTACATGGACGCACACGCACGCACGCACGCACACACACACACACACACACACAGTGCAGCCAGCCGTCGGCCTGATGGAGACAATGAGCTGTCTATCAACTGTGAAGTGGCTGCAACGTTCAACAGGTTACTGTAATAGATTAGAGTGGTGTTTGGGTGCCACCTTGTGGCTTTAACAAGCAATTGCAGCGGTGGAATGTCTCTTATTCAAAATGAACTCGTGAATTCTAATTTCTTGACTGATGGCCACGCAGCGTGTAGCCTACAGGGAAACAGCTTGGAAATATTCACAGAGGTACAGACAGAGAACGCTCTATTATTGTTTTAAATGTTAAAGGGATAGTTTTTTTAAACTTAAGCTGTATGAAATACTTGCCATTAATATAGTGGTTGCAACTGTATTAATTGATTGCCCGATATAGTCCCGTGGTGGGAGTTCTGCTCTGGTTTTGGTGAAATATGAAGTAGTTCTGGTCATTTTGTGTTCACACACACACACACACACACACACACACACACACACACACACACACAGCCAGTATATGACACAACGAGCTCTGTGTTTGATTCTATGTTATGTGATTCCCTTTCCCTTTGTGCGTTCATGAAACAAAGTGAGTACATCATTTTAGGTCCTAAATACTAGTTTAGTAGTTCAGTTATATCTGTGACTCTGTATTTTACGTTCTGTGGCTTTGTGTTTGTTTCATTGGTAACTCATGGTCGTTTGGTATGGTTGTAAATTAATGACATTATTCGGCACACATAATACCATTCGTCACGTGTATTTTTAGGTCTCCTCACTTGTGTTTTAAACCTCGCAAATCACTCGTCGCAAATACACGTTGTGTTTTCACTGCTTCACTTGTCTGCAAAATACAACTCGCAAAGATTTGCACTCCTTCACTTGTGTTTTATAGTGTTCGCAAACAACTTAATTATTTATTTATTATTTATTTATTTTTACAAGTGAAGCACCAATTTCACATTTGTGCAATAATGTCTCATTTGACCCTCGCCGTGAGAAAGGAGTCGTGTGTGTGTGTTGTGTCCCCCCCCCCCCCCCCCCCCATGCAGTTATTTCCTAATCCAGCAGGAGGCGCCATTTCCCCAACCTTTAGTACAGGGTTGCGGTTCAATCAAAGTGCTTTATGTTACAGCTAAACTGTAGGCCGCCCCACCCTACACATAATTAAAATATTTCACATTTCACATCAGACACAAAAGGTTAATAAAGCAATAAGCAACATGTACTGCCTTAATACACTAAAATTCCCCCCTATAATTACATTTAAAGATATTTTTATATTTAGGCTAAATTCTTATTTCAAATTGCAATGTTTCCACCTCAAGTAAAATATGAATGAAATAAAGAGAAAAATAAAATAAAGATGAATTGGAGGGGATAGCGCCTTTGCAATTCAAAATGTGTATATTCATTTGACATGGATTTAAAGGTACGTATAACTGTACAATTGGCTTGTTCATAACACAGACAATTTTATTCTCCATGACTGAGTGTTGGAATGGATTTATTGGAGCGTGGGGATTCCCAGTTGGAGTGTGTGTGTGCTGGGGTGGAGTGTATTGCGACCATAGGTCGCAGATTACTATGAAAACCTGCAAAATCTGTCCGTCGCTCCATCAGTCACGGCACCATATATGGCCGTCAATCCCTCACGCCTCGTGACACGTCACGCCACCATATGGCCGTCAGTCTGTCACTCTTTGTGACACACGCCATATATGGCCGTCTCCATATATGAAGATCACGACACTGACCTCATCAAACCCTGGATAGCCATACGTGGAGAAGACAGGATGATCACCTAGATCTGCATATATGGAGCCGGCCAGCAACCCTACAATCCTTAGATCTATAGGCTATATGGAGCTGACCTGTTCTGACATTCCATATGATGATCCTTCCCCACCCGTCCTTCCTCTTCGATGTCTCCCTTTTGACTGATATATTAATATACCTGTCCATTCAAACTCTAGACGGGCCTGCCCTAAAGTTATTAGGCAAGGCAATTTTATTTATATAGCACCTTTCATACACAAGGCAATTCAAAGTGCTTTACAGAATAAAAACAAATAGAGTGCAACAGTGCACTTCAAAACTCCCACCTTTGATTAAAAGCCCAGGCAAGACCTAGCTTAAACATCACTAGGTTAGGCAATGTTAAATAAATATATTTTTAAATTAGACTTAAAAACAGCAATGGTTGGGGATTTCCTAATGTAACCTGGAATATTATTTGTGGTGCATAATAGTGAAATGCTGCTTCCCCATGTTTTGTTCCAACTATGGGGTGAACAATTAGTAGGCCAGCCCCAGATGACCTAATGGTTCTACATGGTTCATATGGCTTCAGCATGTCTGAGATGTAGCTGGGCCCAGAGCCACAAACACGAGTAACAGACGAGTAATAGACGAGACAGTAATAGACGAGTAACAGCATTTTAAAATCAATTCTCTGGGATACTGGTAGCCAATGTAAGGATTTTAGGACTGGTGTAATATGGCCATATTTCTTAGTTTTCGTCAGCACTCTAGCAGCAGCATTCTGAATCAGTTGGAGTTGACGAAGAACTTTGTTTGAAAGTCCTGTGAGCAGACCATTACAGTAATCCAATCCAAAGTTATTAGTGCAGCAGTGCACTAATGATGAGGGCCCAACCCTACCTGGGCCCTCATCAAACCCTGTACACTCAAGACACTGCACCCGCTGCCACCCTTAGATCTCCATATATGGAGCTGACCTGTTCTGATATTCCATATGTTGATCTGACCTCATCAAACCCTGTACACTTAAGACACACTCCATATATGGCCAGAACTCATCAAACCCTGTATACTCAAGACGCTGCCACCCTTAGATCTCCATATCCAGTACAGAATTAATTCCATATGTTGATCTGACCCCCCCATGCCAAAGCGCCAGCGCTCGCCCAGCAGTCTGCCGTCACTCAGGCGGATGCATGCACGCCCTAAAGGGCGAGGTCGCTTCTAGCCCTCAGGCGTCTTACTGGTATTGTTACTCTGTTAACATTAACTTCCATGGGAGTTTGGGGCATATGCAGGGCAGAATACATGGATATGTAGCTATTGTGGCATAAGAAATATGACCCCCTGATAGCAATATATCTTTAATAATTTATGTATAGCAAGTATATTTATGTATAGCAAGTGCTTACAATAACAATGTATTGGTAATTATAAGTGTCCGCCTTGGGAACCCCGACACTGGGAGGTTCAATCCCCGGCCGGGTCATACCAAAGACCAAAAAATGGGACCCAGTGTCTCCCTGCTTGACACTCGGCATCAAGGGTTGGATTGGGGGTAAGGCCCTGCGACATACTAGCGTCATGTCCAGGGGGTGTACTTGTACATCAAGCATCAGACCATAGTTATACTGTTCTGTTACAAGGACAAGCTGTACCATAAACAATGGTACAACTACCAATGTTTAATTGTACTTTGAAATAGGCCTACAGTACATTTGATGAGATTGAGAAGTTTGTGCAAACAACCATGCTTATGTACAGTTTTGTAATCAGAGTGCAGCACATTTTGGTAAATGTTAATTGGCAGTCAGCATCACTCAGACTTGGTTAAGTTTAATAGTTTGTATTCCATTTTTGTCAGATATGGCCTAGCGAATGAAGAGAGGGCAAACGTTAAATATATGCAGTTCTATTCCTTAATTTATACTTCTGTATAAACGGTTTCGTTCACCAAGTATTTTGATCTAAATGGTGTCCTACTCTTTTTACCACCTTGTAGGTGGTTGCACTGTTAGTCAGTTGAAAAGTAACCATACAAACCTCATGAAAAAAATACCATAACGTGTATCATGATACTTGAACAAATATTGTGAATTATATTTTTCCATATCACCCACCCCTAGGTGAGTTACTGTGATTGTGTACTATGGAGTATTTCCCTAGTATTCCCACTGTATGCGGAAGCACTTTCATAGATCTGGCCTTAAAGGGATAGTTCAGATTTTTTGAACTTAAGTTGTATGAAATACTTGCCATTAATACAGTGGTTGCAACTGTATTAATTGATTGCCCGAGTCCTGTGGTGGGAGTTCTGCTCTGGTTTTGGTTAAATATCAAGTAGTTCCGGTCATTTTGTGGGGGGCACTGGGGGCCACGCAGTAAAAGTAAATTAATCCACAAAACTAACGTCATTTGTATTGTTGACCTATTTCTAAAATATTAGTGCAACTTCCGTTCTTTTTTTACCCCTCTATCACACAGAACTATGTTTTTTGTGTCCATATCACTACGCCCAAAAAATAGTTCCATGTGATAGAGGGGTCAAAGTTGAACGAAAGTCGCGCTAATATTTTAGAAATAGGTCAACAATACAAATTACGTTCGTTTTGTGGATTCATTTACTTTTACTGCGTGGCCCCAGTGCCCCCCACAAAATGACCGGAACTACTTAATATTGACCAAAACCAGAGCAGAACTCCCACCATGGGACTCGGGCAATCAATTAATACAGTTGCAACCACTATATTAATGGCAAGTATTTCATACAACTTAAGTTCAAAAAATCTGAACTATCCCTTTAAGTTGAAAAGGGTACCCAAGACATGGAAATGTGTCATAATCAGTCAAGTTATGATGTACGTTTTGCCAGCCAAGTCTATTGACTTTAATGTTTATTCAGTGCAGTAAATGACAACGTAAGACGTCATCTGGCTGATATAAATACTGCCCTCGCTGTGCCCCTCACTTCACATGTGTGATTTCATGTTACTTAACCATCTGTTATAACATTGTTATTGGATTAAACGAGCCATGTCAACTTTTTATTATTAATACAAGATGAATTGAAATTCATGAGCAGGAGCCATTAATTCCAAAAACATTCCAAATTCATTTATGTACCCTGACACTCATTTAATTCATCATGTTTCACTTCATTATGGCAGAACATTGTTTTAATGCATATAGAGTCAGGGCTGGAGCCAGGCTATCATTTATGTACATTTTTATGTAAAACCCATGCTATTCTGAAGGGACAACAGTTGCACATGTGGACACATGTTGCACAATGCACAGCAAACTGACCATCTTGTCTAGTTGTCCGGCAGCCGGGGGTGTGGAGTGGGAAATTTGGTAAATAATTATTTTTATTGGCCTAAAATATTGTATATTTACGTACATTCATGAATCCACTTGCTAACCGGCTGTCGGCATTGAGCAATTTGTTTTATAGGGGTTTATATGTGACCATACCATTAACATCCTATATAAGGCAAGATGTTCAAAATGTAATTAGGCCTATGCTTTATGTAGCATGTGACATGTCAAACTAGGGGGTTTTCATGATTCTGAATTAATTCCAAGCATTTGTGTATGTATATAGACAATATATTAGGCCAATAAAAAATAACTATATACCAAATTTCCCACTTTAATCAAAAGAAACCTGTTGGCTGCCAAACTAGATATGTAGACTCTCCTGGAGTTGCAGTCTGGCAGAAAGAGATAGGTAATTGGGTATCGTTACTTGTGCCTTGTAATATGGTGTACTTGTTCCCCACAAGACCAATGACCCATTCAACATGGATCCGAACAGCTGCTAGTCCCCTCGTTGCCTCAAGTTCACATGGGTGCGTTGCTTTTTACCTTTAGTGAAGGCAGGTATTTTTATTTGAGCACTGTATAAGCCCACGGTATCTCTTATGGTGTAACCTCGATCTGCTAGGACCACATCATCAGATGACAGTTTTTCATGGTAGCCAGTTTTCTGTTCAACTCTGTTCAATTCTGTTCAACTCCCCCAACCATTTGACACAAATGATACGACTCCTTGTGGAGTTATTGAGATCAAATACTTTGTGGTATTATGATGTTCAACTTCATACTGTGAATAGGTTTGTGCTTGGGCTCTCATGTTCTTTGGTCTCTCGATAAATATTAATAATAATTCAAAGCATCTATTATGGAGGTGCAACTGCTCTTACTGAAACAGATGGGTAAACTCATTTGAATCTGCTCCTTACTGGGCCACACTATGAATTTAGACAATCTATAGTGCATGATGTTTAATGTACTATTAAAAAATGTTGCTTCCAGTAGGCTTTGGCCTGTACATAAATAAATGCAGTAGCAAATTAATCCTCATTCTCATTAGACTCATTACAAAGCACTGAAAGGGAGATAATCCAGCTGCCCCCTTCAGGAATCCTGACAGGAAGATGACCATCATCTTGGCATAGGATGGAAGGCCAGTTATGTCCTGCACCATATCATCATTGTTTTGCCTGCAGTAGGACGAGAGACACAAAATAAACACATTCACTTTGCCTTAAATAATATAACATATGTGGCTGTTATACAACTAAATAACCAAAGCAATATAGATGAGCATTGTTGATCTATTTCATTTTGTCAGAAACGGGGATCATCGTGGACATGTTTTGCCCAGAACAGGTCTGTAACTGAGTGTGTACAAATGGAACCAAATGGACCCGTTCCATTTGTACACTCAGAGTTAAGGGGGTCTTTGCAAATAAAACATTTGAGAACCACTATAGTTGGACTGCTAATGTGCCATAGTGTCATAGTAAATCAGTGTCACATATTCTGAAGAAAACCTGGAGAATTTACATTAACTAATTGGGTCTTAAAATCAAAATAAGAACATTATAATGGTGTTGTTAAAAATAAAATCAAACAACCAAGTCTTTGCCACGGACACATGTCCGTGTATGATGTACGTACGATGTACGATGACCCGTGGTCAGAAATGATCGCTTAAACCAGTCTTTTTCAACCCTCTTCATATCAAGGCGACAAGGCCCATTATGTATTAAGCATTTGAGACCACCATTTGATGAGATCTAGCCTCTCTGACCCAAAACGTCGAATATTTTGTCCACAATGCCATGACTGTATTGGCATTGGTACCACATAGCAGAGATGACAGGCAAACGTTGATCAAAATAACAATTCTTCTACATTCTCTAATTGTGTAGACTTCTTATAAATTAAGTAATGCAGATGTTTAACAAAACAATATATTACTCTTGAGAGCATAACATGAAACCTATGGTTTAATTTTACACTCAAGAGAACAAGATCTAATAAGGGTCTATTTGGTTACCAACTCTCCATCATTTAGCTGGGGACCACCTGGAACCCCCTCAAGGACCACTGGTGGTCCCCGGACCACTGGTTGAGAAGTGAAATCCACTGGCTTAAACACACTCTTAGTATGTATATCCATAAAATATGCAAGCTAGCAGACAGACAATACACTAGTTCTGTTTTTCAATCATTTTATTATTATTATACTACTATTATACTATCTACTTTATAATGTTTTGATAATTGTAAAATAAGTGTTGTTCACTCAAGAGCTAGGCTAATGCTAACGATATAGTCTGTGTGTTTAGTTTACTTACCAGAAATAATGTTCACTGCACAGTCTAGAGTGTTCTGTAGGACTCCAATGATACCTCCTTACGGCAGAAATCCACTTGTTACGACGTTCAATGTTTTTGGGGATACTGTAAAAGGTTAATCCTGTACTTTTTGATTTGCTGTTATCACAGAGACAACAGATATGCTGGCAGCTGGTACTGTCTGCGACTCTGCAACAGTGTTGCCACTTGCCAACTCTCATGAGAGAAATAAGCCAACCCACCTCGGGGAAAAAAAAGCCAAAAACGAGCCCAATAATACGGCCATATGAATATACAATCCTAATAAAAAAGATTCTATGCATTTATCATTATAAATATGTCTATAATAATGAATGTTTTGGCCCTTTATTATGCTATTACATGTATACTTTAGCCAGGGCTTAATAAGTAGAGACACCAGACCCATTCTGTCACTCAATGTGATTCACACTCTCCCAAACCAATGGGTATTTATCTTAGAGTAGGCTATATATTATTATTATTATTATTATTAATATATAATCTAAGGTATTTATAGTATATACATGAAAGAAATGTTGGCTTGTTAGATTAAAAACAAGCCACCAATTTTTAAAACAAGCCCAAGAAACGCAACCCGCGACTCGGGAAAAGAACAAGCCAAAAGTGGCGGGTAATAAGCGGACTTGGCAACCCTGCTCTACAGTGACGTCACCGCGGGGGTGTGGGGGGAGGCGGGATGCGGGGGGGAGGGGGGGTGGAGGGGGCGGAGCATTCACACACACACGACGCAAGCATTTTACGACAACTCCAAAATACAAAGTTGGCGAGGGTCAAATGCGACTTTATGCTTCACTTGTAAAAAAAGGATCGACAAATGTGTAAATAATAAATAAATAATTACATTTTTTGCGAACACTATAAAACACAAGCGAAGGAGTGCAAATCTTTGCGAGTTGTAATTTACACACAAGTGAAGCAGTGAAAACACAAGTGAAGCAGTGAAAACACAAGTGAAGCAGTGTGAGGAGACCTAAAAATACACGTGACGAATGGTATTATGTGTGCCGAAAAATGTCATATTTTTACTTCCATAGGAGGCGCCATTTCCCCAACCTTTAGTACAGGGTTGCGGTTCAATCAAAGTGCTTTATGTTACAGCTAAACTGTAGGCCGCCCCACCCTACACATAATTAAAATATTTCACATTTCACATCAGACACAAAAGGTTAATAAAGCAATAAGCAACAGGTACTGCCTTAATACACAAAAATTGCCCCCTATAATTACATTTAAAGATATTTTTATATTTAGGCTAAATTCTTATTTCAAATTGCAATGTTTCCACCTCAAGTAAAATATGAATGAAATAAAGAGAAAAATAAAATAAAGATGAATTGGAGGGGATAGCGCCTTTGCAATTCAAAATGTGTATATTCATTTGACATGGATTTAAAAGTACGTATAACTGTACAATTGGCTTGTTCATAACACAGACAATTTTATTCTCCATGACTGAGTGTTGGAATGGATTTATTGGAGCGTGGGGATTCCCAGTTGGAGTGTGTGTGTGCTGGGGTGGAGTGTATTGCGACCATAGGTCGCAGATTACTATGAAAACCTGCAAAACCTGTCCGTCGCTCCATCAGTCAGGCCACCATATATGGCCGTCAATCCCTCACGCCTCGTGACACGTCACGCCACCATATGGCCGTCAGTCCGTCACTCTTTGTGACACACGCCATATATGGCCGTCTCCATTTATGAAGATCACGACACTGACCTCATCAAACCCTGGATAGCCATACGTGGAGAAGACAGGATGATCACCTAGATCTGCATATATGGAGCCGGCCAGCAACCCTACATCTGACCTCAAATCCTTAGATCTATAGGCTATATGGAGCTGACCTGTTCTGACATTCCATATGATGATCCCTCCCCACCCGTCCTTCCTCTTCAATGTCTCCCTTTTGACTGATATATTAATATACCTGTCCATTCAAACTCTAGACGGGCCCGCCCTAAAGTTATTAGGCAAGGCAATTTTATTTATATAGCACCTTTCATACACAAGGCAATTCAAAGTGCTTTACAGAATAAAAACAAATAGAGTGCAACAGTGCACTTCAAAAATGAAAAAAGATTACAATATACACAATTAAATACTGTGAGATAAAGGAGCATATAAATTAGAACAAATACTCCCACCTTTGATTAAAAGCCCAGGCAAGACCTAGCTGTTATTAAACATCACTAGGTTAGGCAATGTTAAATAAATGTGTTTTTAAATTAGACTTAAAAACAGCAATGGTTGGGGATTTCCTAATGTAACATGGAATATTATTTGTGGTGCATAATAGTGAAATGCTGCTTCCCCATGTTTTGTTCCAACTATGGGGTGAACAATTAGTAGGCCAGCCCCAGATGACCTAATGGTTCTACATGGTTCATATGGCTTCAGCATGTCTGAGATGTACAGTAGCTGGGCCCAGAACCAGATGACCTAATGGTTCTACATGGTTCATATGGCTTCAGCATGTCTGAGATGTAGCTGGGCCCAGAGCCACAAACACATTCATAGACCTAATGGTTCTATATGGTTCATATGGCTTCAGCATGTCTGAGATGTAGCTGGGCCCAGAGCCACAAACACATTCATAGACGAGTAACAACATTTTAAAATCAATTCTCTGGGATACTGGTAGCCAATGTAAGGATTTTAGGACTGGTGTAATAGGGCCATATTTCCTAGTTTTCGTCAGCACTCTAGCAGCAGCATTCTGAATCAGTTGGAGTTGACGAAGAACTTTGTTTGAAAGCGACCTGTGAGCAGACCATTACAGTAATCCAATCCAAAGTTATTAGTGCAGCAGTGCACTAATGATGAGGGCCCAACCCTACCTGGGCTCTCATCAAACCCTGTACACTCAAGACACTGCACCCGCTGCCACCCTTAGATCTCCATACATGGAGCTGACCTGTTCTGATATTCCATATGTTGATCTGACCTCATCAAACCCTGTACACTTAAGACACACTCCATATATGGCCAGAACTCATCAAACCCTGTATACTCAAGACGCTGCCCCGCTGCCACCCTTAGATCTCCATATCCAGTACAGAATTAATTCCATATGTTGATCTGACCCCCCCATGCCAAAGCGCCAGCGCTCGCCCAGCAGTCTGCCGTCACTCAGGCGGATGCATGCACGCCCTAAAGGGCGAGGTCGCTTCTAGCCCTCAGGCGTCTTACTGGTATTGTTACTCTGTTAACATTAACTTCCATGGGGCAGATCTGTTGTGGACACACAACAGATCTGAGTTTGGGGCATATGCAGGGCAGAATACATGGATATGTAGCTATTGTGGCATAAGAAATATGACCCCCTGATAGCAATATATCTTTAATAATTTATGTATAGCAAGTATATTTATGTATAGCAAGTGCTTACAATAACAATGTATTGGTAATTATAAATGTATACACACCATATGAAACCAGCTCAGTGGCCTTGTGGTTAGAGTGTCCGCCTTGACACCGGGAGGTCGGGGTTCAATCCCCGGCCGGGTCATACCAAAGACCAAAAAATGTAGCCTGGTTAATAAACCAGACCGAATCAGCCGTTGGCAAAAAAAAGTTGCCTACCAGCGGATTACGGTCTGGCGAGGCTCAGTAGCACGCCTCTTTCCTACAACCGAGAACAGGTCGGACCAATCGGGACACGGTATGCAATATGGGCGGGCTTTGGTACAGTGACGTTCAATGCTTGAGACTTTTGACTGACAGTAGCTCTGACCAATTGCGTCAAAGAGAAAATGTTCCCCGGGAAATTAAATCCAAGTGGAGCCAGCCCAGACTGATATACCGCGACAGTGTTGTGTGATATTAGTCTGGCTTATTAGCCAGGCTACAAAAAATGGGACCCAGTGTCTCCCTGCTTGACACTCGGCATCAAGGGTTGGATTGGCGGTAAGGCCCTGCCCATACTAGCGTCATGTCCAGGGGGTGTACTTGTACATCAAGCTGCCTCACGCTAAAGAAACAGGAGATAGGTTCCTGCCCTATGGGCCTCATGGCTCAGCAAGGCTACTTACTTTACACCATATGAAAGCCATGGTAATGACAATACTGAATTGTATGAGAGATGGCTGGTGTATTGGAATTCACTGGTCAATTAATATTATGAAATAAAGGGGTCTGAGGCATGTGCTTTAATACATGACAGGGCCAGGGGAGAGCACAGGCCAACGGTCGTTCTGCTAAGAGCACAATGAATCAGACGATAGTTATACTGTTCTGTTACAAGGACAAGCTGTACCATAAACAATGGTACAACTACCAATGTTTAATTGTACTTTGAAATAGGCCTACAGTACATTTGATGAGATTGAGAAGTTTGTGTAAACAACCATGCTTATACAGCATGATTTATATAGTTTGTAGCATGCATGTAAACTTGCACTGCATGACATTGATTGACTTAATTATATTGACCTTATGTTTGACAACAATACTGTCATTAACGCTATTGCTTGTAATTGTCCGGTTAAGAAAACATATACTTGGTAGGCCTATAATAAGCAGACCATTATAAGCTAAACTTAAAGCGTTTATGACAGTTTTGTAATCAGAGTGCAGCACATTTTGGTAAATGTTAATTGGCAGTCAGCATCACTCAGACTTGGTCTAGCGGCAGCGGTGGCCGAACGGTTTGCGGAGCGGTCTTGATACCGGAAGGTCGCCAGTTCGTATCCCCGCTGAAGTGCCCTTGAGCAAGGCATTGAACCACTACCATGAAATGTTCTATGAGCAGGGCCTGGCTGTAAACAAGTATCTGATGCTTAGTCCAGTTACCCTGGGTAAATATAGTAACTTTGCTTTGCTTTGCTTTGGTTAAGTTTAATAGTTTGTATTCCATTTTTGTCAGATATGGCCTAGCGAATGAAGAGAGGGCAAACGTTAAATATATGCATTTCTATTCCTTAATTTATACTTTTGTATAAACGGTTTTGTTCACCAAGTATTTTGGTCTAAATGGTGTCCTACTCTTTTTACCACCTTGTAGGTGGTTGCACTGTTAGTCAGTTGAAAAGTAACCATACAAACCTCATGAAAAAAATACCATAACGTGTATCATGATACTTGAAAAAATATTGTGAATTATATCTTTCCATATCACCCACCCCTAGGTGAGTTACTGTGATTGTGTACTATGGAGTATTTCCCTAGTATTCCCACTGTATGCGGAAGCACTTTCATAGATCTGGCCTTAAGTTGAAAAGGGTACCCAAGACATGGAAATGTGTCATAATCAGTCAAGTTATGATGTACGTTTTGCCAGCCAAGTCTATTGACTTTAATGTTTATTCAGTGCAGTAAATGACAACGTAAGACGCCATCTGGCTGATATAAATACTGCCCTCGCTGTGCCCCTCACTTCACATGTGTGATTTCATGTTACTTAACCATCTGTTATAACATTGTTATTGGATTAAACGAGCCATGTCAACTTTTTATTATTAATACAAGATGAATTGAAATTCATGAGCAGGAGCCATTAATTCCAAAAACATTCCAAATTAATTTATGTACCCTGACACTCATTTCATTCATCATGTTTCACTTCATTATGGCAGAACATTGTTTTAATGCATATAGAGTCAGGGCTGGAGCCAGGCTATCATTTATGTAAATTTGTATGTAAAACCCATGCTATTCTGAAGGGACAACAGTTGCACATGTGGACACATGTTGCACAATGCACAGCAAACTGACCATCTTGTCTAGTTGTCCGGCAGCCGGGGGTGTGGAGTGGGAAATTTGGTATATATTTTTTTTATTGGCCTAAAATATTGTATATTTACGTACATTCATGAATCCACTTGCTAACCCGCTGTCGGCATTGAGCAATTTGTTTTATAGGGGTTTATATGTGACCATACCATTAACATCCTATATAAGGCAAGATTTTCAAAATATCATTAGGCCTATGCTTTATGTAGCATGTGACATGTCAAACTAGGGGGTTTTCATGATTCTGAATGAATTCCAAGCATTTGTGTATGTATATAGACAATATATTAGGCCAATAAAAAAAAACTATATACCGAATTTCCCACTTTAATCAAAAGAAACCTGTTGGCTGCCAAACTAGATATGTAGACTCTCCTGGAGTTGCAGTCTGGCAGAAAGAGATAGGTAATTGGGTATCGTTACTTGTGCCTTGTAATATGGTGTACTTGTTCCCCACAAGACCAATGACCCATTCAACATGGATCCGAACAGCTGCTAGTCCCCTCGTTGCCTCAAGTTCACATGGGTGCGTTGCTTTTTACCTTTAGTGAAGGCAGGTATTTTTATTTGAGCACTGTATAAGCCCACGGTATCTCTTATGGTGTACCCTCGATCTGCTAGGACCACATCATCAGATGACAGTTTTTCATGGTAGCCAGTTTTCTGTTCAACTCTGTTCAATTCTGTTCAACTCCCCCAACCATTTGACACAAATGATACGACTCCTTGTGGAGTTATTGAGATCAAATACTTTGTGGTATTATGATGTTCATACTGTGAATATGTTTGTGCTTGGGCTCTCATGTTCTTTGGCCTCTCGATAAATATTAATAATAATTCAAAGCATCTATTATGGAGGTGCAACTGCTCTTACTGAAACAGATGGGTAAACTCATTTGAATCTGCTCCTTACTGGGCCACACTATGAATTTAGACAATCTATAGTGCATGATGTTTAATGTACTATTAAAAAATGTTGCTTCCAGTAGGCTTTGGCCTGTACATGTAAACCATGTAAATAAATGCAGTAGCAAATTAATCCTCATTCTCATTAAACCAGCTGCCCCCTTCAGGAATCCTGACAGGAAGATGACTATCATCTTGGCATAGGATGGAAGGCCAGTTATGTCCTGCACCATATCATCATTGTTTTGCCTGCAGTAGGACGAGAGACACAAAATAAACACATTCACTTTGCCTTAAATAATATAACATATGTGGCTGTTATACAACTAAATAACCAAAGCAATATAGATGAGCATTGTTGATCTATTTCATTTTGTCAGAAACGGGGATCATCGTGGACATGTTTTGCCCAGAACAGGTCTGTAACTGAGTGTGTACAAATGGAACCAAATGGACCCGTTCCATTTGTACACTCAGAGTTAAGGGGGTCTTTGCAAATAAAACATTTGAGAACCACTATAGTTGGACTGCTAATGTGCCATAGTGTCATAGTAAATCAGTGTCACATATTCTGAAGAATTTACATTCACTAATTGGGTCTTAAAATCAAAATAAGAACATTATAATGGTGTTGTTAAAAATAAAATCAAACAACCAAGTCTTTGCCACGGACACATGTCCGTGTATGATGTACGTACGATGTACGATGACCCGTGGTCAGAAATTATCGCTTAAACCAGTCTTTTTCAACCCTCTTCATATCAAGGCAACAAGGCCCATTATGTATTAAGCATTTGAGACCACCATTTGATGAGATCTAGCCTCTCTGACCCAAAACGTAGAATATTTTGTCCACAATGCCATGACTGTATTGGCATTGGTACCACATAGCAGAGATGACAGGCAAACGTTGATCAAAATAACAATTCTTCTACATTCTCTAATTGTGTAGACTTCTTATAAATTAAGTAATGCAGATGTTTAACAAAACAATATATTACTCTTGAGAGCATAACATGAAACCTATGGTTTAATTTTACACTCAAGAGAACAAGATCTAATAAGGGTCTATTTGGTTACCAACTCTCCATCATTTAGCTGGGAACCACCTGGAACCCCCTCAAGGACCACTGGTGGTCCCCGGACCACTGGTTGAGAAGTGAAATCCACTGGCTTAAACAAACTCTTAGTATGTATATCCATAAAATAAGCAAGCTAGCAGACAGACAATACACTAGTTCTGTTTTTCAATCATTTTATTATTATTATACTACTATTATACTATCTACTTTATAATGTTTTGATAATTCGTGCGACAGATGTATGCATATGACGGTATAGAGGTTCATGTGACGAGCTTAAACTATAGTGTATTCAATTAAGAAGATGATCAGGTAATGTAATTGTGAAAATAATATTAATACAATGATTGAAAGACAGAACTAGTGTATTGTCTGCTAGCGTGCTGCTTGTTTATATTATGGATAGGCCTATACATACTGTTGACATTTACAACTTTGGCCTGTGTCAACAAAAATATTTATACACGCAGAAATAAATTGCATTAAACAGTGCTGCCTGGCGGGTCTTTGCGCAACCGCTCTGGCATTGTAAAATAAGTGTTGTTCACTCAAGAGCTAGGCTAATGCTAACGATATAGTCTGTGTGGGTTTAGTTTACTTACCAGAAATAATGTTCACTGCACAGTCTAGAGTGTTCTGTAGGACTCCAATGATACCTCCTTACGGCAGAAATCCACTTGAGCCCAATAATACGGCCATATGAATATACAATCCTAATAAAAAAGATTCTATGCATTTATCATTATAAATATGTCTATAATAATGAATGTTTTGGCCCTTTATTATGCTATTACATGTATACTTTAGCCAGGGCTTAATAAGTAGAGACACCAGACCCATTCTGTCACTCAATGTGATTCACACTCTCCCAAACCAATGGGTATTTATCTTAGAGTAGGCTATATATTATTATTATTATTATTATATTATTTTACGACAACTCCAAAATACAAAGTTGGCGAGGGTCAAATGAGACTTTATGCTTCACTTACACAAATGTGTAAATAATAAATAAATAATTACATTTTTTGCGAACACTAAAACACAAGCGAAGGAGTGCAAATCTTTGCGAGTTGTAATTTACACACAAGTGAAGCAGTGAAAACACAAGTGAAGCAGTGAATGCATTTGCGACGCGTGATTTGCGAGGTTTAAAACACACGTGACGAATGGTATTATATGTGCGGAAAAATGTAATTAATTTACTTCCATAGTTTGGCTAGTGTTTGTTTAGCTCCCCATGCACTGCCTGCAGTTTGTTGTCTCCACTAGGCCGAAGGCATGGTGTGGGGAGAGAGTATGTTTTGCACTCCGTCCGTCTGTCTGTGTACAGCTCTAATCTCCGGCACCGTTAACCCGGTCGATGCCAAATTTTGCACACACACTCCCTGGATGCCAACGATTAACCTCTGCCCCAAATTTTCCAGAACGGCCTGTTATAGCGCCACCAGGAGGCCGGCTTTTGAAAAACACATTTTTTTGATATTACTCCTCCAGATTCTGTCCAAAGATCCTGCAAATCGTTACACACTATCTCTATAGTCATGTGCTCATGCCAGATCTGTCCGATATTTCATATTTCATCCTAATTGTCTAACATTGGCTTTCAAAGTTGGCAGGATTTGCCCGTTTTGAACAAAAACCCTCAAATCATGAACGCAGTGTGCAATTTACGTTAAATCTTTCACAGACTTTCCTACTAGGCTGAGAAATATCCCACCCTTTTCACATTGGCCTGTTATAGCGCCACCAACAGGTGGATTCTTGCAAAACACATTTTTGGAACAAAATACCTCAAATCATGAACGCAGCGTGCAATTTGCGTGAAATCTTTCACAGACTTTCCTACTAGGCTGAGGAATATATCCAACTTTTCATTGGCCTGTTATAGCGCCACCCAGGGCTGGACTGGGACAAAAATTCGGCCCGGTCATTTTCGCGTGAATTTGGCCCAGACCGGCCCACCACAACCAGCGCGCAGATAGCAGAAACTCTACCACCCACTCCGTCGAGGCACACACACACAAACAAGCCCTAATACCACCACTTTTACAGAACAACATAAATGATACAAACAGTGCCGGTTCTAGGCGTTTAGTGGCCCTAAGCAACATAATATTATGTGCCCCCCCCCCTGCACTGCAACGCCGGGGGGGGTCAGGGGGGGCGCTACCCCAGAGAGACTGGTATAAACAGCGCCCCCAGTGGGGAGGGATGGTATGACAGACTGACTGGTATAAACAGTGCCCCCAGTGGGGAGGGATGGTATGACAGACTGACTGGTATAAACAGTGCCCCCCAGTGGGGAGGGATGGTATGACAGAGAGATTGGTATAAACAGCGTCCCCAGTGGGGAGGGATGGTATGACAGACTGACTGGTATAAACAGCGTCCCCAGTGGGGAGGGATGGTATGACAGACTGACTGGTATAAACAGTGCCCCCAGTGGGGAGGGATGATATGACAGACTGACTGGTATAAACAGTGCCCCCAGTGGGGAGGGATGGTATGACAGACTGACTGGTATAAACAGTGCCCCCAGTGGGGAGGGATGGTATGACAGACTGACTGGTATAAACAGCGTCCCCAGTGGGGAGGGATGGTATAAACAGCAACCCCAGTGTAGAGGGATGGTATAAACAGCGCCCCCAGTGTAGAGGGATGGTATAAACAGCGCCCCCAGTGTAGAGGGATGGTATAAACATCCCTCAACTGTAGACTGGGGGCCACATGTGGCCCCCAGCCTACAGTTGATATTAACCTGCGGGCTGCATTAAGTGAAGGTGGGGGCCACATGTGGCCCTCAGGCCGCCAGTAGCCCATGTATGGGATAGGGGATACATTAAACAAAATAATAATAATCTTCTCCCTGTGATGTGGCCCCCTCAGTGGTTGTGGCCCTAAGCGACCGCTTATACCGCTTATGCCTAGAACCGGCCCTGGATACAAACCAACAGACAACTACACAACCCTTTGTAGAGGGTTTATTTGTCACTCACTGATACAGGTACAGTGAAATTATCATGATAGTACTGGCAGAATGGCAGCACGCCCGGACCTTTCCTGGTGGCCTGCCGACTATTGGCCTGCCTGCCTGTCAAAAAAAATATATATATATATATATTTTTTTTTATCATGGCGGCCCCCTACGGTCGCGGCCCACCGGGAAAATGCCCGGTATGCCCTGTGGCCAGTCCAGCCCTGGCGCCACCAACAGGTGGATTTTTGCAAAACGCATTTTTGGAACAAAAGGCCTCAAATCATCCAATTGCCATCCAAGGCGTAAAAAGAAATGGCACCCTTTTCACATTGGCCTATTATAGCGCCACCAGGAGGCCACAACCTGACCTGCCCTGGTGGAGACCTGTCCTATTATAGTGCCACCAGGAGGCCACAACCTGACCTGCCCTGGTGGAGACCTGTCCTATTATAGCGCCACCAGGAGGCCACAACCTGACCTGCCCTGGTGGAGACCTGTGCCCCGAGGGGAACTTTATCTAGTTTGTACTCTTTTCATGCTACTTCTGCGATACATATTTTATTTACTTCTGTGTTTAACAGTTTTGATGTTAATCTTTACCACACTGAGATTGATTGATTTAACATTTTATTCAGTTTGTAGAAGGGGTACAGTTGCAGTTAAAAAGAAAGTGGCCTACAGGCCAAAACAAACACTGCTACTGCATTTAAAATTTAAAGACGTACAAATTAATATACACTTCTATGAAAACCAGGACATCATCATATATACAGTTAAAGAAAGTAAAAAAGGGAAAAACATGTACAATTGGGCGGGGTTTGACTTTTTTTACAGGGGCCAGTTTTGAATTGCAGCCGTCCGTAGGTGCTCTTTGAGAGCGGTTTTGAAGGAGTCAAGGGATTCACATTTCTTTATAGCTGTTGGTAGGGCATTCCATATTTTAGTAGCATAGTAGCATAGCAAAATTAATTTAATCCATTGTCAAATCTGGGTTGCACGTGGTTTGTTGAGTTCCCTCTGGTGTTGTGAGTGTGGACTTTGTTGACATTAAGGAAGTATTTAGACAGGTACATGGGTATCTTAGTGAAGTATTTAGACAGGTACAAGGGTATCTTAGTGAAGTATTTAGACAGGTACATGGGTATCTTAGTGAAGTATTTAGACAGGTACATGGGTATCTTAGTGAAGTATTTAGACAGGTACATGGGTATCTTAGTGAAGTATTTAGACAGGTTCATGATTTGAGGCATTTTGTTCCAAAAATGTGTTTTGCTAAAATCCACCTGTTGGTGGCGCTATAACAGCCAATGTGAAAAGGGTGGGATATTTCTCAGCCTAGTAGGAAAGTCTGTGAAAGATTTAACGTAAATTGCATGCTGCGTTCATGATTTGAGGGTTTTTGTTCAAAACGGGCCAATCTTTGAAAGCCAATGTTAGACAATTAGGATGAAATATGAAATATCGGACAGATCCGGCATGAGCACATGACTATAGAGCGTTGCAGTCCCGCCCCCTACCATGGACCAGGAAATGAATCCCAATGCATTTTTCCCATAGACATTTCAAAAAGTATTTATTTAAAGACGGTTACGCCGCGGACAAAGCCAACTCGAGTCGTGACAACTCATGACAACACAAACAATATTTTGGACCAAACAAATAATTACAAAGAAGAAAAACAACAAAAAAGTATTGTAACCTCCCGTTTTTTTCTTCTTTCTAATTATTTGTTCGGCCCAAAAAATTGTGTTTGTTGTCATGATTTGTCACGACTCGAGTTGGCTTTGTCCGCGGCGTAAACGTCTTTAAATAAATACTTTCTGAAATGTCTATGAGGAAAATGAACGGAGAATCATTTCCTGGTCCATGGTAGGGGGCGGGACTGCGACGCTCTATAGAGATAGTGTCTAACGATTTGCAGGATCTTTGGACAGAATCTGTAGGAGTAATATCAAACAATGTGTTTTTCAAAACTCTGCCTCCTGGTGGCGCTGCGTGTGTGCAGTTTATGTACAACCAAATGGTCAGAGGGGGCGGGGCTGGAATCAGAAGCCAAAGGTGATCGACAAACCTGCATCCATCATCCATCTTGTCAGTGGGAAATACACTGCACGCACACACACGGAGTGCAGCCAGCCGTCGGCCTGGTGGAGACAATGAGCTGTCTATCAACTGCGGCTGCAACGTTCAACAGGTTACTGATTAGAGTGGTGTTTGGGTGCCACCTTGTGGCTTTAACAAGCAATTGCAGCGGTGGAATGTCCTCTCTTATTCAAAATGAACTCGTAAATTTGAATGTCTTGACTGATGGCCACGCAGCGTGTAGCGTACAGGGAAACAGACTGATGGCCACGCAGCGTGTAGCCTACAGGGAAACAGACTGATGGCCACGCAGCGTGTAGCCTACAGGGAAACAGACTGATGGCCACGCAGCGTGTAGCCTACAGGGAAACAGACTGATGGCCACGCAGCGTGTAGCCTACAGGGAAACAGACTGATGGCCACGCAGCGTGTAGCCTACAGGGAAACAGACTGATGGCCACGCAGCGTGTAGCCTACAGGGAAACAGACTGATGGCCACGCAGCGTGTAGCCTATAGGGAAACAGACTGATGGCCACGCAGCGTGTAGCCTACAGGGATCCTATGTTAGTGAAGCCTGATAAAAGTGTCAAAGGTGTCAAATGCATATATATGTGGCATTGTGGCATAATCATTCATAGGCTACTGGGCATAATCAACAGTAGCTGATTCTTTATTTTCATTACAAATCATTACAATTTTAATGATTTTACTAATATTGTCATAACTACCCTCTTCTGCCAGAAGTAGGCTACAAAGTATACTTTACATAAGCATGAGATGTATATAGAGCGTCGCAGTCCCGCCCCCTTTCATGACCGACGCCAGGCCCAGGAAATGAATCGATTACATAGAAGAAAAACAACAAAAAAAGTGTTGTAACCTGCCGTTTTTTTCTACTTTCTAATTATTTGTATGGCCCGAAAAATTGTGTTTGTTGTCATGATTTGTCACGGCAAGAGTTGGCTTTGTCCACGTCTTTAAATAAATACTTTCTGAAATGTCTGAGGAAAATGAACGGAGAATCATTTCCTGGGCCCTGGTAGGGGGCGGGACTGCGACGCTCTATAGTTTGCAGATATAAAGCTCCCATGCAAGGCAGCATGATGCATTGATGCAAGGCAGCATGATGCAAGGCAGCATGATGCATTGTGAATTTATGAGTTTGACTTTGGAGATTGAATATATTCACCGTGCGCAACACCGCTGAATGTCAGATAATTGCTCGTTAATACATTGATTCCACCTGCTGCCTGCACAGTGCTAAACATTTTGCCTATACATCTGCACTGCAGCTAGTATGCATCCATGTGATGTGTTTTCGTTCTGAAAACAGGCCGTTTATAGAGGAATATGGACAGTAAACGATGTGTTTATCCTACCTGGGGTCTCTCAATGCAAAGCCGTTTTGATGAAGTTACACAAAGGCTTTGCCGTGACATTTGGTCTGCTTGCTTCAAGTTGCTTGCAAAGAAGAGCAAATTGAAGCATGGATAGCACCTTCAGAATGTTTTATTTCAACCCAAGAAGACGAAACACTTTGACAGGTCCATGCGTGCTGTGCACTGCAGGGTAGGAGAGAGGGACGGACAGACAGCGGTGTGCTGCCTATCTATACAGCCTGTATATACTAATCTATTCTACACTACACCATTAGTAACAATAATGTAGAAGCCGCAGAATTTCCGCGGAAATGTAACCCGTTCATGTTGTAGTTTACTTTACCCAGGCCAGCATAATATTAACCAGTGGATGCATCCCGCCCCTCCTCCCCTCATTCTCTACTCCTGACTAATATGTTGGAGGCTCTGGACGAGAATATTTAATATAACTTTATCAGAACTTCAAAAGCTGTCGGAAGTCGGAATTTATTGCAGAGGAGCTGACTGCTGAGTGACTTCGTCTTCGTCGTCCTTCAATAACTTTTATTCGGATGGGGGCCGCGGGGGGTGTTGTTTCTTGTTTACCAACAATCATGGAGTACCTAAATGTCGAGCGTCTGAAGCAACAGGAGTAGGCCTACGAGTGATTTGGGTAAGTAGCATTTACATTTAGGCTACTATTGTAGCTTAGCTGGTTTGGTTAACATGCTGAACTAAATTTAAAAAAAAAGCGTTTCGATCGCTCCGAGAGGCGAGAGAGAGAAAGTGTGTGTGTTTGGAGAGACTGCATGCGATGTGCGTGCGAGAGAGAGCAAAAGTTTGTGTGTGTGTTTGGAGAGAGAGTGAGTCACCGTCTCCACACCTTAGCGCAAAACGGTCTTAAGCTGCATGGCTCTGAGCTGCACACTTCTTAAGCTCTGCGCAGCTTAAATTCCGAGTTTTTAGACAGCTGGTGGATGGAAAAGAAGCTCCACCTCCGCAGACTTTTTGCGCGGAGGAGAGCGTTTCCGGGAATCTGGCCGTCGCGGAGGTGGAGCTTCTTTTCCATCCACCAGCTGTCTAAAAACTCAGAATTTAAGCTGCGCGCAGCCGAGAACGTGCGCGGCTCTTTCGATAGTGTGGCAGCACCTAGTGAGTGAGTGAGTGCGTGCGTGCGTGTGTGTGTGTGTGTGTGTGTGTGTGTGAGAGAGAATATGAAATCTTTTTATAAATGATAAATTGAATTGAGAGAAAACCTTTAGCTGGGAGAGATGAAGCAGGAGCCAGGGACCCCATATAAAATTGTGTTGCAGATTCAACGTTTTAAAAGATTTCATAGATGGCTTGCCCACTCTGTTTTGGTGCTTAGCTTTCCCTGGTGCCCAGTCTGCCCACCTTTCCCTAGTGCCCACTGTTTTGGTGCCTATACCTTTCCCTGGTGCCCAGTCTGCCCACCTTTCCCTAGTGCCCACTGTTTTGGTGCCTATACCTTTCCCTGGTGCCCAGTCTGCCCACCTTTCCCTAGTGCCCACTGTTTTGGTGCCTATACCTTTCCCTGGTGCCCAGTCTGCCCACCTTTCCCTAGTGCCCACTGTTTTGGTGCCTATACCTTTCCCTGGTGCCCAGTCTGCCCACCTTTCCCTAGTGCCCACTGTTTTGGTGCCTATACCTTTCCCTGGTGCCCAGTCTGCCCACCTTTCCCTAGTGCCCACTGTTTTGGTGTCTATACCTTTCCCTGGTGCCCAGTCTGCCCACCTTTCCCTAGTGCCCACTGTTTTGGTGCCTATACCTTTCCCTGGTGCCCAGTCTGCCCACCTTTCCCTAGTGCCCACTCTGTTTTGATGCCCACTTTTCCCTAGTGCCCACTGTTTTGGTGCCTATACCTTTCCCTGGTGCCCAGTCTGCCCACCTTTCCCTGGTGCCCACTCTATTTTGATGCCCACCTTTCCCTGGTGCCCAGTCTGCCCACCTTTCCCTAGTGCCCACTCTATTTTGATGCCCACCTATCCCTGGTGCCCAGTCTGCCCACCTTTCCCTAGTGCCCACTCTATTTTGATGCCCACCTTTCCCTGGTGCCCAGTCTGCCCACCTTTCCCTAGTGCCCACTCTATTTTGATGCCCACCTTTCCCTGGTGCCCATTCTGTTTTGATGCCCACCTCTCCCTGGTGTCAACTCTGTTTTGATGCCCACCTTTCCCTGGTGCCCACTGTTTTGATGCCCACCTTTCCCTGGTGCCCACTCTGTTTTGGTGTCTATACTTTCCCTGGTGCCCAGTCTGCCCACCTTTCCCTAGTGCCCACGGTTTTGGTGTCTATACCTTTCCCTGGTGCCCAGTCTGCCCACCTTTCCCTAGTGCCCACTGTTTTGGTGCCTATACCTTTCCCTGGTGCCCAGTCTGCCCACCTTTCCCTAGTGCCCACTCTGTTTTGATGCCCACCTTTCCCTAGTGCCCACTGTTTTGGTGCCTATACCTTTCCCTGGTGCCCAGTCTGCCCACCTTTCCCTGGTGCCCACTCTATTTTGATGCCCACCTTTCCCTGGTGCCCAGTCTGCCCACCTTTCCCTAGTGCCCACTCTATTTTGATGCCCACCTATCCCTGGTGCCCAGTCTGCCCACCTTTCCCTAGTGCCCACTCTATTTTGATGCCCACCTTTCCCTAGTGCCCACTCTATTTTGATGCCCACCTTTCCCTGGTGCCCATTCTGTTTTGATGCCCACCTCTCCCTGGTGCCAACTCTGTTTTGATGCCCACCTTTCCCTAGTGCCCACTCTGTTTTGATGCCCACCTTTCCCTAGTGCCCACTCTGTTTTGATGCCCACCTTTCCCTGGTGCCCACTCTGTTTTGATGCCCACCTTTCCCTGGTGCCCACTCTGTTTTGATGCCCACCTCTCCCTGGTGCCAACTCTGTTTTGATGCCCACCTTTCCCTAGTGCCCACTCTATTTTGATGCCCACCTTTCCCTGGTGCCCAGTCTGCCCACCTTTCCCTAGTGCCCACTCTGTTTTGATGCCCACCTCTCCCTGGTGCCAACTCTGTTTTGATGCCCACCTTTCCCTAGTGCCCACTGTTTTGATGCCCAACTTTCCCTAGTGCCCACTCTGTTTTGATGCCCACCTTTCCCTAGTGCCCACTCTGTTTTGATGCCCACCTTTCCCTGGTGCCCACTCTGTTTTGGTGCCCACCTATCCCTGGTGCCCAGTCTGCCCACCTTTCCCTGGTGCCCACTCTGTTTTGGTGCCCACCTATCCCTGCTGCCCACTCTGTTTTGGTGCCCACCTATCCCTGCTGCCCACTCTGTTTTGGTGCCCACCTATCCCTGGTGCCCAGTCTGCCCACCGTTCCCTAGTGCCCACTCTGTTTTGGTGCACTCCGTAGTGCCTTCATAGATTTGTTTGACAGCATCATGTCAAACAGTGCAGTGTTGTGTTGGATTCATGTTCAGTATTTTTAGACACCCACTTAGTCGCAGCATGAGGCATCGTTTGGGAACTTGTAGATCTGCTATTTTCGACTAATGTTACCCTCAGAATAGGGATGCTAGGGTTTTAAGTTACATTGTCTTTGTTTTGCAGTACGATCTATAGGACTGAAACCCTGGCTGCCTGCCTCTCCAAGACCCATGTACTGCTGAGAGGAAGAAGTTTGTGTTGGATTTTACAAAGGCTCTGGTTGAGGCAGATATTCCTCTTGAGGAAGACCCCAAGCTGGCCCCTGGCTATCTGGCTGGCAGGCAGGCAGGCTGACTGACTGACTGGCTGACTGACTGACTGACTGACTGACTAGCTGGCTATAACTGACTGGCTAACTGGCTGGCTGGCTGGTTAACGGACTGAGTGGCTGGCTGGCTGGCTAAAGGACTGGCTGGCTGACTGACGGACTGACTGGCTGGCTGGCTAATGGACTGGCTGGCTGACTGACAGACTGACTGGCTGGCTGGCTAATGGACTGGGTGGCTGGCTGGCTGGCTAATGGACTGACTGGCTGGCTGACTGACTGACTGGCTAACGGACTGGCTGGCTGACTGGCGGAAAGCCACTGGCTGGCTGGCTGGCTTGTATGTTCATGTTGGACCCATTGTAATTTCATTTCACATTTGTTATTTGAATTGTACTAAAGAATGTTCATGAAGGAGTGAATTATTATTGAATAAAAATGGATGAAGTCGAAGATTTGACTAATAGATCTGAATTACTTTGTTGTGGTACTTTAAGGTTTATTATTAGGCATATTTAGAGTTATTTTTAAACACATTGATTATAGTCCTGGATAACTGTCTAAAACCTTAAAAGAAAAAAAAACACTCCGCAGAATCCCGCAGATTTTCCTCCGGAGTCACCGCAGAAAAAAACCTGCAGATTCCGTTTGGCCTTAGTAATCACCATAATGTATATCTGTTCTCCGAAAATAGCTCATCTTCAAGCTCATGCACTGGCTGCAGATCGGCTATTTTCGGAGAAGAGATTTATAGACATTATGTGAAAATATAAAAAAATAGCTGTGATACTGGAGGTGGAAAGTCTGGTGACATGAGGTTAGTTTGGAGGGGACAAGGGGACTATTGCGTCACCGTTTCAGCAAATAGGTGGCATTCGCTGTACACACGGAGACGACAAAGTCGCGTCTCCAAAGTTTGCCACTCTGGGAGGTGGTTTCAATATTAGCTGGTTAAGTCCCCCAAAACGCCATCTCTGTGTGGCTAAAAGGGCAGATCGGCTAAATAGTTGTGCGGGTAACGCAGAATACGTCCTCGTCTGGACACCACTTTAGTCTAAACATGTGCGTGCGTGTGTGCGTGCCCTGGCCCCGATCAGTCCAGCGGTCACTGAGATTACCTGCTCACCCACAGACAGATTACCTGCTCACCCACAGACAGATTACCTGCTCACCCACAGACAGATTACCTGCTCACCCACAGACAGATTACCTGCTCACCCACAGACAGATTACCTGCTCACCCACAGACAGATTACCTGCTCACCCACAGACAATTACCTGCTCACCCACAGACAGATTACCTGCTCACCCACAGACAGATTACCTGCTCACCCACAGACAGATTACCTGCTCATCCACAGACAGATTCACAGACAGCACAATCTGTACTAATAATTCCCTGTGTATAAAAGTTGGTATTTGTTTGGTAAGTGTTTGGTTATTTCTTATTGTGGAACAAACCTTTTAATGGAGTCTTGTTTGTCTTTGTGTCTCCACCAGTTATGGCTGAGACAATATGGCTACCTGGCTCCCCTGGACAGTACGGACTCATCTAACCAGGATCTGTCTGAGGCCATCAGGGAGATGCAGAGGTTCTACAACCTGGAGGTCACTGGACTGTTGGACCAGCAAACCATCACGTATGTCTCCTACATCTACTCATGTAGCTCTTTGGTTTTGTCAACCATTCATTGAAACCTTCGCTAGAGCAATAAACCACGATTAAGCAAGTGGAATCTAATTACATATCATATTACAGTTTTTAAGACGTGGGGGCGTGGGCAATGTCATATTACAATTATGGGCCAGGTAAGAAGCGCTTTCGACACCCAGTGGTGTGAGCAAAACGGCCTTGAATTAGTCATGGGAGTGTTTTAGGGAGTTTTGAGGCTTACCCAATGAACATGTCCGTACTATTCTCTTTACGAGTCAGCTGATCTCACATACGGAAAACATACGGAATGCGCCCTTTGCTGGAGTGGTAATACATTTCTGCAGGCTGGCACCATTAGACATGACATGACTTTGTCATATTTGGGTTAATTATTCCTATTGCACTGCCTGCTGTCACCTCAAAAGAACAGATCCACAAGCTGTCACAGCCATGATGTGCATAGCTTGTAGGCCTATGTCTCTATTTTGTTAAGTAACTTGCGGTGTTAATTGGAAAGTCATTACAGCGGCGGCTATAAAGGGAGGGAGATATACGCACATCATCACTTCATTTGTTTCTGTTCTAAGCATGAAAAACAGCTGTAAAAATCTTTATTCTAGTTCATTTGATTCATAAATGAATAACTAAGCCTTTGAAATGGCACCTACCTATACCTTTCAGATCGGAATGGAACTGCGAGTAGATACGCAGCATTGGCTGGCAAATTGGCAATCCATGCGTAATGTTCCCAGAATCGTCTAACCCCCAAACATACAAGTTCGTTTGATATTGTTTAATTCGATAAAAATAGAACCATGTACCATACAGCGAATGAAAGCAAGATTCCTAAGGAATATGGGGATTTTTACATTTAAAAAAACGGTTGAGAAATGAGAGAACCATGAGTGTTTATAATATCAAATATTATAAGAATAATATGAAAGACAGAGCTGTGAAGAGCTCACATCCCGACAAGGAGGAAATATAGCATATAGTGCATGCACGTATATGCACTGTTGCACACACGCTCTTTATTTGTTTCTATTGAAAAACACCAGTAAAATAACGTTTATTTTTTTTATTTCATTCGAGTCACGACGAAGGAATGAGTTGAAATGCCATACGTGCGCCATGCGTATTGCTGCGGCCCCAATGTTATGGTCTTCGCTCGTAGCATTTTATTGAAGAAGAATTGAGTCAGGTGTGATACAGCGTATGAAAGCAAACTCCCCAATGATTATGGAGATGTTTTAATTTTTAAAAAAGGTTGAGAAATGAGCGATATATGACCCTTTACAATCTCAACAACAGAAAGCCAGACAGCCAGAAAGCTCGCTGTTGCCATGTCTCATAGAAACAAGTAAATAGGTCTATAAACATACTCCCAAAAGAATCGCATATAACAGGGGTCTGCAACCTATTTTAAATGAAGTGCCATGTTTTTATTTTCTAGATAGTGAGTCTGCCATATCAAGATTCCTTTTAATGACACCACATTAAAATTTCCAGCATATTTTGATTGTCCACAAATATAAAAATCTTCCTTCTTTTTACATATTTTCTTGCACATTGTTATAATGATCATTATAAATATATATCCCCCTGCAGTCAGAGTTCATAGTTTTAATTAATGAATGTGATGCATTGTGAGCTGGTAGATCTGCTATTTTCAAAAGTAATCTTTGAAAAAAGTGACAATTGTGGAATATTTTTGAAAAATGTTATTGAAACATTTAAAAACACAAAACTGTCATGGGGGTCACTGGCTTAGTTGGGCAAATGCATTCATCTGGGGGTCCTTGACATGGGAATGTCGCTGTGTGAGGATCACTGGTTTAAACAACATTAGGAGAAATGCCCAAATAAGCACTTTAGAAACAAGAAAAGCAACCACAACTACCAATATTTACAAGCAACTTTGCAGAAAAAGAAGCCGCTTATAATAAACAGCAAACAGACATGGCAACACTCCAGAGCCGCTCAAGTGTAAAATCAAAAGCTTTTTGCTTTTAAGACGTGGTCAGACCCAGGCGGAATCGGTATTCGCTGAGTGTTTTTAGGTCAAGGGGCTTAATAGCAAATAGCGCAAAGCAAAAATAATTAACATATGGACACTCCCCCAATGCTAAAATATTCAGGAACGTGGTATTCCATATGAGTGAGCGTTCACCACGGCTTCCATAATACGAAAAGGCGCAGAGCGAGGCCAAAATCTGTATTACCGCATGGGTTTTTCCACTTGCTTAATCGGGCCCAGAGCCTCTTCCTCTGAGACTCAAGCAGTATATTATTATAGAACAATAAGCCACACAGAGCCTCTTGCTCTGAGACTCATACAGTATATTATTATAGAGCAATAAGCCACACAGAGCCTCTTGCTCTGAGACTCATACAGTATATTATTATAGAGCAATAAGCCACACAGAGCCTCTTCCTCTGAGACTCATACAGTATATTATTATAGAGCAATAAGCCACACAGAGCCTCTTGCTCTGAGACTCATGCAGTATATTGCAGCTGGCAGTGCCGGCCCAGCCATCAGGCAGAGTAGGCAGTTGCCTAGGGGGCACCATGAGGGGAGGGGGGCACCATGAGGGGAGGGGGGTGCCATGAGGGGAGGGGGGCACCATGAGGGGAGGGGGGAACCCACCAAGCAAGCATTTTAATTTGTATTATTATTTTCTTCTTCTTTTATTTATTTATTTTCTAACTCATATATATACATATTTTGATATAATTCATTGAAAAAGCTCCCACAAGTTTTGACAAATCTAAGTTTGGGGCACCACAAAACACCCTGACTGCACAGTGCACTGCACTACCCTGGCTAACAAGACAAATAAAGTTAAGGGAAAAAAAACACCTTAAATATTTTGTTTATTTTATAAAAAGTTAATCTTTCACTCAATAGGGACTGCTCCCGTCACTAGTTGATGATGTTGTGTAGTCCAGCCCTATGAATGATGGTGGTGGGAGCATATATAGCAGGTATAGTAGGGGCCAAAATAGAGCCCTGGAGTGTCTGTCTGTCCAAGCACGAAAATAGTGTTTGTTCACCACCAAGTGTCACTGTTGAACAGCCTAACACACAGACACACACAGGTCAGGGAGGAGGGCTAGTACAGCACAGCACAAGTACAGCACAGCACAGCACAGCACAGCACAGCACAGCACAGCACAAGCACAAGCACAAGCACAAGCACAGCACCACTCAATTCAGACGGGTCTGATTAAAGAAGTCTGACATGGAGAGCTACATTTTAGGCTACTGAACAGTATATTCTAGTATTTTCAGCTCTAATGTCTCCTTGTCCCCGTCCCCCCTGTTCCCCCCTGTCAGAGCCATGAAGAGACCCCGCTGTGGCATTCCTGACAAGACCAACGTGGGGTCTCCACCCCCCAGCTACACAGCGGCTGGAACCAAGTGGGACAAGTATAACCTCACTTACAGGTACAAACAGAACAGTCAGTTAAAGTTCTGCATTTTGATTGGTCTTCAGGTATTTGTATTGATGTGACAATAATCTATACATCATCATGACACCTTATCATCTACCACAAAACTGGACACATTGGAGACTTTCCTAATATTGACCGAGACTTGATGAATGTCAGGCCAAACCTGAGCTGCAGTGCGGGGTAGATAGATAGATAGAATACTTTATTGGCAGTTTAAGAAAAATTACAGAAAATGACATCATTTTAAAAAACGCCAAATGGATTTAGTCACAAAAAAGCCTTCGCTTGTTTCCATTGTGGTCCACTTTGTAACATGAAACTATACACAAACATACTGTACAAACAAAACAACCATGGAACATATAATAAATAATCCTTATATATAAGGCTGGGAGCTATATACATAGGACAAGAGGTACCCTGAGAGAATAGTCCAGAGCATGGGAGATGGGCTATCCAGGGTCGGAAGCTAACTATGACCAGTTAGTGTGTAGATGGAGCCATGATTTCAGGTCTTTCCTAAATCTTGCAATAGAATTTAGTGATTTCAGGGCTGGAGGGAGTGCATTCCACAGAGTAGTGGCTGCGTAGTAAAAAGCATTTTTTCCCTTGAGTGTCCTGAAACTGGGGGGAACTAGATCATATGGACTTCCTCTGGTTGAGTACCTGTGAGCATCCCTCACTCTGGGCAGGTAGCCCAGCAGGTACTTAGGAACAGAGGCATATAGGATCTTGAAGACCAGACACAATGAGAGCTGAGATACTCTCTCCTCCACTCTTAGCCATCCCAGGCTACTAAAGTGGGCAGAGGTAAGATGAGACCTGGGGTTCAATTTTAGTAGTAACCTCACAAGCTTGTTTTGGGAGGTCTGCAGCTTTGTTTTCAATAGCTTGGAGATACCTCTGTACCATGAAGTACAAGCATAGTCAAAGTGGCACTGGATGAGGGCACCGGCCAAGGTCCTCATAGCACTGCTGTTGACATAAGGGGATATCCTGCCCAAGAAACGAGTTCTCTGGTTGACCTTTGAGATCACTTTCATTGCCATTTTTTCACCCGTGAGTTTGTTATCTAGTATAAAACCCAAGTAAGCGACCTCTTCCCTATTTGTGACCACACTGTCACCCACTCTAACTGTGAAGCCCGGGGACTTGTTGAGGTTATGACTTGAACCAAACAGAATAGACTCAGTTTTCCCAAGGTGCAGTGACAATTTGTTGTCGGAGAGCCAAAGACAGATGCTACCGAGCTCTGTGCTGAGTACTCTCTCGACCTGCGACTTATCTTTGTCCGAGACCAGGAGAGCTGAGTCGTCTGCGAACAAGAACAGATTGCATTTACATGCCGAGTTCATGTCGTTTACATAAATTAGAAACAGTAGAGGCCCTAGGATGCTCCCTTGGGGGACCCCACACTCTACTGGGAGGGAAGTAGACAGGGTACCATTCACATCGACCACCTGTTTCCTTCCCTCAAGGTAAGATCTCACCCAGTTTAACGATGGGCCATCAAAACCGATTGCCTTCAGCTTGTTTAGCAGTATGGAGTGGTTCACAGTGTCAAACGCCTTTTGAAGGTCCAGCATGACCATGCCGCAGTACTTGCCTGAGTCCACCTCACGTCTGATGATATCAGTCAAGTATAACAGACATGTATCAGTAGAGTGAGATTTTCTGAAGCCTGACTGGAATTCAAAAAGAAGTTTGTTATTAAGCAGATATAAATGTATCTGTTCATAAACTAGTCTCTCTATGACTTTTGAGATGGAACAAAGGATGGACACAGGGCGGTAGTTCCCAGGGTCCAACTTGCTACCCTTTTTATAGAGCGGAACTACTCTTGCAAGTTTGAATTCCTGTGGTACATGGCCCTGCCTGATGGACAGGTTCGTAATGTGAGCCACAACGGGGGCAATAGAAACCGCTGCATCTCTGAGGAACCTAGTGGGGATACCATCATGGCCAGTAGCCTTAGTTGGCTGTAAGGCGCTGAGTTTTAAGAACACGTCCTCTGTTGAAACGGACGAGATTTTGAAGCTGTCCTCAACAGCACCAAGACCTTTGTAGAAAGATTTTATATGCTGCTCTCCATAAAGGCCTGAATGGGAGGGCAACTTGTCCACCAGTGTGGAAGCTATGGTTGTGAAGAAACCATTTAGGCAGTTAGCCACGTTCAGCTTATCAGAGATGAGCGAGCCATTTATTTTAATGTTTAGATTCGTGATCTTGGTTTTGAGCCTGTTGTTACAGCCCAGTTCCTTAAGGGACTTCCAAAGTTTTTGGGGCTTTTTCTTGTTTTCTTCAATTCTCTCATTGAAGTATGTTTGTTTGGCTGTCTTGATCATGCCATTGACCTTGTTACGCAATTGTTTGCATTTGTCGAACAGCTGCTCATCTCTGTTTTTTCTGAAGGGAAGTTCCTTAGGGCCTCTCCTATTTTCGATATTTACTAATGACTTACCTTTGGTATTGAATAAATCTAATGTAGTAATGTAATCGGATGACTCGACAATGTACAGTACAGCATCTACAGTAGGTGAATTAAATGATATGCTAAATTATTAAATAAAAGCAGTAGCGGATTGGGTTGATGAGAATAAATTAGTATTGAACATTACTAAAACCAAGTGCATGGTGTTTGGATCTAGACATAAGCTAGAGGGTGATCCTCAACTGAGCCTGTCACTTAGAAGCCAGTAGAACAGGTAACAGAGGCTAAACTACTTGGAGTGGTATTAGATCCTAAGCTTAATTGGACTAAACAAATTGACAATATAGTAACTAAAATGGGAAGAAGTATTGCCATAACCAGGAAATGTTCTAGCTACATAACACTAAACACTCGGAAAGCAGTAATTCAAGCTCTAGTGTTATCACATCTTGAGTATTGCCCAGTCATTTGGTCATCGGCTACAAAAACAGACATACAAAAATTACAAATAGCTCAAAACAAAGCTGCCAGATTAGGGTCAGGGGATCTTAGTATAATCTTATCTGACAGAAGGAATTGACTTTAAAGAAACACGTTTTTTCTGTTTTTTGATGTTTGTTTCTGAACAAATATCAAATATTGGTTCACTTTTCTAATATTCTAGCCCACAAAAGAAATCTGGACCATGCTTCAATTTTCGGACCGAACCTTGGTATTTTGGCATAACCTGATCAACTGTAGGAATTGAATTTAAAAAAAACACCTTTTTCTGTTTTTTGACATTTGTTTCTGAACAAACATCAAATATTGGTTCATTTTTCCAATTTTCTAGCACATACAAAATATCAGGACAATGCTCCAATTTCTGATTGTATCGACCCGTTTGCCGGGATCTTAGTATAATCTGATCGACAATAGGAATTGAGTGGACCACAAGTGTTCTCTGTTTTCTGATGTTTATTTCAGAACAAACATCAACATAAAAAAAAATCAGTAAAATGTCATTCGTATTTTACCATTATTTGATTTTGAACTGACAATGGTAAGAGCTTTAAAAAAAATCTATTTCTTAAATTTCCACCCCAGTACAAAAAGCAAAAAATAGGCCCAATATTCAATTTTCTAGCCCACTAACAAATCATCATCATCATTGTCACTTAGGTCACATGGTCTTTAACTTCACAATAAAAGCTGTGGTCTAGTCAGCGGACAGGCAGGCAGGCAGACAGGCAGGCAGGCAGACAGGCACAGACAGACAGATGCTTAGAACATTGACATACAGTTGTATACCTCAATGCCATACACTAGGCTATAATAATAATAATAATAATAATAATAATAATAATAATAATAATAATAATAATAATAATAATAATAATAATAATAATAATAATAATAATATATTTTTTCCAGATATTTTTTGCGGCTTTCGCCTTAATTATAAATGCATGTGTGCGTGTGTGTGTGTGTGTGTGTGTGTGTGTGTGTGTGAGGCCTAATGAGGCCAAGTCCCCTAACCTGTGTAATTTCCAGCCTCTGCCTCAACCAATTGATTGCCATGGCAACCCCACACCTGCCAATTGATTACTTAACCAGTCCACTTTTCACAGTCAGTTTGCACTCTTCAGACACAGGCAGACAGACATATACAGAGATCTCCATGTGGCAAATGGGTGCTATGACAACGGGTATTGCCTACTACAGAGATCTCCATATACAGTATGGGCACAAAAGGGGCACAGACAGATAAAACAGGTGCTATGACAACGCATATTATTAGGTACCCAAGTTGCATCGTTCCCAAGTAGGCCGGTGGCCAGCGGGCACGTACAGGTCTAGTTTGAGGGGCGCTAATGTTTGTCTTTAATTTAATGTTTGTTTTGTAAACGCCATTGACAATGAAGGGAACATTTACGTCATAATGTGCCTCATTACGTCATATTGTCTCTTTATTGTTAATGGCGTTTAATGTTTGTGTTTGCACTGTTTTACGTCATCACCATTACATCACCTAATCAACATGAGTTAGACTTTAATATATTAGTGCCCCTCACTTTACACGGGTGTGATTTTTTAATAGAGGGATAGGTATAGCCAGTAGGCTGACAGGAAATGGGGAGAGAGATGGGGGGGTGATCATGCAGTAAAGGCCGTCGGGATCGGGAGTCGAACCCGCGGCACACTGACAGACTGGATTACCAGCCAATAATAATAATTACCAGTAAGACGCCCTGAGGGTGAGAAGGGCAAAGAGCTTCTATACTGCACAGTTAAAAAGCAGGAGTTCAACTATAAATCTATGGTGGTGTCTATGAGGTCAGGTTACTGGCCGGGTCCATATATGCAGATCTAGGTGATCCAGTCTTCTCCATGACACGTGCCATATATGGAGCGAGTTTGATGAGGTCAGATCAACATATGGAATGTCAGAACAGGTCAGGTCCATATATGGAGATCTAAGGGTTTGATGAGGTCAGCACAAATATGGAATTAATTCTGTACTGGCCATATATGCATGGAGCATGTCTTGAGGCATGACGGACGCGAGATGCAGGTTTTCATAGTATAAACTGCGACCTACGGTCGCTATAATAATAAAAATAATAAAAGTAATAATAATAATAAATAATGATTATTAGTGTGGTTGCTGTAGGAAACCAGACTATTGTTTTTTCCCATTTTTTTGTCACCTATACCCTAGACCTAGAGTAAACTCTTTTCTGTAAACTTTTATTTTGAGTTAGAAAATGTGATATCCGATTCCTTGCACCAAACAGCTGCATGGTCACTGGTGAGGGGGATACGGTACGTGTCATTCCCATATCTGCTGCCTAAGACTGGTCTAAGATACATATGAGCTTAGGGTCAATGAGTCAGGGTCAATTCTTCATATATTGACCCATGTCATTTTCGCCTTGTGTTATAAAATAAACTGAATGATAGCACCCAGAGTGTTGATTTAACTTGAGAGAGTATAAATGGAACCAAATTGATCCGTAAGGGTTCATTTGAAGAGTGCAAACTGGTTAAGTAATCAATTGGCAGGTGTGGGGTTGCCATGGCAATCAATTGGTTGAGGCAGAGGCTGGAAATTACACAGGTTAGGGGACTTGGCCTCATTAGGTCCACTGGCAGAGCATGACCAGAGCCTTTTGTGGTGTTTCTGGACAACGGTGCATGCCACTGACTCATGGATGGAGTTGACTGACTCATGGATGGAAGTTGGTGGGGCAAAGGGTTGTCGAGTTACGTACGCACGCACGCACGCACGCAGGCGCACACACACACACACACACACACACACACACACACACACACACACACACACACACACACACACGTACACACGTGGTGCATTTATAGTTAGATAAGGCGAAAGCCGCAAAAAAATCTGGAAAAAATAAATATATATATATATATATTTTATTATTATTATAGCCTAGTGTATGGCATTGAGGTATAAAACTGTATGTCAATGTTCTAAGCGTCTGTCTGTCTGTCTGTCTGTCTGTCTGTCTGTCTGTGCCTGTCTACCTGCCTGTCTGCCTGCCTGCCTGTCCGCTGACTAGACCACAGCTTTTATTGTGAAGTTGAAGACCATGTGACCTAAGTGACAATGATGATGATGATTTCTTTGTGGGCTAGAAAATTGAATATTGGGCCTATTTTTTGCTTTTTGTACTGGGGTGAAAATTTAAGAAATAGATTTTTTTTAAAAAGCTCTTACCATTGTCAGTTCAAAATCAAATAATGGTAAAATACGAATGACATTATCCTGATTTTTTTGTGGGTTAGAAAATTGGGAAAATGACCCAATGTTTGATGTTTGTTCTGAAATAAACATCAGAAAACAGAGAACACTTGTGGTCCACTCAATTCCTATTGTCGATCAGATTATACTAAGATCCCGGCAAACGGGTCGATACAATCAGAAATTGGAGCATTGTCCTGATATTTTGTATGTGCTAGAAAATTGGAAAAATGAACCAATATTTGATGTTTGTTCAGAAACAAATGTCAAAAAACAGAAAAAAATTGTTTTTTTAAAATTCAATTCATACAGTTGATCAGGTTATGCCAAAATACCAAGGTTCGGTCCGAAAATTGAAGCATGGTCCAGATTTCTTTTGTGGGCTAGAATATTAGAAAAGTGAACCAATATTTGATATTTGTTCAGAAACAAACGTCAAAAAACAGAAAAAACGTGTTTCTTTAAAGTCAATTCCTTCTGTCAGATAAGGTTATACTAAGATCCCCTGACCGGGTCGCTCTCCAGTGTAGGACACATATTGCAGAAATGCACAGAAATCTATCATGGCTTACTGTTGAGAATAGATTACATTCACGTATTCTCACGTTTTTCAGAAATGTATTAATGGACAAAAAAGGTCAGGGGATCTTAGTATAATCTTATCTGACAGAAGGAATTTACTTTAAAGAAACACGTTTTTTCTGTTTTTTTGTTTCTGAACAAATATCAAATATTGGTTAACTTTTCTAATATTCTAGCCCAAAAAAGAAATCAGGACCATTCTTCAATTTTCGGACCGAACCTTGGTATTTTGGCACAACATGATCAACAGTAGGAATTGAATTTAAAAAAAACACCTTTTTCTGTTTTTTGATGTTTGTTTCTGAACAAATATTAAATATTGGTTCGTTTTTCTGATGTTCTAGCCTACAAGAGAAATCAGGACATGGCTTTGCTATTTTGGCATAATCTGATTGACAGTCAGAACTGATTAAAAAAAATAACAAATTTTCTCTGTTTTCTGATGTTTGCTTCAAAACAAACATCAAATATTGGTTCATTTTTCCAATTTTCTAGCACATACAAAATATCAGGACAATGCTCCAATTTCTGATTGTATCGACCCGTTTTGCCGGGATCTTAGTATAATCTGACCGACAATAGGAATTGAGTGGACGGTCAGGGGATTTTAGTATAATCTTATCTGACAGAAGGAATTGACTGTAAAGAAACAAGTTTTTGCTGTTTTTTGATGTTTGTTTCTGAACAAATATCAAATATTGGTTAACTTTTCTAATATTCTAGCCCACAAAAGAAATCAGGACCATGCTTAAATTTTCGGACCGAACCTTGGTATTTTGGCATAACCTGATCAACAGTAGGAATTGGATTTGAAAAAAACTAATTTTTTCTGTTTTTTTGTTTCTGATCAATTAAATTAAATATTGGTTCATTTTTCCAATTTTCTAGCACATACACAAGATCAGGACAATGCTTCAATTTCTGATTGTATTGACACCTTTTGCCGGGATCTTAGTATAATCTGATCGACAATAGGAATTGAGTGGACCACAAGTGTTCTCTGTTTTCTGATGTTTATTTCAGAACAAACATCAAACATTGGGTCATTTTCCCAATTTTCTAACCCACAAAAGAAATCAGGAAAATGTCATTCGTATTTTAAAAATAGGCCAAATATTCAATTTTCTAGCCCACAAACAAACCATCATCATCATTGTCACTTAGGTCACATGGTCTTCAACTTCACAATAAAAGCTGTGGTCTAGGCAGGCAGGCAGACAGACAGACAGACAGACAGACAGACAGACAGACAGACATACAGTTTTATACCTCAATGTCATACACTAGGCTATAATAATAATAATAATAATAATAATAATATATATATTTATTTTTTCCAGATATTTTTGCGGCTTTCGCCTTAATTTTTATCTAACTATAAATGCACCACACGCGTGTGTGCGTGCGTGTGTGCGTGTGTGCGTGCGTGCGTGCGTAACTAACTCGACAACCCTTTGCCCCACCGACTTCAAATTTGACACAAGCGTTCCACACCACAACAGGGAGTGCAGTGACCAGCCTTGAGTCGGTGGCATGCACCGTTGTCCAGAAACCCCACAAAAGGCTCTGGTCAGGCTCTGCCAGTGGACCTAATGAGGCCAAGTCCCCTAACCTGTGCAATTTCCAGCCTTTGCGTCAACCAATTGATTGCCATGGCAACCCCACACCTGCCAATTGATTACTTAACCAGTTTGCACTCTTCAAATGAACCCTTACGGATCAATTTGGTTCCATTTATACTCTATCTCACACTCTGGGTGCTATCATTCAGTTTATTTTATAACACAAGGCGAAAATTACATGGGTCAATATATGAAGAAATACTCATTGACCCCTAAGCTCATATGTATCTGAGACCAGTCTTAGGCATATGCTAAAGGTCAGTTCAAGGTCCCTCCTCCACCCTCTCATCCAAGCAGGTGTCCAAGCAGGCAGCAGATATGGAAATGACACGTACCGTATCCCTCTCACCAGTGACCATGCAGCTGTTTGGTGCAAGGAATCGGATATCACATTTTCTAACTCAAAATAAAAGTTTACAGAAAAGAGTTTACTCTAGGTCTAGGGTATAGGTGACAAAAAACGGGAAAAAACAATAGTCTGGTTTCCTACAGCAACCACACTAATAATCATTATTTATTATTATTATTACTTTTATTATTTGTATTATTATAGCGACCGTAGGTTGCAGTTTATACTATGAAAACCTGCATCTCGCGTCCGTCGTGCCTCAAGACACACTCCATATAATTATGGCCAGTGCAGAATTCATTCCATATTTGTGCTGACCTCATCAAACCTTTAGATCTCCATATATGGACCTGACCTGTTCTGACATTCCATACACTCAATACACGCTCCATATATGGCGCGTGTCATGGAGAAGACTGGATCACCTAGATCTGCATGGACCCGGTCAGTAACCTGACCTCATGGACACCACCATAGATTAATAGTTGAGCTCCTGCTTTTTAACTGTGCAGTATAGAAGCTCTTTGCCCTTCTCACCCTCAGGGCGTCTTACTGGTAATTATTATTATTGGCTGGTAATCCAGTCTGGCAGTGTGCCGCGGGTTCGACTCCCGATCCCGACGGCCTTTACTGCATGATCACCCCCCCCCATCTCTCCCCATTCCTGTCAGCCTACTGCCTATATACCTATCCCTCTATTAAAAAATCCCACCCGTGTAAAGTGAGGGGCGCTAATATATTAAAGTCTAACTCATGTTGATTAGGTGATGTAATGGTGATGTAAAACAAACAACACAAACATTAAACGCCATTAACAATAAAGAGACAATATGACGTAATGAGGCACATTATGGCGTAAAATTTCCCTTCATTGTCAATGGCGTTTACAAAACTTGAACTTGAAAATTGAATTAAAGACAAACATTAAACCTGTGTATAGGAGGGGCTAGCGCCCCTAAAAAAACTAGACCTGTACGCAGTGACGTAGACTCCGTGGGGGCGGCGGGGCTCGAGCCCCCATGATGAATTAGATCTGAATATGTAGGCCTACAGTATATTCGCCTAGTCGGTTCGTTCAAGGTTCAAGGTTCAAGGTTGTGCTTTATTGTTACATCTTGTGTACAGGTACATAAGAGTAAAACTTATTTTTGTTTGGCTTCCTTCAGACAATGCAGCAGCAAAAATATAATACGACATCAGAACAGCAAAACACAGCAAACAAAAAAGAATATAGAGTGCAAAGAAAGAGCAAAAATATAATACGACATCAAAACACAGCAAACAAAATAGAATTTAGTGCAAAAAAGAGCAAACAAGTGTAGAAAAAGAGTATCATATGTACATGTGCATGTTTTCCTTGTATAGGACAATTATTATTATTATAGTATTCTTTTATTATTATTATTATTTTTTAACTTCACAGTAGACTATGTTCAATATAAATATACAACAAAAACGTTTTAGAGAGGTGCAATTTGAGCTCAATAGTGCGAGGGCAAAGGGCAAAAGGTGCGGGGGGTGCTAGCGTTTTCCTTTTCCCTGATACACTTTGGTTCTTATCAGTTCGTTCATGTATCTGATTGTTCGGGGAAAGAAGCTTTTTTGCAGTCTATTTCCAGTGGCTTTGAGACTGCGAAACCGCTTCCCATGTGGTAGCATCTCAAACAGACTGCGGTTGGGATGACTTGGGTCCTTCATTATTACTCGAGCTTTGCTGACACAGCGTTCATCGTACAGGGCTTGGATAGGGGGGAGAGCACATCTGCTGATGCGTTCGGCTGTCCGCACAACCCTTTGCAATGCTTTGCGGTTTAGGTCAGTGCAGTTTCCATACCAGGCCGTGAAGCAACCAGTCAGGATGCTCTCTGTGGTGCCTCTGTAGAAAGCTCTTAGAACTTTTGGACCCATTCCAGCTTTCTTCAGTTTTCTGAGAAAGAAGAGGCGTTGTTGTGCTTTCTTCACCACCCTCTGTCTGCACTGCCCAGGTGAGGTCCTCAGTAATGTGCACTCCCAGGAATTTGAACTCTCTGACCCTTTCCACTGCAGCACCTCCGATCTGGATAGGAGAGTGATCTCTGGGAGGCCTCCTGTAGTCAAAGATCAGCTCTTTTGTTTTGTCAATGTTGAGAGCCAGGTTGTTCTCTTGACACCATTGTGCCAGGTTTTCTACTTCCTTCCTGTACGCTGTTTCGTCGTCATCCGTGATCAAGCCTATGACTGTGGTGTCGTCTGCAAACTTGACCACTTGGTTTGAGTTGAACAAAGCCACGCAGTCGTGGGTGTACAGGGAGTAGAGAAGGGGGCTCAAAACGCATCCTTGAGGGGCTCCTGTGCTGAGGGTCAGGGGGGCAGAGAACTTTGTTCCCATCCGCACCACCTGACGGCGCTCTGACAGGAAGTTGAGGATCCAGCTGCAAAGGTTTGAGTTTAAACCCAGGCGCTTTAGCTTGAAGTCTAGTTTGAGGGGGATAATGGTGTTGAACGCTGAACTATAGTCGATGAACAGCATTCTCACATAAGACTTCTCCTTCTCAAGGTGTGAGAGGGTGGTGTGGAGTGATGTTGCAATGGCGTCGTCCGTGGATCTGTTCTGACGGTAGGCAAATTGCAGGGGGTCCAGTGTGGGTGGCAGCTTGCTGTTGATCATCTTTCTGACATGTTTTTCAAAGCATTTGCTCACAATGGGTGTGAGTGCGACCGGTCTCCAGTCATTTAACCCAGTTACTTTGCCTTTTTTAGGGACTGGGACAATGATTGCTGTTTTAAAGCATGATGGTACTTTGCTCTCACGGAGAGATTGGTTGAAAATGTCTGTGAAGACACCGGCCAGCTGTGTTGCGCAGGCTTTGAGGACTCGCCCTGGGATCTTGTGCGGTCCTGCTGCTTTCCTGGTGTTGGTGTGCAGAAATGACAGACGAACATCAGCCTCCTCCAGAGGCTGTAGTGGGTCGTCCATCTGATGGCTATCTCTGCAACATTCCGTCACAGAGGTGTGAACGGCAGTTCCTTTGTTGAGAACCCTGCAGGGGGTCAGACAGTGAGGCTGCTGGGGGGGAGGGGGGCAGCTTTCTCTGTGCTTCTTCAAACCTGAAATAGTAATTGTTCAACTGATCAGGGAGAGAAGGGGACAGGGCATTATCGTTTTTCGGGGGGGATTTAAAGTCAGTCAGGGTTTTCAGACCCTTCCACAGCTCCCTGCTGTTATTTGAAGCAAGGTGTTCTTCTACCTTCTTAGCATAATCCTTTTTGGCGGTTTTCAGTGTTTTGCGGAGGAAGTAGTGAGATCGTTTTTCCTCTTCCTTATCTCCAGATTTAAATGCAATGTCTCTCTGAGTTATGGCCCCACGCACAGTACTGTTTAACCATGGCTTATCGTTTGGGAAGACTCTGATGGTCTTAGTGGGGACTACATCATCAATGCATTTCTTGATCACTGACAGTACGGTGTCGGCATATTCATCAATATTTCCCTCTGCAGCCTCTTTAAACATTGACCAGTCCATGGACTCAAAACAGTCCTGTAGGGTAGAGTCAGACTCATCTGACCAGCGCTGGACTGTTTTCGTTATTGGAGGTGACTGCTTGACCTTTTGTTTATAAGCAGGCATAAGGAATACAGATGAATGGTCGGATTTGCCAAAAGCTGGGCGCACTAGTGATTTGTATGCCTGTTTTATAGATGTGTAGCAGTGATCCAATGTCTTGTCGAGGCGGGTTTTCACTGTAACATGCTGGTACATTTTAGGCATAACTTTTCGCAAGGATGCCTGATTAAAATCCCCCAGAACCACAAGCGATGCGTGAGGATGACGATTTTCAGCATCACTTATGGCCTTGTGCAGCTCCATACAGGCAAGCTCGGTGTTAGCTTTAGGGTGAATGTACACAGAAAATAGGATCACAGCTGAAAACTCTCTAGGCAGGAAATAGGGTCTACAGAGCAGAGCAAGGAATTCAATATCTGGAGAGCAAAACGTTTTCAGTTCGTGTACAGAGTTCTGATTACACCAATTGTCATTTATCATAAAACACACTCCCCCACCTTTTGATTTTCCGTTATACCACTGTCTCTGTCCATTCGAAACGTGGAAAAACCAGCCGGTGATGTTACTGGGTCGAGAGGCTTTAGGTGCGTTTCCGTTAGGCATATAACGTTGCATTGTTTTGTTTCCTTGTTGAATTTGATTCTGGCACGGAGTAATTCCATTTTATTATCCAGGGAGTTGACGTTGGATAAAAGGATGCTGGGAAGAGGAGTTTTGTTTGGTCTTCGGTCGATCCGAGCCTGCAGTCCCGATCTCTTTCCTCGTCTGCGTTCTCGTTTTCTGCGGTCTTTTGTCGCTAGGCAACACGACGCTCCGGTCCGCGCTTCCTCGTCTCGTTCAAGCAACTTGTCCCAATATAAAAACTCCGGTTTACGTTGTGCGATCGCGGAAACTTTTAGACTCATAAGTGAGTCTCTGTCATAGCTCAACAAAGTAGCTCTTATGGAGCTTATACACATATAAAAAACACATAAAAAAAGTAAATAGCTGCATTGTCCGAGCGGAGCACAAGACGAAGCAGCCGTACGTGGCGCCATCTTTCTTTGGACGTCCCGTTTGTACCGCCCCCATGACGATTATAAAAACATTTCATCTCTGCCTGTACGTGCCCGCTGGTCACCGGCCTACTTGGGAACGATGTAACTTGGGTACCTAATAATACCCGTTGTCATAGCACCGATTTCTCACATGGAGCTCTCTGTATCTGTCTGTCTGCCTGTGTCTGAAGAGTGCAAACTGACTGTGGAAAGTGGACTGGTTAATTAATCAATTGGCAGGTGTGGGGTTGCCATGGCAATCAATTGGTTGAGGCAGAGGCTGGAAATTACACAGGTTAGGGGACTTGGCCTCATTAGGTCCACTGGCAGAGCCTTTTGTGGTGTTTCTGGACAACGGTGCATGCCACCGACTCAAGGCTGGTCACTGCACTCCCTGTTGTGGTACGCTTGTGTCAAATTTGAAGTCGGTGGGGCAAAGGGTTGTCGAGTTACGCACGCACGCACGCACGCACGCACGCACGCACGCACACACACACACACACACACACACGTGGTGCATTTATAGTTAGATACAAATTTTAAAAAATTAAATTATATATATATATATATATATATATATATATATATTATTATAGCCTAGTGTATGGCATTGAGGTATAAAACTGTATGTCAATGTTCTAAGTGTCTGTCTGTCTGTCTGTCTGTCTGTCTGTCTGTCTGTCTGTCTGCCTGCCTGCCTGCCTGTCCGTTGACTAGACCACAGCTTTTATTGTGAAGTTGAAGACCATGTGACCTAAGTGACAATGATGATGATGGTTTGTTTGTTTGCGGGCTAGAAAATTTAATATTGGGCCTATTTTTAGCTTTTTTGTACTGGGGTGAAAATTTAAGAAAGTTCAAAATCAAATAATGGTAAAATACGAATGACATTTTCCTGATTTTTTTTGTGGGTTAGAAAATTGGGAAAATGACCCAATGTTTGATGTTTGTTCTGAAATAAACATCAGAAAACAGAGAACACTTGTGGTCCACTCAATTCCTATTGTCGATCAGATTATACTAATATCCCGGCAAAAGGTGTCGATACAATCAGAAATTGAAGCATTGTCCTGATCTTGTGTATGTGCTAGAAAATTGGAAAAATGAACCAATATTTAATATTTGATCAGAAACAAACAATTCCTACTGTTGATCAGGTTTTATATCCATGTGAAAGTTCTGGCACAAAACGTGTATTTAGTCAATTATCTCCACTTTTTCAAGAGATGCACACGGACGTCTTTCTCTCCGGGCGAGGCGGGCCGAAATGATCGATGAACTGATTTTACGAATACGTCCTGTTTACCGCAGACGTCATCACCAATTGACAAGGGAAACACAAAAGTTTGGGTCACACAATTGGCAGGTGCCTTGCGATAGGTGCTGGGTAATTAATCACACCACCTGCCAATTGTGTGACCCAAACTGTTGTGTTTCCCTGGTCAATTGGTGATGACGTCTGCGGTAAACAGGACGTATTCGTAAAATCAGTTCATCGATCATTTCGGCCCGCCTCGCCCGGAGAGAAAGACGTCCGTGTGCATCTCTTGAAAAAGTGGAGATAATTGACTAAATACACGTTTTGTGCCAGAACTTTCACATGGATATAAAACTAGAGGACCATATTTCACTCCACGTTTTTGGAATTATTTAATGGGTGAGTACAAACGGAGCATTTATCACATTTAGGCCGCCAAGTTTACGTCCAACATGAAAGTAAGTGCGACCGTTCTATGGCTCTGTATGTGAAATACTGTATATACTGTATGGAACAACAAGAGCCGTTCTAGGGCTAGGAATGCACTACCAAAGTGTATAACCAATACAAATACAAAATTCATCTTTAAAATCAAGTTAAAAGAACACCTTATGTAAGCCATTCTGTAGTAACCCTGGGAAAAAATAATAATTCAAATGTATAATTTGTTGAAAGTGATTTTTGCTATGTTTTTTATTTCTTCTATGTTTTTTATTTCTTATTTTATAGTTTATTTTTACTATGTTTTATTTTGAGTTAGTGTTTGTAAACAATTGTAAGTATTGCCTTTGTTAAATGTAAACTGTTTGTCTGTGTCGGACCCCACAGGAAGACTAGCTTTATGGACCCCAGGAAGACTATAGCTTTATGGGCCCCAGGAAGACTAGCTTGGGGATCCTTATAAACAATATACAATAAACCGGCCAAACCGGCCAAACCCAAACCTTGTTTTGTCTTCCTGTGGGATTACTGTGGGGTTAGTTAGGGAATGTAACTTGGACACTTGGACAGCTTTGCTTAGTTTGTCTCTCTTTGCCTCTTCCTTTTCCTCTAGTATTGAGACCTTTGCACCTAAAATCGCATGGCAGGACACATCCAAGGCCATCCGTAGAGCCTTCAAAGTCTGGAAGGATGTCAGTCGGCTCACCTTTGAGGAAATCCCCTACGATGACATCCATTACGGCCGCCGCGATACGGCCGACATCATGATCTCCTTCCACGCCGGTCCTCACAAAGGCCATACATTTATATCATCAGACCTGGCACATGCCTCCACCCCCAAGCCTTTCAGGAAAGGTTATGTGCACTTCAACACAGACTGGCAATGGAGCGTCACCAACCAGCATGTGCAAGGTAAGAGATGGTGCCACCTGGACACGAAGTGAGCTTTGCACCATGGAGACAACCGGAATTAGTTGAAGGGGCTTTTGTTCATTTGTTACAATGAACAGGACACTTCAACTGAAATTAAGTGAGATTTAACATGATATCAATGAGTGCTTAGTTGTTTTAAAGATGTTTTTAGTTCAGCTGTAATGCTACAGAACAGTGCATGGTGCGCAACTGCAACTTACATCTCATTCATTGCATTCCTTTTGTATGGATGCAAACAAATAAAAAACACATCATTACTTTGCAAACTAAGAATGAAAATCAGATCAACAATAAGATGACTACTCTGCAGTATTCTTCCTGGTTTATATTAACCGATTACGCCTAAAGTGACAAACAAGGTCTGAGTATCAAGGGAAAATAATCAAATATACTGCACTCTTTTATACAATATTCACCTACCAGGGGCATTGCACAGCCTGCAACCTGTCATTGTCACAACCCGGACCGAAGGAGTAATAAAACCCCTGCTAGTTGGCTTTTATAGCGAGTCAACAATTTAGGAAGCAAGAAGTGGGAGGAGCTCTGGCCTGCATCTCAACAGTAGCCCAGGAGGGACATTCCCGACTGGCTACATCTACCCCCGGGTTCTTGAATTGGCGGCCCGACAATTGGTTACAACCAGGGTCTGAAAAGTGGTGTAATGGAATTGCTAACACCCAGTATCTGCAGATTTGTAGCCCCATTTGCGCCCCTCACTGTGGCTGGTAGTGTTCGGGTGTCTACTGGATGTCTCCCGGTTGAACCTTCTACTCCTTCCTCTGGGAGTGGTTCGCAAGATGGGTGTGTCTTGGTGGCAATACATCTCCCCGAGCTCTCTCTTTCCGTTGGGCTGGTGCCTGCTTCATCTTATCCCGGGCACTCTCCACTGCCACTTGCAGTCGTGGCTGATGCTCTTGAACCCAGTCACAGACTTCGCCTGTAGTTGGTTTGTCCACTCGGCCTAGCAGGAAATCTACAGGCAGGTTAGGTTCACGGCCAGTGACACTGCACCTCTCACATGTTTTGCACCAGTCTTTAATCATGTTTACCATACCTGGCCAATAACATCGCTGCCGAATCAGTTCTGTAGTGCGTTCTATACCTTGATGGCCGTGGTGGGTATGCAGTTGACGGAATACTTCTTCTTTCAGCCCCTCTGGGAGCACCAGCTGGTACACAAACTCTCCACCATCAGGCCGTTGGTATGTTCTATACAGGAGCCCGTCTTTCACCGAGAGCCGGTTCCACTGGCGGAGAAGCCTTAATGTTGTAGGCTGGAGTCCCCGTTTCCTCACCCGGCCTGGCATCCATCGCTGCTGGTAATACAGAAGGACCTGGCTAATGTCTGTGTCGTCGGCCTGAAGTGCCATCAGGTCATCAGTTGATTGTTTTAGAACAGCACTGATGGAATGTTGGACTGTCGACCCGGCCTCCACGACAGCCCCCTGGGCCTGATGGCGAAGAGCAGGCTCAGGCTGTCTGCGTTGAGGAACTACATTGCCAACCTCAGCCGCTGAACCCCTCCTAACATCTGCACCTATAGGCTGAAGGACATGCAGATATCTGCGCCGATCACCATACCAGCATCTTCCGCTCTGGAAGAACCAGCATATTTGGTCTGGTGGTGGAGCTGGCCATTTAGTGGGATTTAAACATTTTGACTCTACCGATACATCTCCCAAGGGAGCATTAACCTCCGGACAAGGTGCAACCAGATTGGGGGGAATGGTTAGGAAATCTGAGCCGGTGTAATCCCCACCTGATGTTTGAGTAGCAGGGGGCCTGGGGGCTGCCTGCAGTGCAAGTAGAAGCTCAGTCAAATATATTAAGCTGCTCTTCTTGGTTCTGCAACATGCATTTTAATGCAGCAATTTCGGTGTTAGCGGAACTAGTAGGTGTCTTACTTTCAAAATGCTGCATAGCCCTAAAGGATGGGACTGAGTTAGCCTGATTATCAGACTGTAGCTTTCTTGAAGCTTCAGTCTGACATTGTCTCCTGTCTGAGCGATTTCAAGGGGGAGGGGATTAGAATTTCCCTCAACCAGTAGCCATTGGTGTTGTTTTTCCCTCTGTGTGTTGCGCTGTGTGATGACGCTGAAAACGGGACTCGGCGCTGATTGGTTGTTCGTTAGACCCACCCCCACCACCGGTTCTCATTGGATAATACATTTTTGTACCGAATAAATTATAGGTTCACAGTGCAAAGGTTCACAGCCCAAAGACCCCGCCCACTCTCTTAGTGGACTGCGTCTCTTGGTCTGGATCCAGGCTAGGACTGAGTAGCTCCTACCCCTTGGTTCCTCGGGTCGCCCCTCCCGCTCCCAGCGAATGGCCTCTCCTCTTACATCAAGGAGGCTGTAATCAGGATGTTGCCGAACCACTCGTTTTAACTCTCTGTGAAGGTTAGAGTCAAGAACATGTTCAACAAACTGATCTCTAAGGAGGGTTGGGACCCCCTGCATTTCCCTTGGGGCACAGCGTTCCACCTGTTCCATGAAGCAATGCAAAGCATGTGAAAACTCTTGAAGAGTTTCCCCTTCCTGCTGTTTCCTAGAAAAGAAACTCTGTTGCAAGGAAACATGAGATTTTAAACAACCATACATATCTTCAAGAATAGTTAAAAATGTCATAGGATCCTCCCTTTCTGCCCTAGGTCGATACCTAATCTCATCTTTTGCTGCCCCCTCCAGGTGGTCATATATAAAATATGCTTGGTCAACAGGTCTCAAGCGTCTTGTTCTCAAAGTAGCCCTCATCTCCTCCATCCAATCCTCCACTGGAATCCCAGATGTCCCCCTAACGACTGGACATCTACGTTCCCTGTGTACTAGTTACATATTACTGTAATATTATTACTTTTTCCAGTAACGAGTAGTATAACGAATTACTCTGCAGAAATAGTAATATAGTAACTATTTACTCCGCCAAAACACGCTTCGTTACTCCTTACTTTCACTTACAAATGAGCATCATTTGTTTTGGTTCATTCGTTCGGTTATGCACTCATAGTAGATGGTTGTCGCATGGCATGCAAAAATAGAACAGATCTACAAGCTATCAACGGGTAAAAACAGACATGCATTGTAGCTTGTAGATCTGTTTTTGTTGGCCTGCACAGCCTGCGCACAGTTATGACGTAGCGTATGCGTCTGGGGTCTCAGACTCGCTTCACTTCCAAACAACAACAGACAGACAGAGACCATGACAGAGAAATGTATCGGTATTATTTTGTCTGTCAAAGATGCCAAGTATATTAATGTCTGTTGTAAACTTTGCGTGTGCAAAAAAACACTTTGTCTAAACGTGTTGAAGCATCTGTTTAAAGACGCACGAGAAACACAGAGCTCCCCCCCCCGTGCAGGCAAAACAGACTGGATTTGATCCGCCAGGACATTAAATGGAGACTATCTGAAGAATTGGCTCGTCGCTGGGTGTATTGTTGTAGACGAGAGGTTAACCCGTCCCTCATGAACAGTTGACTCGGCCTCGTTTAGATCCATCATGGTCCGGAGCGGTTGCGCAAAGACCCGCCCGGAGGCAGCACTGTTTAATGCAATGTATTTGCATTTGTGTGTTTAATATAGTTTTTTTTTGTTGAATTACTCATGCCAAAGTTGTAAAAGTCAACAGTATGTATATCCATAAAATAAGCAAGCATCACGCTAGCGGACAATACACTAGTTCTGTCTTTCAATCATTTTATTATTATATACTACTTAAATTGGACGTGAGTCAACAGTCTGTCTTGAGAGGCTGCCTCAAAAAGGTCAGAGACTGTTGCTTTATTTTATTGTTTGTTATTTATGTATACAATACTGTCCGTTTTGAGATGCTGGACATCTACGTTCCCTGTGTACTAGTTACATATTACTGTAATATTATTACTTTTTCCAGTAACGAGTAGTATAACGAATTACTCTGCAGAAATAGTAATATAGTAACTATTTACTCCGCCAAAACACGCTTCGTTACTCCTTACTTTCACTTACAAATGAGCATCATTTGTTTTGGTTCATTCGTTCGGTTATGCACTCATAGTAGATGGTTGTCGCATGGCATGCAAAAATAGAACAGATCTACAAGCTATCAACGGGTAAAAACAGACATGCATTGTAGCTTGTAGATCTGTTTTTGTTGGCCTGCACAGCCTGCGCACAGTTATGACGTAGCGTATGCGTCTGGGGTCTCAGACTCGCTTCACTTCCAAACAACAACAGACAGACAGAGACCATGACAGAGAAATGTATCGGTATTATTTTGTCTGTCAAAGATGCCAAGTATATTAATGTCTGTTGTAAACTTTGCGTGTGCAAAAAAACACTTTGTCTAAACGTGTTGAAGCATCTGTTTAAAGACGCACGAGAAACACAGAGCTCCCCCCCCCCCCCCCCCCCCCCCCCCCGTGCAGGCAAAACAGACTGGATTTGATCCGCCAGGACATTAAATGGAGACTATCTGAAGAATTGGCTCGTCGCTGGGTGTATTGTTGTAGACGAGAGGTTAACCCGTCCCTCATGAACAGTTGACTCGGCCTCGTTTAGATCCATCATGGTCCGGAGCGGTTGCGCAAAGACCCGCCCGGAGGCAGCACTGTTTAATGCAATGTATTTGCATTTGTGTGTTTAATATAGTTTTTTTTTGTTGAATTACTCATGCCAAAGTTGTAAAAGTCAACAGTATGTATATCCATAAAATAAGCAAGCATCACGCTAGCGGACAATACACTAGTTCTGTCTTTCAATCATTTTATTATTATATACTACTTAAATTGGACGTGAGTCAACAGTCTGTCTTGAGAGGCTGCCTCAAAAAGGTCAGAGACTGTTGCTTTATTTTATTGTTTGTTATTTATGTATACAATACTGTCCGTTTTGAGATGCTGGACATCTACGTTCCCTGTGTACTAGTTACATATTACTGTAATATTATTACTTTTTCCAGTAACGAGTAGTATAACGAATTACTCTGCAGAAATAGTAATATAGTAACTATTTACTCCGCCAAAACACGCTTCGTTACTCCTTACTTTCACTTACAAATGAGCATCATTTGTTTTGGTTCATTCGTTCGGTTATGCACTCATAGTAGATGGTTGTCGCATGGCATGCAAAAATAGAACAGATCTACAAGCTATCAACGGGTAAAAACAGACATGCATTGTAGCTTGTAGATCTGTTTTTGTTGGCCTGCACAGCCTGCGCACAGTTATGACGTAGCGTATGCGTCTGGGGTCTCAGACTCGCTTCACTTCCAAACAACAACAGACAGACAGAGACCATGACAGAGAAATGTATCGGTATTATTTTGTCTGTCAAAGATGCCAAGTATATTAATGTCTGTTGTAAACTTTGCGTGTGCAAAAAAACACTTTGTCTAAACGTGTTGAAGCATCTGTTTAAAGACGCACGAGAAACACAGAGCTCCCCCCCCCGTGCAGGCAAAACAGACTGGATTTGATCCGCCAGGACATTAAATGGAGACTATCTGAAGAATTGGCTCGTCGCTGGGTGTATTGTTGTAGACGAGAGGTTAACCCGTCCCTCATGAACAGTTGACTCGGCCTCGTTTAGATCCATCATGGTCCGGAGCGGTTGCGCAAAGACCCGCCCGGAGGCAGCACTGTTTAATGCAATGTATTTGCATTTGTGTGTTTAATATAGTTTTTTTTTGTTGAATTACTCATGCCAAAGTTGTAAAAGTCAACAGTATGTATATCCATAAAATAAGCAAGCATCACGCTAGCGGACAATACACTAGTTCTGTCTTTCAATCATTTTATTATTATATACTACTTAAATTGGACGTGAGTCAACAGTCTGTCTTGAGAGGCTGCCTCAAAAAGGTCAGAGACTGTTGCTTTATTTTATTGTTTGTTATTTATGTATACAATACTGTCCGTTTTGAGATGCTGCAGCCATGTGTGTGCAGTTCAGATTGTTGATGTTGAATTCCAAATGTGGAATATGCAGCATAAAAAGGCTGATGAGAGACTGTTGACTATTTTGGTTTTATATCCTGCAATTATTCAGTTTGGCTGATTGGAGACTTCTTATTCCAATCAATTGGATTCAGTTGTAAAAGGAGCTGGCTAAACAGATTGTGTTCTTTTTGCGGGTGGAAGGGGCCCGGTTGAAAAGTAAAGTAATAGTAATAAAGTAATATGTAACAGTATTACTCTTGATTCCAAGTAATAAGTAATGTAATATTATTACTTTTTCTAAGGAGTAATAAGTAAAGTAAAGATATTACTCTCCTAAGTAATATTGCCCAACACTGCTCAACTCACAATCCGATTCGTATCACGATATGAGGTTCACGATACGATTTTTCACGATATTTTAAACAAATAATATTACCGTTTTTTATTTTATTTTATATTATTTATCTCCCCCCAAGCTTTTTCACATTTTCTATTTAACTACATTGCAAAAGAAGTAGCATTACTTTTGACAGTGCAGAAACATAATTGCCTTCCTTGATGTATTAATGAGCATCACCTGGGCACAGTCAAAGACACACAGCTCCCCTCTACAGTGCTCTACTACTGAAAGTGACTACAGTCATTTCTCTCCAAAAGCACTTGAATATGATGGGATATGATTAAAGCTCACATTTCATATCACACACACCATAATTCACTAGCCCCCCCTAAAAAATAAATACAAAAAAAATGCAATAAATCGATTCGTATCGTCAGGATTAATATCGATATATATCGATATACGATATATCGTTACATGCCTAGTGATGAGTCATAGCTATCATATTATTAAGCTCTAAACGTGGCCTTTCATCTCAATCTGAGCCCTAAAAATGCCGTAGATCGCATGCGCATACACTGCGCACGCATTGCGCGCGCAGTGCATACGCAGTGCGTGCGCAGCGCGTACAAGGAGATTTTGGATATTCGATGACGTCACACCATGGGAGCCACCGGAGGCCAACGATGGATGCTAATGTAAACAGCTAACAGACAGTAAAATACTAGGGCTGTCACGATTCGCCTAATCCACGATTAAATTCAACTTTCGATGTTAAGGTCACGATTCGATTCGATACAATTTTCGATACGATTCAATGGATATTTTTCAAAACCTCCTATTTCCAGCACAGAGCGCTGTATGATCATTAATTTAGGCTAATGTTTCGATTTGTAAAGAAAAACACTTCTTTCTCTGCAATACGTCACTTTTATTTGACTAATAACAAATGAGAATGAGAATAGCATCAACAATATAAACTTTGGGTTTTATGTCCTCACATCATTTTGAGATGTTTCTTTAAGATGATGAGATAGATGACATTATTGTTAAGCTCTACTCTAAGTAACTAAATAAAATAAAAAGTAAATAATAAGGCTGCTCAATTAAAAATGTTAATCTAATTAGAGGCCTTATAATTAATTAATCTCAATTTCAATATAACAGTGAATAATTTTTTTTTCAAAGGTATGCCAGTGAATCAATGAATAGTGACTACAGATTAAGCAATAAAACATTGTTTTTGTGCTTGAGGCTTTGATCTCACCAGCAGGGTGAGATATCTGTTCTCCCTGATGGATGATTCAAAATTCAGATCAAAAGAGAAGCTCCCACCAGGTCTTAAGTACCCACAGAGTAAGAAAGACAGAACAGAGAAAAAACAAGATACAATGCAGACACAAAAAACACAGAAAGGCAGAGTGATACAAAAGGAGTGAGAATGAAAGAGACAGTTTTAAGGAGTTAGAAAATAATAAGTGCGAAAAGAACAGAGTGTGTTTCTCTACCTGTGTGTGTGTATGCAGAGTTTCAAAGTTTAAAACAGCTGTGGAGCTGTTTTTCACCTTGTCTTCACTCCACTCCGCGATTGTACACAACCATACTATATAATAATATAAACAGCGATATAAACGGCTTCTTCCTTTGGGTGAATTTGGGTGTGTTGTTGTTGTCTGCTCTGAGCCTCTGATGATGCCACCGCAATGAGCTACAGGCTGGGTTGGTTGTGCACCGGCATATAAGTCCGACAGGCTGCTGTAACTCGTCCTGTGAGAAACGTTCCGGGGTGAATAAACGGACGGCCGTGCGCATGGTGATTTCGATTTGATTTCGATTCGAATCGAGAATCGTGACAGCCTTATAAAATACTAATTAATTCTAGATTCATAGACATTAAAGAAACCAGAGATTTCTCGGGTTGGCACACGAGGTTGCAAGCAAGAAAGCAGAGACACTGCGGGTCTGGCATATATTGTGATATAGTGCTTACGTTGCGGAAATTTGCACTAATTTATCTTCTGTTCTGCGGTCCCCCCCCCCCCCCCCCCCCCCGCCCCTCAAATAATCTCTCAAGAGAAGAATCTGCCAGCACCACTTCCCTAATCATGTAGGAGGAGGTGGTGCCCCAGACGCAAAAACAAATGGATAACAAAAACTTATTTTATTTTATTTTACTGAAGTAGTTCTTCTTCCATCCATCCAGGTTTCTACAATGTGTTTCTGGTAGCGGTCCATGAGCTGGGCCACAGCCTGGGTCTGGGTCACTCCGACAACACATCGTCCATCATGCATAAAGACTACAAATGGATGGACACTGATGACTTCCAGCTGCCAGCAGATGACCGCCAGGGGATTCAAGACCTCTATGGATGTGAGTGGAAATGGTTAAACAACAACTTGATATATAATAATACTTCACTGCAGTTGAAGCCAGATCAACTTGGATTGTAGCTTTGCAGCTGCAGTTGAATCCAGATCAACTTGGATTGTAGCTTTGCAGCTGCAGTTGAATCCAGATCAACTTGGATTGTAGCTTTGCAGCTGCTGTTGAAGCCAGATCAACTTTGATTGTAGCTTTGCAGCTGCAGTTGAATCCAGATCAACATGTATTGTAGCTTTGCAGCTGCAGTTGAATCCAGATCAACTTGGATTGTAGCTTTGCAGCTGCAGTTGAATCCAGATCAACATGGATTGTAGCTTTGCAGCTGCAGTTGAATCCAAATCGACTTGGATTGTAGCTTTGCAGCTGCAGTTGAAGCCAGATCAACTTGGATTGTAGCTGCTGCTAAAAGCTATGAAGGTACAAACGTGGGGTGTATCTTTTGGGGCGTATATACGTTGGTCAGACAGTCCGACAACATGCGTGGCCGTTAAAGCAAACTGTTATTAAATATTTCAATCAATCAATCAAAAGAATCACCCTGCCATGGCTCCCAAGATACATACGTGGCCTGTTAAGACAGTCAAGGTTAGGGTAGGGTTTTGGGTGGGGTGTCGGACTAAACACATGCACCCTTATCGTTGTACCTTCATGTCACACACAGGGCCGGATTAACCATAGGCCGCTGTGTGCAGCTGCACTGGGGCATGTGGCAAGGGGGGCATGGCAAGGTTGGCAAAAAAAAAAAAAAAAAACATTTGATGGGCCTATATTATATGCTCCGATCGATCAGCCGCAAAATTCACGATCCACAAATCCGAAAAAAGCTAAAAGCTGCGCAGTTTCCATCCAGTTTACATGTCACTCTCTCGGTTCTGCACCGCTTAGTGGAGAAGTATATCACTGTCGAGGGCAGCGCAACTAATCTCCCCCACCCACACAGCACACACACACGTTCACCCCATACCAGGGAGGGAGAGAGAGAGCTCCTTACTCCTCGATGTTTTTAGTTGGCGGTGCGGGATTTCATTAAAAAGAGGTTAAAGAAGTCCTTAGCCAAGGATGAGTTTAGTGTTTATTAATACGTCAGTTTGTTTCTAGAGCCTGGAGTATAAGACAATCTCAGCTCTTCAAGTAGATCCAGTTCAGTAGGTTGTTAATAATAATGTAAATAATGATATAGTTATGTAATCTGCCATGTATGAAGCTTGGTTGTTTTTAGTTGGTTATTCATTTGATCACGTTGGTTAATTGTCATTGTTTATGTAAAATTAAACTAAAAGTGTCCTGCAAGTCCATATGGGCTGGGCTTCCTTGGAAGTATGACACTTAAAGAAAAATGTTTACTATCAAAACCTGCACCAGGCATCCACCAGCACTCAAGACACCAAACCATGTACACTCAAGATACGCTCCATATATGGCCAGTGCAGAATTAATTCCCTGTTGATCTAACCTCATCAAACCCTTAGATCTCCATATTTGGAGCTGACCTGTTCTGACATTCCATATGTTGATCTGACCTCATCAAACCCTGTACACTCAAGACACACTACATATATGGCGCATGTCATGGAGAAGACTGGATCATCATTGTCTGCTCCCAGAACTTTATTTTACTTAGATTGGTAACGTTTCGGGTCGTAGCCCTTAGGTATGGGTATAAGGTTTTCAAGAAGCTGTGCAAACACGTTGGGCGCGCCCCCTAGTGGGCTGTTTGCACAGACTCAAATATTAGATACGTATAGCTATGGTTGTAAACCAAAATAATTGATAAAATATATTTTTCAATGGATTCTGTTACTATTGGGTGTGCTAAATAACATACTAAACTTTTAGGAAAAACGAACATCCAGAAAGGCATCATTTTCAAGATGGTGTCCACGGTGGCTAAAATGAGCTAAAATGCCTCTAAACTGGGATTTAATATGTAAAAAATCATAACAATTATGCACTTCGTAACTACTTTTTGAATTTTGGCATGGTGTTAGGTATGGGCATATGGTTTTCAAAAACCATATGCAAACTAATTTGGCTCGCCCCCTAGTGGTCGGTTTACAATGAAACCACTATTAGATATGTCAGTATATGGTTGGAACCCCAAATAATTGATAGAAGAGATTTTTCAATGGATTCTGTTACCATTGGGTGTGCTAAATAACATACTAATCTTTTACGGAAAACTAACAATTGAAAGGCATCGTTTTCAAGATGGCGTCCATGATGGCTGCCGGGAGCTTAAAATGCCTGTTTCATTCCAAAGTTGCACACCGACCACTAGGGGGTGAGACAAATTAGTTTGCGATGTTTTTTGAAAACCTTATGACCATACCTAACGGCATGCCAAAATTCAAAGAGCAGTTACCAAGTGCATAATGTTTTACATTTATCACAGTTTAAGGTTTAGGCATGCTGTTAGGTACGGTCATAAGGTTTAGGCATGCTGTTAGGTATGGTCATAAGGTTTTCATGCTGTTAGGTATGGTCATAAGGTTTAGGCATGCTGTTAGGTACGGTCATAAGGTTTAGGCATGCTGTTAGGTATGGTCATAAGGTTTAGGCATGCTGTTAGGTATGGTCATAAGGTTTGGCATGCTGTTAGGTATGGTCATAAGGTTTTGGCATGCTGTTAGGTATGGTCATAAGGTTTTGGCATGCTGTTAGGTATGGTCATAAGGTTTTCATGCTGTTAGGTATGGGCATAAGGTTTCCATGCTGTTAGGTATGGGCATAAGGTTTTGGCATGCTGTTAGGTATGGGCATAAGGTTTTCATGCTGTTAGGTATGGGCATAAGGTTTTCATGCTGTTAGGTATGGTCATAAGGTTTTCATGCTGTTAGGTATGGTCATAAGGTTTTCAAAAACCATTGCAAATTCATTTTGCTCGCCCCCTAGTGATCGGTTTGCAATGAAACCATAGGCATTTTAAACTCCCGGCAGCTCCATCGTGGACGATGCCTTTCTAGATGTTTGTTTTTCATAAGAATTTAGTATGTTATTTAGCACACCCACTAGTAACATAATCCATTGAAAAATCAATTATTTGGGGTTTCAACCATATACTGACATATCTAATAGTGGTTTAATTGCAAACCGACCACTAGGGGGCGAGCCAAATTAGTTTGCGAGGGTTTTTGAAAACCTTATGCCCATACCTAACACCATGCCAAAATTCAAAAAGTAGTTACCAAGTGCATAATTGTTACGATTTTTTACATATTCAATCCCAGTTTATAGGCATTTTAGCCACTGTGGACGCCATCTTGAAAACGATGCCTTTCTGGTTGTTCGTTTTTCCTAAGATTTTAGTATGTTTTTTAGCACACCCAATAGTAACAGAATCCATTGTAAAATCTCTTTTATCAATTATTTTGGTTTTCAATCATACCTATAAGTATCTAATATTTGAGTCTGTGTAAACAATACGTTTGCACAGCTTTTTGAAATCATTATACCCATACCTAACACCACGCCAAAATTCTAAAACTAGTCACCAAAAGCCGAATCTTTCCAAGTGCGACCCCAGCCTACAGACCTTCACATGTGTGCGGATCCTTTTCATTTCTTTACTCATGACTTTGTTTGATCCAGCACCCTGCCTAGTAGGCACATATGTAGATGTGCGTGTTCTTTTTCAGTAACTCTACATCTGACTTCACAGACAACAAATGAATTATTTAACTCCATCCTGCTTCTTAACTGTGCCGTATTGACTCTTTTTTCCGGATCCAGGTGGGCTTTTTTTTTCCATTGATGTAGTTGCTTTGATGCCCGGGCCATCCCCTCAATACATCTATGTATGCTGGATCACTTTCCAACTATGGGAAAACATGTGATGCGTTAAACACGTGATCAAAGCAACGTTCCATAAGAAATGAAAAAATCGGCACACCAATTCAGGCTCCCAAGTATCTTTACTTTAATTGGGTAACGTTTCGGGCCGCAGCCCTTCCTCAGACCTTCCAAGGTCTGCGAACGTTTCGGCCCAAAATGTAACCGAATTAAAGTACAGATACTTGGGAGCCTGAATTGTTGTGCTGATTTTTTCATTTCTTATATGACTTCTTTTTAATCCAGCACCCAGCCTATAGGTATTGATGTGCGTGTCCTTTGTGACTGTTTGTTCAGTCTCCTCTACTACAAAGCAACGTTCCACCCACTTTATTTCCGTGCGGGGGTTGTGTATCTCTCGCCGGGGGCCGCCGGTACACTGGGGACAGGCTAGTCAGTCGGCGCTAACACCGTGGCAACACTGTTGAGTCCCAGAGGCCTTCAATCCCCGACCCCCAGTTTCGCTGTACCCGGGGTCCCTGTCCCAGATTTTCCGTGGTCCGTTGGAGTAGTGGAACGGTGATCTGAGCCATGAAACAGCCCCCCCCACCCAGCAGTTTTTGGTTGAGGACAGAGATCTAGTTGGCGATTGAAGACGCGACGAAGACGGACGACGGTATATCCTTCCGATCTGTTCAGTGGTAAGAACCATATATTGTCGCATCACAGTTTTACAAGTAAAATTATGGGGTATACAGTTGAGTATTCTCAACTGTATACTATTCACTTGTATTTTATATTGTAGCGTGTCTTATAGGCTATATATCTGATCTGAAGATGAGAAATGTTTGTTCCTTTTATTTACTGTCTACAAAGACGGAGAATATGTATTGTTTACTAAAGCAACGCGTGGTATTATTATGATCGTATATTCCTGCTACTAGTGATGGTAGGGGGGACTGGACCTAACTGTAGCGTATTTATATAACGTCTGCATGGTATGAGCTAGCATGATAATCACATTCATGTACATTGTAGCGTGTGGATGATGATGATGATGATGATGAGATATGTCCCCCCCCCCCCCCCCCATGTTTTCATGTCTTCAGTAAAGAATTGGCTACATTTGTATAGAATATTGGCAGGAATAAATATAATGACTAACAACTAAATATATTGGCAATTTCGTCAGCAAATAAACAGTATAAGTCATTTTACACTTGGTTGCATGATGAAAATAGCCTATCTACAGCAATGTTTTTATTTTAGTTTTAGTCATAGTCTCTTGAATACGATAGTCACATTTCAGTCACCTGGAATGTTTGGATTTACTGCAGTGTTGATTTTGACAGCAGATTTTAGTTTTAGTCATAGTCTCCTTTTTATTTTTTAAATGTTTTTTTGCGGCTTTCGCCTTTATTTTATATATTTTATAGAGGGACAGACCGTAGGCTGACAGGAAATGGGAGAGAGATGGGGGAGTGACATGCAGTAAAGGCCGTTGGGATCGGGAGTCGAACCCGCGGCACACTGCCAGACTGGATTACCAGCCAAGGTGCCTGGACCGCTGAACCACGGCCCAGGCCTAGTCATAGTCTCTTTACTCTCTTGAATAGTTTTCATTTTGTTTTAGTCACATTTTAGTCACCTAGAATGTTTGGATTTACAAACACAGGATATAGAGCGTCGCGACAACACTTTTTTTTGTTGTTTTTCTTCTTTGTAATTATTTGTTTGGTCCAAAATATTGTGTTTGTTGTCATGAGTTGTCACAACTGGAGTTGGCTTTGTCCGCGGCGTAACCGTCTTTAAATAAATACTTTTTGAAATGTTTATGGGAAGAATGCATTGGGAATCATTTCCTGTGCCTGGCGTCGTCATGACAGGGTGCGGGACTGCGACGCTCTATGATGTCATTACCCAAAATGCCATGGAGCTCTACAAGCTCACTACAAGCTCACACCGTGTTGCAGCGTCGCGCTGCAACGTGTTGTGAGCTTGTAGATCGGCTATTCAGGCATTCGGTGCAAGCTTGGCTCAGGGAGGAGGAAGCCCCTGCCATACACAGTCCATGGCATTTTGGGTAATAACATCATATCCTGTGTTTGTAAATCCAAACATTCCAGGTGACTAAAATGTGACTAAAACAAAATGAAAACTATTCAAGAGACTATGACTAAAACTAGAATCTGCTGTCAAAATCAACACTGCAGTAAAAGTGTTTGAATGAGTTGTATACCGTTACATATTTACACATGGTTACTGAGAGGGTATGAAATTAATGAATGGCAGCAGATGTATACTATCCTTCTTCAACCGATTATCCGTAGTCGGGTCCACCAGACAGCTCCACCAGATGTATACTACACGAATAAAAACAATGCTTTTATGCGAATAATTGCGTATTTCTGTAATTTAGATGCTGACAGGCCAGCTGCACCTCCATGGTGGTGTGTTGTCCGGTGGCAGCTGTACAGTGAGCCAATCTCACTCTTCTTGACAGATGAGCTTCTCCAGATGTTCAGTACATTGCACAGGTTTACATTACACACATTACAGTTAATACTACAGTCTGCACACACTGTGTGTGTGTGTGTGTGTGTGTGTGTGTGTGTGTGTGTGTGTGTGTGTGTGTGTGTGTGTATATATATATATTTTATAGTAAGTCATTTTGATTGATGTAATTTGTGGCTAAAATAAAAGGACAGTTCAAATATCAGTTATGCCTGTTTATGTCATTCTGTTCACTCTATTCCCAAGTGTTTGGTCAGACAAAGTGCATTTAATTTCGTAGTGGAAGATTGTAGAAACTCACTTTCTTGGGGGGTTGAAAGTAGACATTGTACGCTGTCCTTTGAGATCTATTATGGCCACCAAGTCCTATCAAAATATTTCCCATGGATGTGTTTTCCCTCAAAACTGAGAAACATGCGTCCATAGACATTGTACTGGTACAACTATATGAACATACTATATATCAAAATACAGGTTAGAAGATGGCTTGGTGTCACAAAACACTGTCACAAAACAATTTGTTGACAATACATGCTACTTTCAGAGGCCGATATTTATATAATAGAACATATTTCTTTAACTTATTTTTTTATCCTACATCCTAAGGTTTATTTTGATATATGGCATGGCTATGTGTAAGGGGAACAAGTATTCTTACAAGCTTTTATTCTGAAAACTTTGTCCCGAGACATTGTCCCGAGAGGGCAGTGTTACGTCAGACTGGCCTGTCAGATGTGAGGAAGACAGGAAGAGGTGTGCACAGACAGGTAGAGAGGAAGACGTTTTATCTGTCGCAGAAAATATGCTATTATTGCTGTCTACAGTGAGATACCTCTCAAAGTATCCAGGCGAGAGGTTGAGCTGATCAATGACAGACAGTGATGCGCTTTACCGACGAGTGCAGGTGATAAAATAATACTACATTTTTCGTCGCAGTGTTTGTTTTGGAGCGGGCTCGTATCCAAAGACAGCGAGAGACTGTTTGGTTGGACAGACTGTCCGTAAGAACAAGAGAAGAAACGGAGTTGAGAGCTGATTGACGTTTTCCGCTTTAATATTAATACGTGTTTTGATGCGGTGTGGCTGTATCGCGTGCAAGACTATTAGACTAATTTAAGATTTCAGTTGGAATAAGTTTCGGGAGATACGTTTCAGAACATTGCGTCTGATACAGAGACATTGGTCACGTGGGGAGGTGAATGGTGTTTGCTGCGGACCAGACAGGAGTTCTAAAGTGAAGTCTTCGCATCAGGCGTGTGTGACAGTGATTGACAGGCAGACCGTTGTTGTGAGGAATCAGCTGGGGAATTGAACAAAAGGTGTTTCCCTGCCATCCAGACTGCAACCTCCTCGTGACTCATCTCATCTACTCCTGCTATTCCAGCAGACTGGTATTCTCTTTTATTTTCCATGGGACAGAGATATGTTAATTTAGTTCTACTGAACTTGATAATAGAGTGACAAAGTCTGAGCCCTCATTAAGTTTATGATTGCTACAAAAATAAGATCATAAACTATGGTTGAATAGTGTGACTGTGAACTGAGAAGGTTCATTTTGTTGTTGCATTTGAACTGTGAAGAAGGTGAATTACGATAAATTTTGTTATTGCATTTGAACTGTGAAAGAGGTAAATTCCAATCCATTTTGGTATATTGCATTTTGGGAGTTGGACATTAATAGGAGTGAAGAAGACAACATTTCAATTGTTTATTTTTTTATTTTATTTCATTCATTTATTCATGTTTTTGGGGAAAGCTACTTACCATTTAATTCACTTTTTTTTTCTTTTTCTTTTTATCACTCAGTTCATGTGGTTGGTTGGGCACTTACTTTGGAGTAGGGGCGTCTCACCTATCCTGTTAGATGTAGAAAGGGAGGGGACTTGTGCTGAACCTAGTTTGAGTTAAGAGGCTACGTGCACAGATTCCCACTCCAGATAACGACGGTGACAGGGAAGGCTTTGGAGCCCACCTTATATATCTAGTGTCATCATTATTGACAACACTGCATCCACAGATAGGTATTAACATATCTACATACATACGTAGGTAATGAGATCAATTGTATTGGGGCGGGGGCCTATTTTCCCCGCTACATATGTAGCGGAACCTAGACTGCAGAACCTAGACTAGAGTAGTTTGATACAAACAAATGCATGTATCTCTGAAAGTAGTTTTCAGATTGGGGAAAACATGGAGAACAAGCTTCATTTATCTATTGATATCTACACAACAAAACATTTTATCAACTCAATTCATTTTTTCCATGAAAGCAGACATTTTGAGGCTTCTTTCGATATATTCTGTGTCCATAAAGGTGGATCAGAGAATTTTCAAAAAAATGTAATGAAATGAATGGTGGTCAATGGTGGCATATCTTAACTCAGTTCTTGGAAAGACTGGCGCCAGCCATAGAGGTAAGAAGCTCTGTTGAAGGGCGAGGTCGCTTCTTGCCCTCAGGCGTCTTGCTGGTATTGATTAAGTTAAGGTCGCGGTCGTATGCTACGTATGATTTGCTAGCTCTGGGTTGCTATCTGATCGAGTAAACAGTCAATGAACCGGATCCAAGATGGCCGAACTACTAAAACTAAAACTGATCACGGTTACAAAATGTATCATTCGGTTGAATTAGAAAAAGATCGGGAGAGATTTTACATAGACGTTTTCACTTCCGGTTCACAACCTGGGGTAATTTTAGCTTATAAGGAGGCAGTTTAGAGTCCCTACATAAAAAAAAAAAACAGACTAAAGAACTGGTTTGTACATCAGTCTGTCTTGCTTCTAAACCAAAATCGTTAAACCAGTGGATATGTTCTCATTCGCTGATTGTTTCTGTATTTTTGTCCTGTAATGTCTACCATTTTGTAATGTATGTCTATGTCTTGTATGTTTCTTGAACGGTGACGGACGCAAAACAAATTTCAGTGCAAGCTGACAGTAATGGTGTAATCGTGTTCTTAATAATCTATGAAGTAATTATTTTCGAAAATGCTTGACAATTAACATGGAATCTGCCAGAAACGAGGAACACAAAGGTTTAAATTAGTACCCTAGCCCGCCAAACACGAGACTCTCGTGTTTGAGGGCTTGTATTCTTTAATCCATATTTTAATCCGATCGTATCGCTAGCTAATGTTGCTACCCGTATCAACACAAAGTGGGACACTGGCCGCGGCCATTTTGAAGATGCGCGTGCATCCACTTCCATTATAAGGCCTGTATTCAAAGCTCTGTATCTCAGAAAGGACATTGAGGGGGCCGTTTCTGGTGAATACAAGGGTTTTCAACGGGCTGTAGCAGGCGGGCTGACCGACACCGACCAAGACAACAACATCCGGGCATGACACCACACACAGCAGTTTGTCATTGTAACATCCGGTTACGGATATTTGGCTCTTCAAAGTAAGTGTTACGTGCGATAAAACCTTGGCAATACGCTATCGAGGGATTAATTAATGCTGGCGTGAATTGAGTTAAAAATACTACTTTATCATATATTTTGTAAATTTCGCGCTATCACAATTTAAATTGCTTGTTTCACTCACAGCATCTGGCAACAACAGAGCCTAGTCCTCAGCTTAGATCAAACCAAGCCCCCAGTAAGGCTATCCAACGTTGAAGCTGCCACTACCTACTGGCGAAAAGTGGAACTGCAGCACGTTCATGGAGGTGGACGGACGTTCCTGACGTCATGTGCGTAACGTGCGTCATCCCAGGACCTCAAATTTGAGGTCCGGGCTTAACTTCCGCTCACTCGAGCCATTGAGTTATAATTGTACTTCCGGCAGTCTTCCGTGTGCCTCAAAACGCCACTGAGCAACTTCCATCGAAATGAATAGCGGGGGGCGGGGCTAACGCTCCGGTTCGGTTTCTATCCTTTTATTACCCTATGGATCAAACCAAGAACCACATAGAACACTTGCGTTAGTTGTAGTGGCTTCCGCGTGTGGTTAGGGGTTAGGGTTTGGTGTAGGGTGTCGGACTGTTAGTAGCCTATACGTCAGACCAAACACATGCACCCCCCTTGGGGACACGGGGAAAACATGAAAACGCCACACATTAACACTTTAATTGCCCGGAACTATTTAATCCATTACATTCATGCGCCCAGTCGATTTATAAACACGGACGCCTTTTCCGGACGGACCGGCCGGAAGTTCATGATGTTGTGTAGCAGCTAACAATAGCCACAGCACTTTAGAGTCGATCGACAACAACGGGAGACAAGAATAAATCTATCGAGACTAGCGACTGGACCGCGGAGCGCTGTCTAACACAGGATCTTTTTTCAGAAAAAGACGGGATGATTTAGATCGCGATTTATGAACGTTTTAAGATTTTCGTTTTCATCTGCTAAATAGAGGAGGGAGTTTTTTGATGACGTCTCACTCTTGCGCGTCACCGAAGAGAGCCCAGCAGGCGCACCTGGGCTATACAGCCAGGCGATCCGTTCTCGTATCAATAAACTTCGTCTTTAGTCCTGGGTGATGGGAGTGTTAAGTACCTTTTGCCAACCCCACCTAGGATGTGGGCACTAATGACACAGTGGAGAGAACTCGCCCCCCCAATGCCCACAGCGTCCCTGGCAAGAATCGAACAGCGGGACCTTCTAGCTGTAAGGCGACAGCAATACCGACTGCGCCACTGTGTCCCTTTCTCTCCCCCTTTTTCAACACCCTGCAGCTATCAAAGGGCACCAGCCTGTCGGCACCCGCCTGAGCAAGTTATGTCGGTTATCAAAGTTCAAATAGAAGTACCGACCTGGCGGCACAGCACTATCTACAACACGTTGTCGGCAACAGGCTATTTCAAACAACCATCTGCCACCGACGTCGGTGCTGTGGAGACCTAGCTTAAGTCTTTTCTGCTTTTCCAAACCACACTAATAGTCCAGCAGATTAAGTCAATATTTCAGAAGAATCGTTCACTTTGTGGTACAAGTTTGTGGTACAAGTACCAAATTTGGCATTAATAATGCAACTATTTTAGAAAGGGCCACCTGGAAAAGATGGCTGTCACATCAAATTAAAGGTTTTTCAGTGTAGAGCTTGAATGTCTGAACAGATTATAATGATCTAGTTATTAAAATGTATGTATTTTGACGTGACAAATTAAATTCTGCCAATATAAATTCAATATGTCTTCTAGTTTTTAAGATGGCATTTACGACAAACATCAGTTTGCTGTCGTAATTTGATCAGAAAATTAAGTTTCAACTAGATTTAGAGTAGTCCAAGGTCTAAGTCTTTTGATCTACATTACAATGTTGTAATCATTGTAAATTAGTTGACATTATTTTTTACAAGAGTGTCAAAGCATGACCAGGTGCAGACTGGTAACACCATTGCTGTGAGACTCAGCAATGGGGTTCAGTGTCGACTAGGAAGCGAAGTCACTCTTATAACAGTCACAACTGTTTTTAGTATCACCTTTTGGTCTGTTTGCAAATAATTTAGCCACAAACAACCTGACTCTGGATGATGTTTCATTCCTTCCTCTCATACTACAAGAAAAGATGATTAAAGCATTTGTAGCTGCTTACACATTTATTCAAGTTCCACATAGAACGTAGCATGTTACAATCTGGCTCTGTCAGCTCAGCTGCACTCGTGGTGACTCACACTGAAATCTGTCTGTGTGGAAACATGTAACAAAACCTAACAATCCTTGTTACAGATGACCAGAAGCCTAACTGCGATGCCCTGACCCTGGAGAATACCCGGCTGAGGCAGGAGAAGACCCAGATTACCAGCAACTACAACACCGTACTGAAGGAGAAAAATCAGCTTACCAGCAACTACAACACCGTACTGAGGGAGAAAAATCAGCTGACCAGCAACTACAACACCTTAATGAGGGAAAAAAATCAGCTGACCAGCAACTATGACACCGTACTGAGGGAGAAAAATCAGCTGACCAGTAACTATGACACCTTAATGAGGGGAATAAATCAGCTGACCAGCAACTATGACACCATACTGAAGGAGAAAAATCAGCTGACCAGCAACTACAACGCCATACTGAGGGAGAAAAATCAGCTTACCAGCAACTACAACACCGTACTGAGGGAGAAAAATCAGCTGACCAGCAACTACAACACCTTAATGAGGGAAAAAAATCAGCTGACCAGCAACTATGACACCGTACTGAGGGAAAAAAATCAGCTGACCAGCAACTATGACACTGTACTGAAGGAGAAAAATCAGCTGACCAGTAACTATGACACCGTACTGAAGGAGAAAAATCAGTTGACCAGCAACTATGACACCTTAATGAGGGAAAAAAATCAGCTGACCAGCAACTATGACACCTTAATGAGTGAAAAAAAACAGCTGGCTATCAACAACGACAATCTGACCCTGAACACAATCCAGTTAGAAAGTGAAGTAAACCAGCTGAAGAGAGCAGGTGAGAGATGTTGCAACCCTATTTAAGTTGTGTATTATTATAATGATATTGAATTTAGTATTAGGGATATAGAGGTAGAAAGTCTGAGTAAACTCCTTACTTACTGCTGATGTATGACAACTATCATAGAACAACTAGAGAAAATGGTCCTCGGAGCACAGGTGTCCACAAGGTCAGGTAGGTTAATGTGAAAGGGTTCCATTTCTTCTCATGCCTTTCATTGCAATTTGAGGCATTTTGTTACGAAAACGTGTTTTGCAAAAATCAACCTACTGGTAGCACTATAACAGGCCAATGTGAAAAGGGTGGGGTTTCTTCCTCTGCCTTGTGGGAATGTGCGTCTAAAATGTCACATAAATCGCATGCTGTGTTCATGATTTGAGGCATTTTGTTGCAACCGGACCAATGCTGCAAACTTTGGAAGCCAATCTTAGCCAATCAGGATGTAATATGGAACATCGGACGGATCTGTGTTGATCACCTGACTATAGAGATACTGTGTACCGATTTGGTGTTGTATGGATAAAATCTGTAGGAGTAATATAAAAAATCACACCCGTGTGAACTGAGTGGTGTAAGGTCTTATATAGCCTGATCAGCTGTAGCTGACGTAATGAAATCACACCCGGGTGAACTGGGTGACCGTAGCAACCATGCTCATATTTTGGTACGAACAGACATACAGACAGACAGACAGACACGTAAACTAACAAAGCCAGTCGTAGGAGTGGTTTACACCACTCAAAAATGTGCCTCATGGTGACGCTATAAAAGGCTGTTCTGTAAAATGTGGGGCAGAGGTTCGGCTTTGGCATTTAGGGATTAGCTGGAAACAGACAGACGGACACTGTTCGGATTTTTGTCAAGTTAGCCTCATGTAATGCTTTGATCCCACCATAGGAAGTTCAACACGCTAACTTAAACTATACGCACTACGAAAGGGGAAAATTTGTCGTGGTAACTCTGGCAGTGAAAATTACTCAGCCACACAAATATTTGAATAATAATAATAATAATAATAATAATAATAATAATAATACACGCGAGATGAGGCGTTAGCATTAGCCTCAATTAAAACCCAACACTGTGCTTGCAGGCAGATCATTTACTGTAACACACCAAAAGAAAACAAACCACATCATTAACATCACATAAACACATTGACTGTAAAGTTTAACCATCATACATGAAAGGAATTCACGTTTGACACTTGCTTTGGCAATGTAGATGTATGTTTTCTCATGCCAATGAAGCTCCTTTGAATTTAATTAAAAAAAGTGAAATAATATCAACTCGCTCGTCCACTTTATTATAAGTGGCATATTTAATTTGCTCTGAAATCTGTCTTGAGATGAGCCCCAAGGCTGCTGGAGAACCAACCTTCCCTTCCATTGCTGCCAAGCTATTCCTTTCTTGCCTACACCACATGATATTTACCTAACCTAACTAAACTACCTACCTAACTATACCCTAACCCTAACACATGATATTTACCTAACCTAACTAAACTACCTACCTAACTATACCCTAACCCTAACCACATGATATTTCTGGTCTCACTGATGCCAAGGAATTTGGCTTTTTTTTAATTTATCTTAAAGACTCATTAAGATTGAGTTTTTTCAATATTTTGACACTCTCTTCCATCCATGTATATCCGCTAATGTCCAACCTTCTCCAACAGTCTCACCACCCACAGACCTGACAGTAGTGGAGGTCATCTCAGAGAGCGTGGAGCTGTCCTGGGCCAATGAGATGACAGTGACAGAGTACCTAATCACCTACGTGTCCACGGCCCTCGGAGGGCTGGAGCTGGACATGCGTGTGCCTGCTGACCACAAGTTAGCCACTATTCGGGGGCTGAAGCCTGGCATTGAGTACCTGATAAGTGTCTATGCCGTCCTCGACAATAAGAAGAGTTGTCCTGTTAGTGTCAGAGTGGCAACACGTAAGTCACAACTCTCGTGTGAATATAACTGTACTACATTTATATTTGTCAATCATCATATGTGACTAAATTTGACTGAGGGGCTGCCATTGGATTTTATTTTATTTTTTTCATGTCATAAGCAGGGAATCAATAGCTTCAAATTGACATATTGGTTGTTCAGTTTGACCCACCAGTTTTGGAGATATGGCTTATAGAGTAATGTATTGCAGAAAACACAGAGTTGAGAAAACAGGCTTGAAAGGTTCACTTCTGTTGCGCGATGGCAGGCTCTCAGTCAAATCGGTCACATATTAGTTCAGATTTTGTTGAGTTAAAACATTATATTTCTTTATTTTAAAATACGATGACTCATTAAGATTGACATTTTTTAATAGTTTGACACTCTCTTCCATACATATATATATATATATATATATATATATATATATATATATATATATATATATATATATATATATCCCCTAATGTCCAACCTTCTCCAACAGTCTCACCACCCACAGACCTGACAGTAGTGGAGGTCACCTCAGAGAGCGTGGAGCTGTCCTGGGCCAATGAGAGGACAGTGACAGAGTACCTAATCACCTACGTCCCCACGGCCCTCGGAGGGATGGAGCTAGGCATGCGTGTGCCTGGCGACCAGAAGTTAGCCACTATTCGGGTGCTGAAGCCTGACATTGAGTACCTGATAAGCGTCTATGCCGTCCTCGACAATAAGAAGAGTGTTCCTGTTAGTGTCAGAGTGGCAACACGTAGTAAGTCACAACTCTCGTGTAAATGTTGTGTCAATGTGTACCTTCTGGCAATTGGGAACCAATTGTCAATGTTTACCTTCTAGCAATCTGGGAACCCATTTCGGTAACACTTTTTTTGCGTAGAAACAGGAACGAGTTTGGCTCCTCCCTTTCTTAGTCCACTCCCTCCTGGGTGCTTCTGTGTTTAATTACATGCTTACGGCAGTGGTCCTGACAGATTCTGTCTTGATTCTGTGAGCGATTAACCGTATTAATGCAAAGTACGCAGGACCTTGTTCTTCTCTCCACGACCCGCCTGTGCCAAAACGAGGGAACTCCTCTTTCTTTAATTTAATTTAATCGAGTAATTAAAAAAAAATATATATATATATATATCTAAGGATCCGATGTGCGCACAGAGGCGGAACAACCCGGTACCGGGCCGGGGGGGTGACTGCAGTTTGACCCACCAGTTTTGGAGATATGGCTTATAGAGTAATGTATTGCAGAAAACACAGAGTTGAGAAAACAGGCTTGAAAGGTTCACTTCTGTTGCGCGATGGCAGGCTCTCAGTCAAATCTGGTCACATATTAGTTCAGATTTTGTTGAGTTAAAACATTATATTTCTTTATTTTAAAATACGATGACTCATTAAGATTGACGTTTTTTAATAGTTTGACACTCTCTTCCATACATATATATATATATATATGTATATCCCCTAATGTCCAACCTTCTCCAACAGTCTCACCACCCACAGACCTGACAGTAGTGGAGGTCATCTCAGAGAGCGTGGAGCTGTCCTGGGCCAATGAGATGACAGTGACAGAGTACCTAATCACCTACGTGTCCACGGCCCTCGGAGGGCTGGAGCTGGACATGCGTGTGCCTGCTGACCACAAGTTAGCAACTATTCGGGGGCTGAAGCCTGGCATTGAGTACCTGATAAGTGTCTATGCCGTCCTCGACAATAAGAAGAGTTGTCCTGTTAGTGTCAGAGTGGCAACACGTAAGTCACAACTCTCGTGTGAATATAACTGTACTACATTTATATTTGTCAATCATCATATGTGACTACATTTGACTGAGGGGCTGCCATTGGATATTTTTTTTTTTTTTTCATGTCATAAGCAGGGAATCAATAGCTTCAAATTGACATATTGGTTGTTCAGTTTGACCCACCAGTTTTGGAGATATGGCTTATAGAGTAATGTATTGCAGAAAACACAGAGTTGAGAAAACAGGCTTGAAAGGTTCACTTCTGTTGCGCGATGGCAGGCTCTCAGTCAAATCGGTCACATATTAGTTCAGATTTTGTTGAGTTAAAACATTATATTTCTTTATTTTAAAATACGATGACTCATTAAGATTGACATTTTTTAATAGTTTGACACTCTCTTCCATACATATATATATATATATATATATATATATATATATATATCCCCTAATGTCCAACCTTCTCCAACAGTCTCACCACCCACAGACCTGACAGTAGTGGAGGTCACCTCAGAGAGCGTGGAGCTGTCCTGGGCCAATGAGAGGACAGTGACAGAGTACCTAATCACCTACGTCCCCACGGCCCTCGGAGGGATGGAGCTAGGCATGCGTGTGCCTGGCGACCAGAAGTTAGCCACTATTCGGGTGCTGAAGCCTGACATTGAGTACCTGATAAGCGTCTATGCCGTCCTCGACAATAAGAAGAGTGTTCCTGTTAGTGTCAGAGTGGCAACACGTAGTAAGTCACAACTCTCGTGTAAATGTTGTGTCAATGTGTACCTTCTGGCAATCTGGGAACCAATTGTCAATGTTTACCTTCTAGCAATCTGGGAACCCATTTCGGTAACACTTTTTTTGCGTAGAAACAGGAACGAGTTTGGCTCCTCCCTTTCTTAGTCCACTCCCTCCTGGGTGCTTCTGTGTTTAATTACATGCTTACGGCAGTGGTCCTGACAGATTCTGTCTTGATTCTGTGAGCGATTAACCGTATTAATGCAAAGTACGCAGGACCTTGTTCTTCTCTCCACGACCCGCCTGTGCCAAAACGAGGGAACTCCTCTTTCTTTAATTTAATTTAATCGAGTAATTAAAAAAAAAAATATATATATATCTAAGGATCCGATGTGCGCACAGAGGCGGAACAACCCGGTACCGGGCCGGGGGGGTGACTGCAGTTTGACCCACCAGTTTTGGAGATATGGCTTATAGAGTAATGTATTGCAGAAAACACAGAGTTGAGAAAACAGGCTTGAAAGGTTCACTTCTGTTGCGCGATGGCAGGCTCTCAGTCAAATCTGGTCACATATTAGTTCAGATTTTGTTGAGTTAAAACATTATATTTCTTTATTTTAAAATACGATGACTCATTAAGATTGACGTTTTTTAATAGTTTGACACTCTCTTCCATACATATATATATATATATATGTATATCCCCTAATGTCCAACCTTCTCCAACAGTCTCACCACCCACAGACCTGACAGTAGTGGAGGTCATCTCAGAGAGCGTGGAGCTGTCCTGGGCCAATGAGATGACAGTGACAGAGTACCTAATCACCTACGTGTCCACGGCCCTCGGAGGGCTGGAGCTGGACATGCGTGTGCCTGCTGACCACAAGTTAGCAACTATTCGGGGGCTGAAGCCTGGCATTGAGTACCTGATAAGTGTCTATGCCGTCCTCGACAATAAGAAGAGTTGTCCTGTTAGTGTCAGAGTGGCAACACGTAAGTCACAACTCTCGTGTGAATATAACTGTACTACATTTATATTTGTCAATCATCATATGTGACTACATTTGACTGAGGGGCTGCCATTGGATTTTATTTTATTTTTTTCATGTCATAAGCAGGGAATCAATAGCTTCAAATTGACATATTGGTTGTTCAGTTTGACCCACCAGTTTTGGAGATATGGCTTATAGAGTAATGTATTGCAGAAAACACAGAGTTGAGAAAACAGGCTTGAAAGGTTCACTTCTGTTGCGCGATGGCAGGCTCTCAGTCAAATCGGTCACATATTAGTTCAGATTAAGAAGAGTGTTCCTGTTAGTGTCAGAGTGGCAACACGTAGTAAGTCACAACTCTCGTGTAAATGTTGTGTCAATGTGTACCTTCTGGCAATCTGGGAACCCATTTCGGTAACACTTTTTTTGCATAGAAACAGGAACGAGTTTGGCTCCTCCCTTTCTTAGTCCAATCCCTCCTGGGTGCTTCTGTGTTTAATTACATGTTTACGGCAGTGGTCCTGAGAGATTCTGTCTTGATTCTGTGAGAGATTAACCGTATTAATGCAAAGTACGCAGGACCTTGTTCTTCTCTCCACGACCCGCCTGTGCCAAAACGAGGGAACTCCTCTTTCTTTAATTTAATTTAATCGAGTAATTAAAAAAATTATATATATATATATATATCTCTCTATCAGCCTACATAAGGATCCGATGTGCGCACAGAGGCGGAACAACCCGGTACCGGGCCGGGGGGGTGACTGCACGACCGGGCCTTGCCAAACCTGACTCCCAAAGCCCCCCCGATGCCATATATCGGCAGTGACGCTTGACGTCGCGTGACATCACTTTTAAACAAACATATCTCAGCAACTGCAGATAAGTTGCTCTCTCAACTTGATTAAGGTGTCAGACAGAGAGACAAGCTACAAATCATAGTTATTTGTATGCTTGCTGCATGGTCACCAGACCGCGGAGCTGCAGGTAAAAGGTGGATCCACTTCTGAACTAAAATTAATGTGGCATGGCGGCCAAGTCGAGCCAGTTCCAAGTACATCCTTGCAGGCAGTGACAGTACTGTAGGCCTACTGTAGCCTGCCTGCCTACCTGTTAATGCTTTGGGCAGCTGCTGCTGCTGATTTTACCAGCGTCAGCGTGATACTTATTATACAATTAATTAAATACTCACATAATGCTGGCTGCCGCTGCTCGATAGGATCCACTTCTCCACCATGTTTGACGTATATTCCAATTGTACACATTGTTTAAGTCAAAGATGTGCAGCATCATGTCTTTCATATGGTAATATAAACTTTGGCTAAAAGCACCACCATCACTTCAATGCAGTTTGTCAGTCTCTCCCTCCCGGCAGGAAAAACAACTGTCTGTCTGTCATGGAAGTAGGCTACAACCTAAACAGACTTCCTCTTCCTCTTCAAAATAAGAGCTATACTTGTAATGATTTGTCAACACTAGTTTTATTTCTTAAGTGAACTTACAGGATGTGTAGATATATTTGTAGCGCCCTGAGAGATAATGCTTTGACTGGGTATCTGTCGAGTGACTGTGTAACGCTGTGTGGTCGTCGATCGATCATCCGACAGCCCCCGAGCCCCGGGCCCCCTGCAGTCACAGGTTGGGGGCCCCTTCCCCACCGGTAGATCTGCGCCTGCGTGTGCATGCTTATTACTCCCTTTTCTGTTCAAAATGTGACAAAAAAAAGTGTTTGGAATGTTTTTATTCCCTCTTCTTACATCCACGGATGAAAACAACTCATCGCCGTCTAAAGCAGCCCCTCCACTACACTTTCTGGGTTGCCCTGTGGTATTTCACACTGCCACTGGCCTCACGATCCCCGCCTATGTATCGGGAGGGATTGGGTTAACCTTCTGGTAAAGTTGGATTCTAGAAAGAATTTTCTTGGCCAAGTATTTGTGAGCATTTCAGTCATCCAGTCCGTCCGTCCGTCACGCCATGTGACATGCTCCATATATGGCCAACACATAATGAACGCTGAGGTCCTCTTGAAAGTGCGGGACTCTGCTTTTAGGTCACAGACTGTGAAGATCCGCAACAACGTCTCTTCTCCCATCACCCTCAACACCGGCTCCACCCAGGGATGTGTCCTGAGTTCCCTGCTGTACACCCTGCTGACTGTAAGGCCAGGTACCCAAGGTACCCCAGGTTCACCCTGCTGACTGTAAGGCCAGGTACCCAAGGTACCCCAGGTTCACCCTGCTGACTGTAAGGCCAAGTACCCCAAGGTACCCCAGGTTCACCCTGCTGACTGTAAGGCCAAGTACCCCAAGGTACCCCAGGTACACCCTGCTGACTGTAAGGCCAAGTACCCCAAGGTACCCCAGGTTCACCCTGCTGACTGTAAGGCCAGGTACCCCAAGGTACCCCAGGTACACCCTGCTGACATATAGCTGTAAGGCCAGGTAACTCAAGGTACCCCAGGTACACCCTGCTGACATATGGCTGTAAGGCCTATGGCTGTAAGGCCAGGTACCCCAAGGTACCCCAGGTACACCCTGCTGACATATGGCTGTAAGGCCAGGTACCGAAGCAACCATATTATCAAGTTCACCCTGCTGACATATGGCTGTAAGGCCAGGACCCAAGCAACCATATTGTCAAGTTTGCGGATGACAGCAGTGGTGGGGCTAATTTCCAATATCAACGAGGTGAAGGAACAGGCGTGAGGTGGAACAACTGGAGTCGTGGTGCAGAGCAAATAACCTCTGCATCAATGTCAAAAAGACAAAATAAATGATAGTGGACTTCAGGAGGAGTGCCCCCGCCGACCCCACCCCCCCTCCAGCCCCCTCTTCATCGGTGGAGATGCTGTGGAGGTGGTCCCCAGTTTTAAGCACCTGGGAGTGCACATTGCCAACAACCTGACCTGGAAGCTCAACTCGGCCTCCTTAACACTTATACTGCCACCTGCTGGACGCAGAACCAACCTCAGACTGCCGAGGCCATTTCAATGCAGCACATACTGGACCCACGTTACCCACATCCTGTTTTGGGCGTCCATGTTTAATGCTAAATAAATAGCGTCAATGATAGCGAGCTAAAATGAAGCCATCCTTGCTCTAGAAAGCGCCAATGTTTCCATCTAGACCACCAATCAGCAAAGACCTCCGAACATTGCGCGTTTTATCCAAACCACAGAGAGCTCCGTAGATTTCGAGTTATTCAGCTTTTTAGTCAGCCTGTATAATGGGATGCGGACGGCAGCGCGGTTTGCACATCCCTGTCTAGGACCGCTAAAGAAGGAAAGGCCAAGCCAAAATAAAAATGAAAATTTTTAAATCAGCGATCCGGTTTGATGTGTACTTCCTGAGGAGGCTGAAGAGGGCAGGGCTGGGTACCCCTGCCCTTACCTCCTTCTACAGGTGTGCAGTGGAGAGCATCCTAACATCCTGCATCACCGTATGGCATGGTAGCTGCTCTGAGACAGATAGGAAGGCTCTGCAGCGGGTGGTGAAGTCTGCCCAGAAGATCACTGGATGCAGCCTTCCTGCCCTCGGTGACATTTACACCAGCAGATGCAGGAATAAGGCTGCCAGCATCATGAAGGATGCCACCCACCCTGCACACGGTCTGTTCGTCCCCCTCCCTTCGGGCAGGAGGCTGCGTAGTATTAAGGCCAGCACCTCCAGGAAGAAGAATAGCTTCGGCCGAACGCATCAGGACACTAAAGTCTCACACTGCCTTTTCCTGAAACTTGCCAGCCCTGAACTACTGTTTGGAAACCTGCTCTGAGTTGTGGACGATATTCTAAAAACACGCACGGGCGCACGCACACAATAGAGCTTTTCATTTCTTTGTCTTTGTGACAAGGCTTTTTTGTCACTAAGATTAAGACACTGATTGTCAGGAAACCATGCCAATGGAAGTAATTCGAAGTTATTCATTTTTCATACAGTTGTATCTGACTGCCATTGGATTCTTTTGAATTTTCGTTTTTCCAGGTAATATGAAAGCAGGGAATCATAGCTTCAAATTGACATATTGGTTGTTCAGTTTGACCCACCAGTTTTGGAGATATGGCTTATAGAGTAATGTCTTGAAGTGAAACAGCGAGTTGAGAAAACAGGCTTGAAAGGTTCACTTAGGCCTATGTGGACTCTAACATTACACCTATAGCTACATGTTTAAGCACTTATTTCATATTTACATGTCAATTTCAGCTCTGACATTTATTTCAGACATGTGAAGAGTCTGCCTGTTCTATTAAGTCATTTTGGATAAATAAATAAAATAAAACAAGTTTTTCTCATCTGGTGAAAAGCTGGAGTTTGCGCGATGGCAGGCTCTCAGTCAAATCTGGTCACAAATAGTCTTAGTGAAATAGTAAAATAATATCAACAGGAACTCGCTCATCTTTTATTATAGGTGCCATATTTCAGCAAGAATGATAATTTGTCAAAAGTACCAATATTTTCTTGTGATAAAAATAAGGTGCCACACAGGCACACACATAACTGTACTACATTATTCGTCAATCATCATAATATTTCAGCTTTTGTTATTTATTTTTTTAGTTTTTCAATATTTTGACACTCTCTTGTTCAGTTTGTTCAGTTTGACCCACCAGTTTTGGAGATATGGCTTATAGAGTAATGTCTTGCAGAAAACAGTGAGTTGAGAAAACAGGCTTGAAAGGTTCACTTCTGTGGACTCTAACATTACACCTAGCTACATGTTTAAGCATGTATTTCATATTTACATGTACATTTCAGCTCTGACACATATTTCAGACATGCTCTAGTATGTTAAGAGTCTGGCTGTGCAACTCATTTTGAAAAGAAAAAATCTCCTCTGGTGAAAAGCTGGAGTTTGCGCGATGGCATCAAATCTGGTCACATATTAGTTCAGATTTTGTTAAATTAAAACAATATATTTCTTTATTTTAAAATACGATGACTCATTAAGATTGACGTTTTTTAATAGTTTGACACTCTCTTCCATACATATATATATATATATATATATATATATATATATATATATATATATATGTATATCCCCTAATGTCCAACCTTCTCCAACAGTCTCACCACCCACAGACCTGACAGTAGTGGAGGTCACCTCAGAGAGCGTGGAGCTGTCCTGGGCCAATGAGAGGACAGTGACAGAGTACCTAATCACCTACGTTCCCACGGCCCTCGGAGGGCTGGAGCTGGACATGCGTGTGCCTGGCGACCAGAAGTTAGCCACTATTCCGGGGCTGAAGAGTCGCGTTGAGTACCTGATAAGCGTCTATGCCGTCCTCAACAATAAGAAGAGTGTTCCTGTTATTGCCAAAGTGGAAACACGTAAGTCACAACTCTCGTGTGAATGTTGGCCATGTCAATGCTTACATTCTGGCAATCTGGGAACCCATTTCAGTAACACTTATTTTGAGGGGATATCCAGCTTTTAGTGTTTTTTCACAAACTTTGTCCTACACAAAAATTAAATTCCCATTGACAATGAATGCAGAATGTAACGTCATAGTGTCTGAGCAAATAGGCATAGTGACTATTTTCGTCCTACACAAACATTACATTCCTATTGACAATGAATGGAGAATTTAGTGTCTATAGGCATAGTATAAATAATAATATAATAATAATATAAATATAGGCATAGTGTGTATTTTACGCCATGATGATCTACGATGATAATAATGCCCCTTACTTCACACAGGTGTGATTTTGAGGGGCACTAGCCCCTCCTATATACAGCTTTTTGTCCTTAACTCGTGTCACTTTAGCCATTGACAATGAAAGGAGAATTTACATTTGACCAAATCGGCTGAATGGAGAATTTACATCATATGTGGACGAGCAATTTCACATAAATTCAGTTATCATCTTACATGATCATGGTGAAAAGATGAGTTGTTGATAAGTTGACAAATGAATTCATGAAGAAGTATATTCATTTTTGTATTGGATGATGTACTACGACAAGAGCGCCCCTCACTTCACACGTGTGATTTTTTTGCAAACAGGAACTGAGTTTAAATCGGCTGTCATTATAATATCTTGGTGGCTTTCTCACTAAACGATTGATCGCCGACAAGGCATCACACACTGCTAGACTTCACCAAGATACGATCCAGACCCGATACATGTAGGCTACATCATTTGTTTTTTATGTGCGAGACACAGTACGTCTCTCTCTCTCTCTCTCTCTCTCTCTCTCTCTCTCGTGCGCGTGTGTGGAGTGATGGTGCGGAGTGAGTCTCTACGGAGTGAGTGAGTTTCTTTCTATCTTTTTCATGCTTTGCTGGGTTGCTCTTTAAAGAGTGTTTCTCTTTTATTGATTAGTGTTAAATCCCCACTGCGGTCAGCGGGTCTTGTGGCTTTTGTGCGCCGCTGCTGCTGTTAGCGTCATCATGCTGCTTGACAATTTGACTAGGAAACATGGCATTAAAATCTCGCCAAGTTTCCCCTGTTCAGTGGAGGACTGCAGTCTGGCTGTAGCCAAGGTGATCGGAGCGGCAAGTGTAAAATCTGCCGCTAGAATGAACGGTGGAGTGGTGATTTTTGTGGATGGGGTGGAGAAAGCAAACACCGTCGTAACAAACGGCGTGGTTATAAAGGACACGTTTGTGTCCGTGACACCCCTCGCTACACCAGCAAAAAAGGTCAGGAGAAGTGAGCAAAGAGGGGGCTGTGAGACGAGGGCCTCTGCTGCTGGGAGGGAGGCGGGGGTGTCAGGAGAAATGAGGGGATGTGAGACAGGAGGAGGCTGAAACGGGAGAGGGTGACAATTGACGTGGGAGGGAGGAGGTGGTGGTGGTTAGTGAACCTGAGGGAAGCCAGCCTGTTGATAACAGTAATGTGGAGGTGGTTAGTGAACCCGAGGGAAGCCAGCCTGTTGATAACAGTAATGTGGAGGAGGTGGTGTTTTAGTGAACCTGAGGGAAGCCAGCCTGTTGATAACGGTAATGTGGAGGAGGTGGTGGTTAGTGAACCTGAGGGAAGCCAGCCTGTTGATAACAGTAATGTGGAGGTGGTGGTGGTTAGTGAACCTGAGGGAAGCCAGCCTGTTGATAACGGTAATGTGGAGGAGGTGGTGGTTAGTGAACCTGAGGGAAGCCAGCCTGTTGATAACAGTAATGTGGAGGAGGTGGTGGTTAGTGAACCTGAGGGAAGCCAGCCTGTTGATAACAGTAATGTGGAGGTGGTGGTGGTTAGTGAACCTGAGGGAAGCCAGCCTGTTGATAACAGTAATGTGGAGGAGGTGGTGGTTAGTGAACCTGAGGGAAGCCAGCCTGTTGATAACAGTAATGTGGAGGAGGTGGTGGTTAGTGAACCTGAGGGAAGCCAGCCTGTTGATAACAGTAATGTGGAGGAGGTGGTGGTTAGTGAACCTGAGGGAAGCCAGCCTGTTGATAACAGTAATGTGGAGGAGGTGATGATTAGTGAACCTGAGGGAAGCCAGCCTGTTGATAACAGTAATGTGGAGGAGGTGGTGGTTAGTGAACCTGAGGGAAGCCAGCCTGTTGATAACAGTAATGTGGAGGAGGTGGTGGTTAGTGAACCTGAGGGAAGCCAGCCTGTTGATAACAGTAATGTGGAGGAGGTGGTGGTTAGTGAACCTGAGGGAAGCCAGCCTGTTGATAACAGTAATGTGGAGGTGGTGGTGGTTAGTGAACCTGAGGGAAGCCAGCCTGTTGATAACAGTAATGTGGAGTTTTTGGGCACTCAAGACAGCAGTCTAAGCACCAGCCAGGTGGGGGAGGGGGGGAGTGTTGCAGGGGGCTGGGGCAGAGGGGATGCTGGTAACAGAGGTTGACATGAGAGGTGAGGAGGACAGCTTAAAAGTGATTGGGCAGAAAAGGAAGACCCCACTGCAGGGTCACAACCAAAGAAGGCGACAGAGAATAACGTTGACAGTCTGATAGAACAGGGAGAGTTGGGCTGCGTTCGAATTGCTAGGGTTGTTCCCTACTCCCTACTCCCCATACAGGGACCCAGACTCAGTGGACTCAAATAGTGATTAATTCGGACAATACTCCCTGTATGGGGAGCACCGACTCTGACGATAGCCGATCCCTGTTGTGAGCTTGAAGATCGGGTACTTTTGGTAAAGAATTACCAAAAGTAGCCGATCTACAAGCTCTGCTCACAATACGGACGTTAACAGAAACAGCAGTCCAATAAATTACTGCCTACATAATTAAGTTTTAATGTATTTAGCGCAATTCAATGAAATAATGTTAGATAACATATATTTTTTAATGGCAGGAATTAATTAATATTAATAAAACATATGTTCGGAGACACAATTAATGTGTCTCACATGCATGTACAAAATATATATTGGACTTTAGCACATAGCTTTACAACCTCACCAACCTTAATCCAAAAACTATTAAAATATAAGGCCTTCTACAGCAAGCAACTCATTCCTCTCCTAATGTCATGCGCTGGGCCTGGGTGATACAATGAATCAGATTAGTAATACTATTGCAAATGAATTGTTTTATTATAAATAAATAAAACAAAACAATTGCAAATAAATGCACAGATGATCTGTGCATTTATTATTGTTTTGTTTTATTTATTTATACAGATCATTTGTCTCGAGATCTGTAGCTTCGAGATCCGCCAGGGAAGAAAAGAGAGGGGAAACTAAAGTTTAAAAAGTACATTTGTGTTGATTTCTTTCGCTGGTTCAACTTCTGCCTCTTCTGAGTTGGAGCGCAATAAGCGCATGCATGCAGAAGCAGCGCACGTGCGCGCAAACGCGTGCATGTGCGCTCAAGAGCGAGCTTGCGCAATGCATTATGGGGCAGCTTCGCTGTGTTTTTGTAGTGACCATCGGATGGTCCCTACAATTCCCGGTGCATTGTGGGATACTTCAGTCCACTACATATTCGGACACTATAACAAAATGGCGGAACCCCAAAGTAGTGCACTATATGGGGCATAGGGAATGAATTCGAACGCAGCCCTAGTTTTGGATGGTGGTGAACCTGGGGTTAGGGTTAGGGTTTAGGGTTTAGGGTTAAGGTTAGGGTTAGGGTTTAGGGTTAGGGTTAGGGTTTTGGATGGTGGTGAACCTGGGGTGTGGGAAAGTGAGATGTCCGAAGATGAGCTAATTCATTATGGCCTGGCAGAAATGAAGCAGTTCTTACAGAAAACAAAGAACGCAAAGGAGTGAAGGTGTCCAGTTTTTTCCCTCGGAACAAATCTTTCATACAGTCAGCAAATGAAAACATGAAGAAACTAGAAAAAGTGCCCTTCTGGGCACAGGTCTCCACCAGGAGGATAGGACTGTGTGAGATGTTTGGCAAAATGTTTAGTAGTAATATAAACATGTTTGCCTTGTATGGCAATTGGATGATTTGAGGCATTTTGTTCCAATCAACCTGTTTTGCAAAAATCAACCTGTTGGTGGCGCTATAACAGGCCAATGTGAAAAGGGTGGGATATATTCCTCAGCCTAGTAAGAAAATGTGTGAAAGATTTCACGTAAATTGCATGCTGTGTTCATGATTTGAGGCTTTTGTTCAAAACGGGGCAATCTTGCAAACTGTGAAAGGCAATTATAGCCAATTAGGGTGGAATATGAAATATCGGACAGATCCGACTTGAGCACATGACCATAGAGATACTGTGTAACGATTTGTGAGATTTTTGGACAGAATCTGGAGGAGTAATATCCAAAAATGTGTTTTACAAAAGTCGGCCTCCTGGTGGCGCTATAAAAGGCAGATGCGGAAAATGCAGGTCAAAGGTTTGTCCTTGGCCTCTAGGGAGTGTGCATGCAACGTTTCACGCAGATCGGTGCAGTTTTAGGTAACAAATGTGAAAAGCTGCCTCATGGTGGCGCTATAACAGGCCGTTCTGGAAATTGCGGGGCAGAGGTTCATCGTTGGCATCTAGGGAGTGTGTGTGCAAAGTTTGGCATCGACCGGGTTAACGGTGCCGGAGATTAGCTGGTAACGGACGGACGGAAGGACACACGGACGGACACACACACGGACGGACACACACACGGACGGAGTGCAAAACATACTCTCTCACCATGCCTTCGGCCTGGTGGAGACAAAAAGGAAGGGGGGCTTTCACAGAACAGGAGATTTATAGGGTCAGAAAGTTTCTACAGAAAGTCAATCACGATCTAGAAGTTTAGTAGTTTAGTTAGTTTAATGAAGTGTTTTTTACTGTCCACATGGTTGGTGTCCTATTTTTTACACATGAGTTCAGAATTGCCACCTTGAACCTGAACGGAGCAAGGGACATTAGAAAGAGGGCAATGTTGTATGAACTGGTAAAAGTGAAAGGCATTGATGTAATGATGGTACAGGAGACACATACTGATGGAACAAATGAAACTGATTGGAAAGTAGAATGGGAGGGCGAAGTTTGCCTGAGCTCTTTGAGCTCAAACCGTGGGGGGGTTGCAATCCTGTTCTCCAAGAGTTTTTCTCCTATTACATATGATGTTCAGGTCAAGGTGGAGGGGAGGTTAATTATTGTCAAAGCAAAGTATGAGAAATATACAGTTGTTTTTATTAAATTTTATTAATTTTTGTCAATGGAGTCATGTTTTTAAATACATTGAATGATTTTTTTAATGGCATGTAATTAAGATGATTTTTTGTACCTCGGGGGTGATTTTAACTGTACTCAG